>NC_138372.1:21508407-21527541 GCF_054177405.1 Leptonychotes weddellii | reverse complement strand
AGCAGGGAGCCGGATGCGGGGCTCGATCCCAGGACCCTGGGATCATGATCTGAACCGAAGGCAGACACTTAACGACTGAGCCACCCAGGCGCCCCTGGTTTTACCTTTTTAATAATTGATTGAAACCCAGATCTGAATCACAGATGTCTGGTGGCACTTTTCTGTAGGCTTAATTTTTTTTTTTTAATGTAAGCTCTAGGCCCAGTGTGGGGCTCGAATTGATGACCCTGAGATCAAAAGTCAAGAGTTGCATGCTTTACTGACTGAGCCAGCCGGACACTCTGTGTATTTTTTATTTTTTAAATTTTAATTTTTTTACTGAAGTATAGTTGACATTTTAGTTTCAGGTGTACAACACAATGAGTTGACACATTATGAAATGATCACCATGATAAGTCTAGTTACCATTTGTTATCATATAAACTTATTACACTGTTATTGATTATAATCTCTACACTGTACATCTCCATGACTTCTTAAGTTTATACTTCTTAATTTGCCTTTTTGCCCATTCCCCGAAGGCCCCCCGTCCCTGCAACTACCAGTTCTCTGTAATTTATGAACCTGCTTTGTTTTGTTTGTTGCGTTGTTTTTTAGATTCCATATATAAGTGAAATCATACAGTATTTGTCTTTTTCTGTATGATTTCATTTAACATACTATCCTCTAGGACCATCCATGTTGTCACAAATGCAAAGATTTCCTTTTTTTTTCCTTAAGATTTTATTTATTCATTAGAGAGTGAGAGAGAGAGTGCGTGTGCACAAGCGGGGGGTGGGGGGGGGCAGAGGGAGAGGGAGAAGCAGGCTGCTCGCTGAACAGAGCACCTGACATGGGACTTAATCCCAGGCCCCTGGGATCGTGACCTGAGCCGAAGGTGATGCTTAACCAACTGAGCCACCCAGGTGCCCCAGATTTCATTCTTTTTTTGTGGCTGAGTAATATTCCATTGTATATATATACCACATCTTCTTTATCCATTCATTTATCAGTGGACACTTAGGCTGTTTCCATATCTTGGCTATTATAAATAATGCTGTAATGAACGTAGGGGTGTATATATCTTTCTGAATTAGTTTCTTCATTTTCTTTGGATAAATACCCACAAGTGGAATTGCTGGATTGTATGGTATTTCTAGTTTTTTTTTTAAATTTAAGTAATCTCTGTATCCAACATGGGGCTCGAACTCATGACTTCGAGATCAAGAGTCTCATGCTCTTCCAACTGAGCTAGCCAGGCACCCCTGTAGTTTTAATTTTTTTAAAAGATTTTATTTATTTGAGAGAGAGGGGGAGAGAGAACGAGTTGAGGGGGAGAGGCAGAGGGAGAAGAAGCAGACTCCTGCTGAGCAGGGAGCCCGATGCAGGGCTCTATCCCAGGACCCTAGGATGACGACTGGAGCCGAAGGCTCTGCTGACCAAGCCACCCAGGTGCCCCCCTCTAGTTTTAATTTTTTGAGGAAACTCCGTACTGTTTTCCATAGCGGCTGTACTGATTTACATTCCCACCAACTGTGCACAAGGATTCCCTTTTCTCCACATCCCTGACAACACTTGTTATTTCTTGTCTTTTTTTTTTTTTTTTAAGATTTTATTTATTTATTTGAGAGAGAGTGTGCCTGCCCGCACAAGAGGGGACGAGCCTGGGGGGAGGGAGGAGCAGAAGGAGCGGAAGGAGCGGGACCATGACCTGAGCGGAAGGCAGATGCTTAACTGACTGAGCCACCTATTTCTTGTCTTTTTTTTTTTTTTTTTTAAGATTTTATTTATTTATTTGTCAGAGAGAGAGAGATTGAGAGCACAAGCAGGGGCAGTGGCAGGCAGAGGGAAAGGGAGAAGCAGGCTCCCTGTTGAGCAGAGAGCCTGATGCAGGGCTCCATCCCAGGACCCTGGGATCATGACCTGGGCCAAAGGCAGATGCTTATCTGACTGGGCCACCCAGGTACCCCTCTTGTCTTTTTGATACTGGCCATTCTGATGGGTGTGAGGGGTATGTCATTTTGGTTTTGATTTGCATTTCTCTGATGATTAGTTATGTTGAGCATCTTTTCATGTGTCTATTGGCCATCTGTTTGTCTTCAGAAAATCTCTATCCCAGTCCTCTGTGCATTTTTTAATCAGATTATTTGATATTTTGGTGTTGAGTTGTACGGTTTCTTCACATATTTTGAAATTAACCCCTTATTAGGTACATCATTTGCAGTATCTCCTTCCATTCAGTAGGTTGCCTTTTCATTTTGTTGATGGTTTCCTTCACTGTGAAAAAGTTTTTTAGTTTGATGTAGTTTTATTTATTTATTTATTTATTGGGCCTTGCCTGAGGAGACAGATCCAGAAATATATTACGGAGACTCATGTCCAAGAGTTTACTGCCTCTGTTTTTCTTTAGGAGTTTGATGGGCCTTGCCTGAGGAGACAAATCCAAAAATATATTACGGAGACTCATGTCCAAGAGTTTACTGCCTCTGTTTTTCTTTAGGAGTTTTAAGGTTTCAGGCTTTACATTTAGGTCTTCAATCCATTTGAGTTTATTTTTCTGTATGGTGTAAGAGAGTGAGTTTCATAGTTTTGCATGTAGTTGTCCAGTTTTTTTAACACGATTTATTGAAGAGACTCTTATTTCCCCATTATATTCTTTCCCCATTGTATATTCTTGCCTCCTTTGTTGTAGATTAATTGACCAGTCTCTGGCTCTCTATTCTGCTCCATTGATGCAGAATGTGTGTTTTTTTCGTGCCAGTGCTATACTGTTTTGATTATTATAGCTTTGTAGTATAGTTTGAAATCTGGGAGTATATCTCCAGCTTTGTTTTCTTTCTCAAGATTGCTTGGGCTCTTTGTTATTTGTTTTTGTTTTTTTTTTGGTTCTGTACAAATTTAGGATTATTCTAGCTCTGAAAAATACTCATTATTTTTTTTTTAAAGATTTTATTTATTTACTTGACAGAGAGAGAGGGAGAGAGCAAGCGCAAGCAGGGGGAGCAGCAGAGGAAGAGGGAGAAGCAGGCTCTCGGCTGAGCAGGGAGCCCGATGTGGGGCTTGATCCCAGAACCCTGGGATCATGACCTGAGCTGAAAGCAGCTGCTTAACCAAGTGAGCCACCCAGGCGCCCCAATACTCAGTATTTTGATGGGGATTGCATTGAATCTGTAGATTGCTTTGTATATGGACATTTTTAACAATATTAATTCTTCCATTCTGTGAACATGGTATATTTTTCCATTTATTTGTGTCATCTTCAATTTCTTGTATCAACGTCTTACAGGTTTTCGGAGTACAGGTCTTTTACCTTCTTGGTTAAATTTATTTCTAGATGTTTTATTCTTTTTGATGCAATTGTAAATGAGATTGTTTTCATAATTTCTCTTTCTCATAGTTTGAATAGAAATGCACCAGATTTCTGTATATTAATTTTGTATCCTGTGAGTTTACTGAATTCATTTATACTAATAGATTTTTTTGGTGGAGTTTTTTTTTTTTAAGATTTTACTTATTTGACAGAAAGAGAGACCGCGAGAGAGGGAACACAAGCACGGGGAGAGGGAGAGGGAGAAGCAGGAGCAGGCTCCCCGCTCAGCAAGGAACCCAGCTTGGGGCTCCATCCCAGAACCCTGGGATCATGACCTGAGCCGAAGGCAGATGCTTAACCAATTGAACCACCCAGGAGCCCTGGTGGAGTGTTTAGGGTCTTTTCTGTAATAGTATCATGTCTTCTGCAAATAGTGTTTATTTCTTCCTTACCAATTTGGATGCCTTTTATTTCTTTTTCTTGTCTGCCATGGCTAGGACTTCCAGTTCTATGTTGAATAAAGTGGCGAGAACGGGAGTTCTTGTCTTGTTCCTGATCATAGAGGAAAAGCTTTCAGGTTTTCACCCTTGAGTATGATGTTAGCTATGGGTTTGTCATATATGGCCTTTATCATGTTGTGGTATATTTCCTCTATACCCATTTTGTTGAGAATTTTTGCCATATATGTGCCAGGGCTTTTTAGAAATAAGGTTGGGAGGGTCAGTTTTTTTTACAGCTTTATACTATAGATTTAGAATTTTTCTAAGCAACAAGTTTTACTGGAACTAAGGGTAACTTTCTTCTCTGTGAAGTAAGTGTTTTCAAGTTAATGGCATAAGTAAACTTGTTTACAACCTTAGGAAGAGGAATGCCTGAAATACAGAGAGCTGGTGTTTTCAGGGAACTCTCCTCTTTAGATGTCATGAATATACAGTCAGTTGATCCACTAATGAGAAATAATTTTTCTCTGTTAAAGGAAATTCCCTAAGGATTTTAACAAGGAAACAGTTCATTAACCTAATTCTAGTTATCATATGTATTTAAAAGCACCATACCTGCTGTTAATTAAAAAATTTCTTTAATTTGCTAAGAATCTATTTAAATTGTTTTTTTTTCCCCAGTTGGCCAAATTAAGGAGATACTACTTATAGGGGTCAGAAGCCTAGTAAAATTCAAACCAATGAAATTAATATATTCTTTCTATGAAGAAACCTAGTTTCATGAAGTGATGAAGGAATTATAAAGAAAATTTCTTCCAGGTGAGAATTTCAGTGAGCGTCTACATTGTAATGAGTTCTAAGATGGGGCTGTGGTGTGTTTGGGTGACACAAATCAGGTGAGACTAATTTTATATTAAATACAGTTCCTTTGTTAATTTATTATCTAAAAAATGGGCTTTAAGCTCTGTATATTCATTAAGAGTGAGTACATGGGAAAAATATGACTGGGAGGAATATGACAAAATCCTCCTTTTATTTGGGTGGGTGGGGAGATTATGGGGTAATTTGGTTTCGTCTTGTATGTTTTGTATTTTCCAAATTTCAAACCGTGAAATTTTTATAGGTTTTTTTTTTTATTTTTTTTATTTTTTTTTAAGATTTTATTTATTTATTCATGAGAGACAGAGAGAGAGACAGAGGCAGAGGGAGAAGCAGGCTCCCCGCGGAGCAGGGAGCCCGATGCGGGACTCGATCCCAGGACCCTGGGATCATGACCTGAGCCGAAGGCAGACGCTTAACCGACTGAGCCACCCAGGTGTCCCTATAGGTTTAAAAAGGAAAAAAAGATAAACCTTATACCTTTTTTTATTTTTATTTTTTTAAAGATTTTATTTATTTATTTGACAGAGAGAGACATAGTGAGAGCAGGAACACAAGCAGGGGGAGTAGGAGAGGGAGAAGCAGGCTTCCCGCGGAGCAGGGAGCCCGATGTGGGACTCGATTCCAGGATCCTGGGATCATGACCTGAGCCGAAGGCAGGCACTTAACTACTGAGCCACCCAGGTGCCCTATACCTTTTTAAAAAAGATTTAATTAATTAATTAATTAATGAGAGAGAGCGAGTGAGCAAGCGCATAAGCAGGGAGAGGGGCAAAAGGAGAGGGAGAAGCAGACTCCTGATCATGACCTCAGCTGAAGGCAGACACTTAACCAACTGAGCCACCCAGGCACTCCAACCTTATACTTTCTATTAAGAGCTTATTGGGGTGCCTGCCTGGTTCATTCAGTGGAGCATGTGATGCTCGATCGATCTCTGGGTCTTGAGTTTGAGCCCCACATTGGGTGTAGAGCTTACTTATAAATAAATTGTTAAAAAAAAACAACAACACCAAAAATGCATACAAAAAAAATAAAGAGCTTGGTTTACTGTATTGAATGAAAGTGAGTTGGCTTATACATTCGTGTTTTGAGCAGAGGTTGCTAGGATAGGTTGAGTGTATCCAGTGAGATCTAGAGGTGATTTTATTTGAGCATTGAGTACTGCCTTTCTGTATCTGGAAGTAATAATGACAGGTACTCTCCATAAGCGGTGTGCTGGAGCCATTCTCATTATGTTTTACATATGATTTGGATCCCCAGTAACTGTTGGTTTTTATCATTTCCGTTTTATGAATGAGGAAATGCAGGGTCAGAAAAATGAGACACCATGTTTAATGGTCTCAGATGATACATGTTGAAAGGTGATATACCTCATGCTTTTATCACCGGACCAGTCTGGAGACCTACCATTCTTCATCATGGAGTAGTCAACTTTTCCTTAAATCATAACAGGCCTCTTTTTACACATCACACATTTTAAGCCCTACCTGCTGTGCATATATTAAAGTTTAGGGACAGCAGTAAGAGTTTAGTTTGTATGTCTAATTATAGGAGCCCAGTATGGATGCATAATAGGTGCTCAGGGAGTGCTGTGATGCTGTTCAAAACTGAAGTCATTAGTGTCCATCATTCCCTACATCCTATTTCTGTGGATGCCATCCCCATTATGGGCAACCTAGGAATCTTAGCTTCCTGCATCCAGCCTCCAATAGTTCCCAGGTTATATTCATACTGCCTTATTTGGTAGGGTTATATTTCCTGCCAGGACATTTACAGTAGTCTTCTGATTGGTTTTCTATGTCCCCCCCACCCCGGCTCTTTTCTGTGTTGCTGCCAAATTGATATTTCTGAAGACACAAATCTCATGTCTCATCCTTGCCTAAATCTTGTTTTTTTTTTGCTTTTCAGTTGCTTTTAGAATAACTTCCAGGCTCCTCAGCGTAGCATAATTTAGGCCCTTCATGTTTTGAACCAGCTTACCAGTCTTTACTGGTACTCCACCTCAGCTATACTGAAGTATTTATAATTTTCAGAACACAGATGCTGATTTTATAGTGTGTGTAATTCCTCAACATGGTTGGGCAATTTTTATTGATGTACTTTTCTCTGGAACCCCCTTCCTTTCTCATCCACCTAGCCACTTTCTCATCTTTCAAGTTTCAACTAAAGTATCTCCATCTCTGGTAAACCTTTGTTCCCTCCTTTTTTTTTTTTTGATTTATTTATTTATTTTAGAGAAAGTGAGCAAGCATGGGGGGGAGAGAAACTTTAGCAGACTCTGCACTGAGCGCAGAGTCCGACATGGGGCTTGATCCCACGACCTTGAGATCATGACCTGAGCCAAAACCAAGAGTCGGATGCTTAAGCAACTGTGCCACCCAGGGGCTCCCCCTCTCTTTTTTGAAGGTTGGGTTCCTTTTGGTGCTGTTGTCATATTTGATACTCATCTTATGGAAGCATTCAGCTCCCTGTATTGGAGTTGAGTAGTTACTTTTTCTTTTACCATTGGGTGCTAGGAAGCTGTTTCAGTAAACACATTCTTGGGCTTAAGTCCAGACCTCCTGAATCAAAATCTCCAGTGATGAGATGCAGTTCATGCGTTTTTAAAAAAGCACTCCCTGGTGATCTCATGTGCACTTTGGTTCAGAACTACTGTGATGGTTCCTCTTGAAGAATCTTTCAGCCTTCTATCTCTAGCACCTGACAAATAGTGTATACCTCATAAATGATGAATGAATACATTATGTTATCAGGGCATATTGAAGAGCTTTATTGAGTGAAGTATTTTATTTTGAAGGGTATTAAGATGTAATTTTGAGGGGCGCCTGGGTGGCTCAGTCGTTAAGTGCCTGCCTTCGGCTCAGGTCATGATCCCAGTGTCCTGGGATCGAGCCCCACATTGGGCTCCTTGCTCAGCGGGAAGCCTGCTTCTCCCTCTCCCACTCCCCCTGCTTGTGTTCCCTCTCTTACTGTCTCTCTCTCTGTCAAATAAATAAATAAAATCTTTAAAAAAAAAAGATGTTATTTTGAATTGATAAGGTGTAAGTTGTAACAGAATGTGGGATCTTGAATACTGAAAGGCTTTTGGGCCTGAAGATGAGGAGCCAGTTAGCATTTATTGAAGGATTGCATTAAAGAACTTTTAAATTAATTCTTATCAACTCTGCTTTTATGGTTTTTTTGCTTTGCTTTTTTTTTTTTCCTTGAGATTTCTTGAAACCATAAGGGCCTGGAGGAGCGAGGTTTACTCTCCTTAATTTGTAAAACTTTGAAACTTTGTTTCTGTTCACAGTTACAACACATAATTGGAAAACAGTGCCATACTTTTTCAGCTTAATACATTTACAAGGTTTATTCCTGTTCTCTGAAGTGAATAGTATGTGCCAGCATAGTTCAAGAAGATAGTATCCTTATGAACGTAGGATTAAGGTTGTAATTTAACCTTAAGGTTGTTAATTTAACCATATATTGTCAGTGGTTAACTGCTTTTAAGACTAGTGACTCATTTTTCCTACTTAAAGCTTCTTAAGAAGTGCTGTTTTGATTTGAGCTTTCTGTTGGGCATGGTATAAGTTTCAAACTGTGAATTTTATTTTTATCTTATTTATTGTTTAAATCTTTAATTTTTTTTTTTTAGATTTTATCTATTTATTTGACAGAGACAGCAAGAGAGGGAACACAAGCAGGGGGAGTGGGAGAGGGAGAAGCAGGCTTCCCGAGGAGCAGGGAGCCTGATGTGGGGCTTGATCCCAGGACCCTGGGATCATGACCTGAGCCGAAGGCAGATGCTCAACGACTGAGCCACCCAGGCGCCCCTAAATATTTTGTAAGTGATCTCTACACTCAGTGTGGGGTTTGAAATCATGACCCCCGAGATCAAGTTGCATGCTGTACTGACTAAGCCAGCCAGGTGCCCCCAAACTGTGAATTTTAAAATGCACAATTTTTATTCTGTATTATGGTTACGAATTTTGTTCTAAAGTGGAATTTTAAAAAGTTATTGAGATATAATTCACATACCATACAATTCACCCATTTAAAAGGTGTACTATTCAGTGGTTTTTTAGTATAGAGTTGTACAACTGTCACCACAATCAAATTTTAGAACATTTTCATTGTGCCAAAAAGAAACTATGTACCCAATACCAGTCACTGTCTACTTTTCCCATCCCCTTAGCCCTAAGCAACCACTAATCTATTTTCCATCTAAAAAGGAAATTTTTTTATGATCTAAAACTTTTCAATAACTTTTTCAGAGTTAAATACTTAATAGCACAGGTCATTTCCTTCTAGATGTTTCCTGCGCGTATATAAAGACAGATTCAGGAATGTGTTGTACTTTTTTTTTTTTTTTAAGATTTTATTTATTTATTTGAGAGAGAGAATGAGAGAGAGAGAGCAGGAGAGGGGGGAGGGTCAGAGGGAGAAGCAGACTCCCTGCCGAGCAGGGAGCCCGATGCGGGACTCGATCCCGGGACTCCAGGATCATGACCTGAGCCGAAGGCAGTCGCTTAACCGACTGAGCCACCCAGGCGCCCCCAGGAATGTGTTGTACTTTTAAGCCAAATGGGAACACTGTAAATGTACTACACCTGCACATATGTATGAACACACTGTATGATAGTCTTTGCCCTTAATACATTGTGGCTATCCTTTCAGGTTAGTAAATAACTTTGTATATTCTTTAAGGGCCATGGTGCATGGAACTACAATACTTTATTTTGACTTACTTATCCCAGATCACTGAACTTTTTTTTGGCTTTTGACATTCTAAACAGTGCTGTAGTAAACAATATGGTAGTTTTATTTTTGTATTCTGCAATCATTTCTTTAGAATATATTTACAGAGGTGAAATTGACAGATCAAACAAAAGAATGCATTTAAAATTTTGATACATATTTTCACATTGTTCTCCAGATTTCCACATTGTTCTACCAATTTAAAGTTCTACCAACACTGTATGAGTATTGTTTATTTTTTCTGTTGGTGTATATATTATTTTTCTAAAATTTTTTTTTTTTTTTTAAAGATTTTACTTATTTATTTGACAGAGAGAGAGTGAGAGCAGGAACACAAGCAGGGGGAGTGGGAGAGGGAGAAGCAGGCTTCCCACGGAGCAGGAAGCCCGATGCGAGGCTCGATCCCAGGACCCTGGGATCATGATCTGAGCCGAAGGCAGACACTTACGGACTGAGCCACCCAGGTGCCCCTCATTTTCCTAAATTTATAAGACTGCTTTTATATCTCTTTTAACTTTGTTGTGTCTTTTGCAATGCAGAGTTTTAAAATGTATGTAATCAAAAGTGTTGGTCTTTTGCTTTTGACTTCTTTATATACTTAGGTCATCCCTCACCCAGTCTCCTGTGTTTCTTGTAATATTTTTGTAGTTCTCTTTTTATGTTTTAATCTGTAATTCATCTGGAGTTTATTTCTGTGTATTGTATGGGCAGGAAGTAGTGATGTGATTTTACTTTTCTCACATTGGTAACTAGTGGTCCTAGCACCGTTTATTGATTTGAAAACCTCCTTTACAGTAAATTAGGTCTCCTTCTATATGTGGATCTGTTTTGACTCATTTGTTTTATTGATACGTTTATTCTTACTCTAGGGCTAGAATTTTTTTTTTTAATTATCTTTATTGAGGTATAATTGACATAAAATGCACACATTTTAAGTGTGTAATATGAGTACTGACATATCAGTATTCAACCTGTGGAATGATCACTATAATCATAATGATAATTCCCATCTTCTCCAAAGGTTTTGTGGGCCTCTTTGAATTCCCCCAGCAGCAACTGCTGATCTGCTTTCTGCCTAGGTCTAGACTTTAATTATTGTATTTTAATGGCATTTGGAATGACAGTAAAACAATTCTTGTTATTTGTAGAATCACAGGTATGCCCCAATCCCGAAGGGATGAATGCTCCTCCACAGATGTCTGTAAAAGTGGCTCCCTTGGGGCGCCTTGGTGGCTCAGTCGGTTAAGCGTCTGCCTTCGGCTCGGGTCATGATCCCAGGGTCCCGGGATCGAGCCCCGCATCAGGCTCCCTGCTCTGTGGGAAGCCTGCTTCTCCCTCTCCCACTCCCCCTGCTTGTGTTCCCTCTCTCGCTGTGTCTCTCTTTGTCAAATAAATAAGTAAATAAAATAAAATCTTAAAAAAAAAAAGTGGCTCCCTTACCTCCTTCAAGTCCTTTGCTTAAATGTTACTTTCTCATTGAGGCCTTCCATTAACATTATTTATTTATTTATTTATTAAAAGATTTTATTTATTTATTTGACAGAGAGAGACACAGCGAGAGAGGGAACACAAGCAGGAGGAGTGGGGGGCGGGGAGAAGCAGGCTTCCCGCCAAGCAGGGAGCCCGATGCGGGGCTCTATCCCAGGACCCTGGGATCAGGACCTGAGCTGAAGGCAGACGCTTAACGACTGAGCCACCCAGGCGCCCCCCATTAACATTATTTAAATTGCAGCTCTGTCCACTTTAATTTTCTCAATAGCCTTTAAACCATTTTGTAATTTTCTGTACTTTCCAAAATGTTTGCTGTCAAGGTTTATTGTTTTTAGAAATCAAAATTATCTCAAAGACATTAACTTTAATGGGAGGGAAAAAAAAACCTTTGTGTTTTGATTTTTAAATCCAATTTCAAACATTATTCTGTGGCACCCGTGGCACCCATAGTCTTTAAGTTTAAAAGCCTAATAAATTTGCTATACCTTAAGTTCCTCTCAACCCCAGGATGGAAAACTTGATGCATCATGACCTCACAGTAATACAAACTGTAGGGTAATGAGCTAAAGATAGTAACTGCTCAAAAGAGGAACAAATTAAGGTTTACTGTTCGCATCATATCAGGTGGAATTCTTATTTTCTCTCCCTCAGGTGGAATTCCATAAAGAATCAAACCACATAAGTTGATACATGCCAGTGCTTAAAAGATTATTTTGATTAGCAACATCTTTTTCTTTTTTTAATTCAAAGGAGGTAGGAACTCTATTAAAATATATTCTCCTACAGATACAGTTTTGGATTTATGACTCTTTTAGGATCATAAAGTCCAGAACGAGCCATTTGATGTGCTTGGTAGCTGCCCTTCTTCCTTTTTTTTAAAGATTTTATTTATTTATTTTGACAGAGAGAGAACTCAAGCCAGGGGGAGTAGCAAGGAGAAGGAGAAGCAGACTCCCCGCAGAGCAGGGAGCCCCGGTGGGACTCCATCCCAGGACCCTGGGACCTGAGCCACAGGCAGATGCTTAACTGACTGAACCACCCAGGTGCCCCTGATAGCTGCCTTCTTAATTATGTTGCTGTGACTTACCTGGCTAGATTTACTCAATGAGAAGGTATAGTGAGGGTTCATGTCAAGGCTGCTGAGTGGAGGAAGACAGTTTGTAGGCCTCCTGGCTAAAGACTTGTTAAATACAGGAAGCTCCTATTTCTTGTGCCAGTTGTTTGTATTGTAATAATGATAATGAAGTGTACAACTCCTGAAACTTTCTGGGTTATCTCACCAGATTTATTCTCCTTACATCTAAAAATACATGCAGAGGGGCACCTGGCTGGCTCAGTCAGTAGAGCTTGTGACTCTTGATCTTAGATTGTGAGTTCAAGCCCCATGATGGGTGTAGAGATTACTTAAATAAATAAATAAATAAATAGGTTAAAACAGATAGGTTAAAACAAGGGTCATTGTTATTGGCGACGAGTATAATTATGTTTCTCAATATTACAGGTAAACTAAGGACTTTTTCCATGGCCTAGTTTCATTCTGTGTATCATCATAAACAGTGTTTTAAAAATCAAATAACGCCTGGATGGCTGTCCGTTAAGTGTCTTGCCTTCGGTCCTGATGGGATTGAGTCCCGCATCGGGCTCCTTGCTCAGTGGGGAGCCTGCTCCTCCCTCTGCCTGCTGTTCCCCCTGCTGTGCGCGCGCTCTCTCTCGCTCTCGCTCTGATAAATAAATAATCAAATAAAATCTTTTCCCATCCTATTTAATACAATATAACTTATAGTTACTTTTGATTTCTAAAATCGATAAATGCTTATTGTAAGTATTTTGGAAAGTACATATGATTAAAAAATTATAAAAACACCCAAGAAGCAAACCTCAAATCCAGCCAACCAACCACCAACTAACTGTAATTCAATCTTCTACAAGATTCTCCTGTTAGTTTACCTTTTGTGATAGGACCATCTAGTTTTTTATTCAAAACTTGTAAAAATGTAAATGATTATATTTATAGACAGAAAAATCTCTTTGGTGCTATTAAAAGAATGATTGCTTCTTGAGCTTTGCTTTTTTGTTTTTTTTTTTTTTAATCTGATAGGCAGTATGAATTTTTACTGATTATTTCTGTTTTGGTTAGCCATTGGAGAGATTAGAGCTAAACTTATGACTCATTTCTAGCAAGTATTTAGGACTCAATTACATTATTTTATAAATGAGGCTCTTCTCATTTTCCCTTTGCCTTAATTTTCTCACTAGTTGAATTTATTTGATTTTGTAAGTCACTCTGAATCCTTTTTGGAACAAGTTGAGATAAAAATAAAAACATTTCTGTGATTAATAGTTTTCTATCTTTTTTGGGCTAACATATCAAAATATTTTATGGTAGAATATTTCCATAGATAATTTTAAGGTTATGTAATATTCTTTTCTATTTAAGGGTCTCATTCGTTTCTGTGTTTCCTAATATTGATCATTTAGGCTTCTAAATTTTTACCATTGTAGGTGGTGCTCTAATGAATATTTTTGTTTATCAGTTGTAGTTTGAATTATTTTCTTCACTTAAGCCTTAGAAGCGGAAAAATACTGTTAGTCCTTTATAATGCTATTCTACCTCTTGTGTAATTATTTTTTCCCATTTTTAAGATATAACTTACATACAGTAAATATATTAGTTTACAGTTTTGTAGGTTTTGATAAATGGATATATTCTTGTAACCACCACAATCAAGATATAAAACAGTTTCAACACTTCTGCAAATTCCCTGGAGTCCCTTCATAGTTCCTAACTCCATTCCCAGCCTCTGGTAATCATGAATCTTTTTTTTTTCCCCTCTAATTTTGCCTTTTCCAGATGTTGTATATTGTAAATGTATGTAACTTTTAAGTCTGGTTCTTTTCACTTAGCATAATGCATTGGAGAATCTGTGTTGTATATAACAATACATTGGTCCATTTTATTGCTCAGTAGTATTTCATTAAATGGTTGTGTGACTTTATCCATTTTGTGTGCTTAATTTTAATTCTCAGCTGGAATGCTTGGTACACTCATTACTTGAAAGATGGCATGTGGGTGGCATATTTTATTACATTTCTATTTGTGTTTCTTTCCTTTTTTTTCTTTTTTTTTGAGAGTACAAGCTGGGGAGAGAGGCAGGGGGAGGGGGAAGCAGACTCCCCGCTGAGCAGGGAGCCCAGTGCGGGGCTTGATCCCAGGACCTTGGGATCATAACCTGAGCTGAAGGTAGACACTTAACTGACTGAGCCACCCAGGCGCCCCTGTATTGTGTTTAAGACAGTTGTGTCAGGACATAAAAATCTTTGGGCCATAGATAGTATATATTATTTTATTGTCTTTGGCACATAGTATTTTAGAGAACCAAGGATAAGGTATTTTTTTCCCCCTGCTGGGATACTTAGGGAATACTCCAACATTAGGACAATTTGTTCAGGATGTGATTTTTATGTGCTATATGAGTGAGACCTTTTTATCTTCATAGTTTTGTAGCTTGAGAGAAGGTTCCTTTGGTTATATATATGGTTATTTTAATTTTTTCCTCAAGAACTATCTTTTTTTTTAGTTAATTGTTGATTCACATACTATTGTAAGAAATAATACAGAGAAATCCTTTATATACTTTGCTCTACTCCTCCCGCCCCCCCCATAACATTTTGCATGTAACAGTTCTGTAGTATGACATCACAGCTAAGATAATATAAAAATCCACCCAATCTTAGGTATTTCCAGTTTTGGACTCATCTGTGTGTGTGTATTAAGTTCAGTATAATTTTATCACCTGTGTAGGTTTGTATATTTACCATGGTAGTCAAAATACCAAATACCAAATAGTTCAAAACCACAGAGACCTTTGAGTAGCCCTTCTTATAACCACACCCACCTTCCCTTTGTGAGGGAGGGGTAGGAGAGCTCCCCCCATCTGCTAATCTATCTTACTCTCAAAATTTGCAATTTTGTTATTGTAGAATTGTTATATGAATGGAATCATCTAGTATATAGGCTTTGGGGATTGGCCTTTTCTTACTCTGCAGAGGGTCCTGCAGATTCTGGGCAGATTCTGGTTTTTAGTTGCTACAGATAAAGCTGCTATGAACATTCATGTTCAGGTGTTTCTGTGAACATAAGTTTTCATTTCTCTGGGATAAAAAGGCCCAGGAGTGCATTTGCTGGGTCACGTGATACTTGCATGTGCAGTTTTTTAGAAACTGCTAAATTGTTTTCTAGAGTGGCTGTACCATTTTGCATTCTTACCAGCAATGTTGGAACAGTGCAGTTCTTCTGTCCCCTTACCAGCATTTGGTGGTGTTACTGTTAGATATGTAATGATATCTCATTGTGGTCTGAATCTGTATTTCCCTGATGGCTAATGATGTTCAGCATCTTTCATGTGAGCAGTTTCTTTCTTTTTTTTTTTTTTTAAGATTTTATTTATTTATTTGAGAGAGAGAGAATGAAAGACAGAGAGCATGAGAGGGAGGAGGGTCGGGAGGGTCAGAGCGAGAAGCAGACTCCCTGCCGAGCAGGGAGCCCGATGTGGGACTCAATCCCGGGACTCCAGGATCATGACCTGAGCCGAAGGCAGTCGCTTAACCAACTGAGCCACCCAGGCGCCCAGTTTCTTTATTTTTTAATGTGATTTTATTCTTGTTTTACTTTTATATGATCTTAATTATGAATAAAAACATTAAATTCTGTTTGATAAATTTCCCCTGTTCCCTTTATCCTAATAACATTTACAGAACTCCATTTATAAGTTTGAGAAGAGATCTTTAAGTTTATGGATCAACATTAACTTAGTATGTATTCACTTGGAAAAAATTTTTTTTTTTTTTAAAGATTTTATTTATTTTTGTGAGAGACATCTAGCATGGCGGGGGAGGGAGGGGCAGAGGGAGAAGCCGACTCCCTGCTGACCAGGGAGCCTGACTTGGGACTCGATCCCAGCACCCTGGGATCATGACTTGAGCTGAAGGCAGATGCTTAACTGACTGAGCCACCCAGGGGCCCACTTGGAAAAATTCTTAATGATTTATTTTTTATTTTATTTTTTAAAGATTATTTTAGAAAGAGAGCAGGTGTGAGCATGAGTTGGGGTAGGGGCAGAGGGAAGAATCTCAAGCAGACTCCCTGTTAAGCCGTGGCACCTAGGAGGGGCTCCATCTCACGACCCTGAGATCATGACCTCAGCTGAAACCAAGAGTTGGATGCTTAATGGACTGAGCCACCCAGGCGCCCCTTAATGATTTATTTTTAAACCAGATTTGGCAAACTTATGGCCTCTGTGCTAGATCTTGCTTGCTGCCTGTGTATGTATGGCCCTTGAGCTAAGAATGGTTTTTACATTTTTAAATAGTTGAAAATAAAAACAAAGCAAAGAATATATGACAAAGACCCTGTGTAGCCCACAAAGTCTGTATTATTTGGCCTGTTAAAGAAAAAGTTTGCCAACTCTTATTATTTAAATAACAGCTTTATTGAGATGTTTTTCACATACCTTAAAATTCGTCCTTATATTTATAATTCGGTGGTTTTTAGTACATTCACAGTGTTATGCAACTATCAGCTATATAACTATAGGACATTTTTAGCTCTCCCAGAAGAAACTTTGTACTCATTAGTAGTCGTTGCCTATTTTTTCCTTTCCCAAGTCCTTGGCAAACACTAATCTACTCTTGTTTTCTGTAGATTTATTTATTATGGATGTTTCAGATAAATGGAATCATATAATGCGTAGCTTTTTATGTCTGACTTCTTTCACTTACCTAATGTTTTTAGGGTTCATGCATGTTATCAGTTCCTTTTTATGGCCAAATAATATTCCTATATATGATACACAATATAATTTTTATACATTCATCAGTTGATGGACATTGAATTTCCATTTTTTTCATTTATCTTTTAATCTTTGATCTTCTCCTCCAGATTGAGTTCTTTTCAGATTTGTTTGCATTATTATTTGTCTTACTACTTTGCCTTGTGGGTTTTAATTTTGCTATGAATTTTTGTCTTTGTATGTTCATTCCCTCTTCCAATAGATAAATCATTTTCAGACATCTTCTCTTTTATATCTTTAGGATGTGATTTCTCTTTCCTCGTTAAGTAGTTAACTCCCTATAGTCTCATGGTGACTTACTTCCTTTTGATCATCCTTGAATTAACAGAGAAGGAAGAATCCTAGAGTTCTGGCCACAGATGGGCTGTGTGGGTGGCTGTTATATCTTCAGATACACAGTTGGGTGGCAGAGTAATGTGCATAGCTCCTTCTCCACTTTTGAGTTTCTAGCAGACTTCATCTAGTGCAGCTTTGTTGGATCTGGATGGGTCCTTTTGTCTTTGTTGCTGAAACAGTTGGAGTACCCCAGACACATTTTGATCCCCCAGTCTAGGACACTGGTAAGAGTCAGACTCTGGAGTCTGCCTGCCTGGGTAACTTTGGGCAAATTTTTCACCTTTCTCTGCCTCAGTTTCCTCCTCCATTAAAAAAGTGGGGAATGGAGGATGATTAAGAATTATTTCACATAGCTGGGGTGCCTGGGTGGCTCAGTTGGTTAAGCGTCTGCCTTCAGCTCAGGTCATGATTCCAGGGTCCGGGGATCGAGTCCCGCATCGGGCTCAGCGGGGAGCCTGCTTCTCCCTCTCCCTCCGCCTGCGGCTCTGCTGGCTTGTACTCTCTCTGTCTCTCAAATAAATAAATAATAAAATCTTAAAGAATTATTTCATAGTTTGAGAATTAAATAATACATATTGCTACCTACATAGTCGATAAGTACTAGTTGTTAAAACAGTTATAAAAGGCCCTCCTGTTTCTGTTCTTTTTCACAGTGCTGTCCCTGTGGAAACTGCTTCTGGACATACCATAACGAACCTTTTTATGTACTCGTGGCTATTCCTACCCCTAACTTTTTATTTAGAGTATTTACTGTTTTTTCTTAATGATAAAAGTAACTGCACAGTGAGCACCTTGGCTTATGAACCTTTCCCTGATTTTGGTTATTTAAGATGTTTTTAGAAGAGGATTCTTGGTTTGAAAGGTATTCATATTTTAAAGACATAAATGTTGTCTGTCAGATTCATTTTTAGAAGATTCTGATTTTTTTTCATAGGCGTTACACAAAATATAGAAACTACTAAAGAAATTTTAAATTAACATTTGAGTATATTATCTTTGAGTCTTGTTTTATTTATGTCTCTATATTGAAATATATATGTAACTTTTTATGTATGGAGATTTGTAGAATCCTTACAGATAAACATTTTCTTCTGTTTAGCAATTTTAAAAATGTCTTAAATAGCTGTGTAAGATTCTGTAAACGAATATATGCTATATTTAATCATTCCTGGTTTATTTAAACTTTTTAAAAGATCTATTAGAGAGAGAGCGCTCGCACATGTGTGCGTGGGAGGGGAGCAGAGGGAGAGTGAGAATCTCAAGGAGACTCCCGCTGAGCAGGGAGCCCAATGTGGGGCTTGATCTCACGACCCTGAGATCATGACCCAAACCTAAAGCAGGAGTTGGTCTCTGTACCGACTGAACCACCCAGGCATCCCATAAAACCTTTTTACCACTTTTGCCATCACAATGCCTGGTTGAAGACCTTTGTTAACAAATCTTTGATCATATTTCTGATTATTTGCCTTGGCTAAATTCCTAGAAGTGGAATTACTGCATCAGAGGGCATGACCATTTATGAAACTTGATGCATATTGTCAAATTTCTTTCTTGAAAAGCTCTAAAAAGCCTGACAAAGTATTAAGGAGGATAAGAACCATTTTAAAGAAGCTGCGCACTAGAAGTCCTCTTTCTGCTATTTTTATCACTCCTAAGACCAAGGGTAATTTCTCACATTACAAATAATTGTGTGTAATGCGTATCGTATTTTTAATACTGTGGGGGTTACTTTTAGGGGAATAAGGTGAATTACCATGGCACTATTGATAGAGTGCAGTTTTACTACTTAGTGGTTGTTAACTTCAGCAGTTAAGAGAGCAATAAGACATAGGTACCATGGTCTTTGAACTTCTGTCTATATCCATCGACAAGGGAGAGCAGATTAACTCGAGAAGTAGTCTTTAAATACTCCTCCTATGCCGAGACCAACACTGTAGGCATACCTTGTAGCAGATAATTTCTCCTCTGAACTTATTTTCCAAAATTGGTAGTTTTCACTGGTGGTAAGTTGTACATCTGTTTAGAAGTATTCACTGTTTTGGGGCGCCTGGGTGGCTCAGTCTTTAAGCGTCTGCCTTCGGCTCAGGTCATGATCCCAGGGTCCTGGGAT
>NC_138372.1:21503004-21508307 GCF_054177405.1 Leptonychotes weddellii | reverse complement strand
ATAGTTTTTTTCTTTGACAAACTCTTATGGTTCTTGACAAACTTCTAAAGCTTTTATGCCTACTATTACATACCTCTTAGCACAAGGAATGACAAAGTGAATCTCAGAAAATTTGATAATAGTAAAACTTTGGAAAAGCCAGCTGTGTGCCTTTTTTTGGACAAATAACTTTCACATTACTTTACATAGATTCCAGTACTCTGCCAGTAGGATTGTTCCTGATTCCAGTGATGGCAAACATGTTAAATTTTCATTTTTTTTTCTTTTAAAGATTTTATTTATTTGACAGAGAGAGACAGCGAGAGAGGGAACACAAGCAGGGGGAGTGGGAGAGGGAGAAGCAGGCCTCCTGAGGAGCAGGGAGCCCAGCCCGATGCAGGGCTTGATCCTAGGACCCTGGGATGATGACCTGAGCTGAAGGCAGACGCTTAACGACTGAGCCACCCAGGCGCCCCTTACATTTTCATTTTTTTGAAAAGATCCTGATATTTACAGATTTGCCACAGCCCGATTTAAGAATTTTTGGACGAGTATTTTTCATTTATCTTTTTTTTTTTTCCCCATATGTCCTCTCTTTAGATTGATATTTTAGAATGAAGTTTTTTACTGCTAACAAACACTTTTTGGTGTGTGCTCTATTTGCAGATAAACATTTTTTGATGTAATCTATATAGTTGTATGGGAGTCCCTTTCATGTTTTTGAAGTTTGTTCTTTTGATGGTCAGGAATATGCCATTCAGGTATCTGGCTGTAGTTTATAGACAGGCAGAGATAATACTATCTTCTTAAGGTTTTCTTTCTTCTTTTCCTTTCCTTTCCTTTTCCCTTTTCCATTCCATTCCATTCCATTTTTATTGTGAGAGAGAGCCTGGGTGTGAGGGGGCAGAGGGAGAGGGAGAAATCGACTCCCTGCTGAGTAGAGGGAGCCTGCTGCGGGGCTCCATTCCAGGACCCTGAGACCATGACCTGAGCCAAAGGCAGATGCTTAACTGACTGAGCCACCCAGGTGCCCCAAGATTTTCTATTTTTAAGTAATCTCTATACCCAGTGTGGAGCTCGAACTCACAACCCTGAGATGAAGAGTCTGCTGACTGAGCCAGCCAGGCGCCTGGATCATTATCTTAAGTTTTACACTTTTAATTAGGTTCTTCCATAACAATTTAACAGTTTCTTTCTGTAGTTAAAATGGCCTAGTCCTCATTGATTTCAGCTTGAACATGATTGGTGAAGTAAAGAAGAAAAAGAATGGCAGAACCAGCAGTTGTGAGGTTTTGTGTTTAAAGGTCACTAGTATCATTAAGTGATTTTGAAAATATATGTTCATCCTTTTACTTTCTAAATTGTTTTATGTCTAGGAAGTGCTGACATTTACATGAGGTGTATATGTTCTGGTAGTCTGGTAACAAAACAGTTTTGGTAACTTAATTATAGTAGTTTATTACATGGGTCTGTTAATCATCTTAGCAGAATGCCACAGGCACATTAGGTAATCTGTAACTCTAATGTTTTTACTTTTAATTGCTAATGATAGTAGCAATCTTTAATGATAATAAAGAAATGGAAGTTCATTCTGACCGTGGCTATTGTGGTGATGTCATTTCCCCCTTATGTATCATGGAAGACAGTATCATAATAGTACAGTGATCAGTTGCTGGAACAACTGTTTAACCCATGTGTGCTTTTGTGCTTGCCTTTGACGAGAACAGATAAGTTGTAAGGGTAGAGACCTGAATTTGAATTCCACTTCTGATCTTTATCTGCTGTCTGACTGCACAAGTTACTTCACTGAACCTTGGTTTCCTCATATATAAAATGGAAGAATAATGTCTATTTTGCAGTAGAGTGCCTTGAAACTCAGTATGGTATTTACTGTTGTTATTGACAGTGAAAAAATAAGAATGGAAACATTCATGAATAAGGTCATGCAGTAGGGTTTGCATCCACTTAGGCCAAAAGAGTAGGCCCCCCCTCCCCTAGGAATGTAATCACTTTTTGCCTTTTTTTTTTTTTCTTAACAAAGTGGGTACCTGCATAAGAGTACCTGCATTTCCTTCCTTCCTTGAGAATGGTAGGGGGGAGGAGAGGAAGAGGGGAGAGAGAATCTCAAGCAGGCTCCAAGCTACATCCAGCTTGGAGCCTGACTCCAGGCTTGATCTCAGGATCCTGAGAACATGACTTGAACCGAAACACAAGAGTCTGATGGTTAACCAACAGAGCCACCCAGGCGCCCTGAGTACCTACATTTTCAAATTACTATGACTGTTAAAGACATCATAAAGCATATAAAGAATTTATAGGACACAGTCTGACACAAAATAAGTCTCAGTAAATATTAGTTCTTAATTGTTTATAATACAGGTAGTAGGGGTGCAGAAGATGCTGTAGAACGGTTTTTTTTCCTCTTAATTATTTTGTTTTTAAAGATTTATTTGAATGAGAGAGAGAGAGCGTGCGCATAAGCAGGGGGAGTGGCATAGGGAGAAATAGATCCCCCGCTGAGCAGGGAGCTCTCCGTGTGGGGGGGTGGGGGTCGATCCCAGGACCCTGAGATCATGACCTGAGCTGAAGGCAAACGCTTAAGCCAGAGCCACCCAGGTACCCCTTTCTCTTTATGGTTAAGTTCAAACTAGGTTAATTCTCATATTCTTTTAACGTATTCTGTCAAGTTTCTTCTGCCTTTTAAGATTTTATTTTATTTCATTATTTTTTTAAAGATTTTATTTGTCCGAGAGAGAGAGAGAGAGAGAGCACAAGCAGGGGAAGCAGCAGGCAGAGCAGGCAGAGGGAGAAGCAGGCCCCCTGATGAGCAAGGAGCCCGATGTGGGAACCAATCCCAGCACCCCAGGATCATGACCTGAGCCGAAGGCAGATGTTTAACTGAGCCACCCAGACCCAAGATTTTATTTTTTTAAGTAAAATCTACACCCAGTATGGGGCTCAAACATGTAACCCCAAGATGTAGAGTCACCTGCTCTACTGACTGAGTCAGCCAGGTGCCCCTCAAGTTTCTCCTGCTTTTGCTTGTGTTTGTCTCACTAGTATCTCCTTCTGGTAATGGTTCTTGACACAGCTCTTTTGCTTATATTGTTCTGGATCTGTGTTAGTGAAACAGAGCCATCGTGATCTAGGAGATCCTCCAGGAAAACCAAAGATCTTCCAGGAGAACAAAGGTAGTTGTGGAGGAGAAAATCTGCTGACAACTTAGATTCAGTAGTTAAGGAAACAAATATTTGAGTAAAGGCAGTTTTAGTCTCAAGGTATAGAAATCTATTCTAGCTAGCAAAAATTCAGGGCATTAAATGAAAGAACACTGGGTATTCTCTGACCCCCTAAGCAGGAAATATGTGGACCTTCTTGGTACTAGGTGGATTTCTGTTTCTATAGGGGTTCCATAGTCTTGTTTCTGCTTTTTTTCAACACATTCTCTTTATGTTGACTGTTTTATGCTTATTCACCCAGTTATACTCGAATGAAAATGATAGTCCCAACTGCCAGATATGAATTTCATTTTATCTCTTCCTAGCTATCTGGTCCAAATGCTTAGAGAGGAACCTGAGTAGGTCAGTTTATCATTTCTCACCAGGTACTAGTGATTTGGCCATTTAGGGGAATACTTTTGCCGTAGTTGGTGGGAATCATGATTTCCCCTTTCTAGGCAGGTGTCTTGAAATGTGTCCATTACCGAGAATACTCAGCAAGTATTGATTTGTTGAATTTTACTTTTCTAAGTGTACTATATAGCTCTCACTCTTTATTAAAATATAAACTTCCAGTGTGATTTAATAAGTATCAAGTCAGTGATAACCCTTGTGTTTGAGTTTGGTTCTTCTGCACAAGCACCAGATAACTGGTCAAGCTGATTCAAGTAAAGGGACATTCATTGTAAAGACACACTGTACAGTTAAGGGACAGGAATGCTAGCAAAGTAAGGCCAAGAACCTAACGACAAGGCTATCAAAACTTGCTTCTTTTTTAGGTCTTTTATTCTGGACTGCATGGCCTACTGTGGTATCTGCTTCATTCTGCTCTTTGATTTTTTAATGTTCAGTAATAGCTGCTTGAAAAACTGATAAATTGTTATTTGTGCCTAAGTTTCTTTTTTACCCCCCTATGACTGTAATGTTGGCTGGCAAAAAAAGAGACAAACATCTAAATGGTGAGGTAGGAAGAGAATCAGGAGATAGGAATGAAGGAATTGTGGAAGGTAACTTTGTGTAAGGTAACTTTATAGAGATTCTTTTAAAAAACTGAGAACTGGAAGAACATGGGCTTTAGCCACTGATTTTTTTTTGCGGCGGTGGGGGGGGAGGGGGAGCTTCTGAATGGATTGAGAATGGAGTGGAAGTTCCTCTGAACTGATGACTTAGTTGGGAATTGTGGAGAAATGGATGTACTTTGAAACGTTAAGTTTAGAAAGTAATTTAGACATTTGCATGATTAGGTGCTTTTTGAGGAGTTGGGGGGGGGGTAGGGAGAGAATCCTCAAGCTGACTCCCTGCTGAGCTCAGAGCCTGATTGGGCTGGGGGGGCTCAGTCTCATGACCTTGAGATAACAACCTGAACCGAAATCAGAGTTGGATGCTTAACCCTAACCCACTGGGCCCACCCAGGTGTCCCAGATCTAGGTACTTCTAATACATTGATTGTGGAAATGCTGAATTGGACAACCAACACCCCCCCCCCCAAGAAAGGATGAGTAGGGCTTCTCGGGGTGATGGGAAGTGATGCGGTTTTGGAATATATGTGAGGTTCGGTGGGAGGAGGTCCGGAGCTTACGACCAAGAAAGAATGAGACGTCTGTGGTGCAAAATGGTGGTTTATTAAAGCATGGGTCCTGTGTCCGTGTTGGGGCAAGTAAAGAAAAGGGAGGTTTCAAAAGAACTTTCATATGCTAAAGAGGACTGACGTACAAGACACCAGAGCCATTGTCAAGCTTGTTTCTCCCCCAGCAAGGTATTAACATTAAAACAGTTGGGAGATTCCTGGAAGAATGTCACACACGTCCCACCCAGAGGGGAGGAGGGTGTGGGGTGGGAGAGGTTGTTCATATTATGCTTTGTCTTCAACTTGCCCCTTCTGCTCCCTCATCATTTCCTCCCTGAGCAGTTTTTACCCTTAGATCTAAGGTTGTTGAAGGCAGAAGGTCTCATTTTCTGCAACGTCCTGCTGAGTAGGGGCGTAGAGATGTCCCTACCTAGGGGAGTTACGAAAGGGGAGGCAGCTGAATCTAAGGCTGACAGGAAGTCAGGAAATCTCTCTGTGGGTGGTAAGAATCATCTGTTGATGTGAGGTCATTGTAGGGA
>NC_138372.1:21495940-21502904 GCF_054177405.1 Leptonychotes weddellii | reverse complement strand
GTCTATCACCCAGCTACCCCATCCCTCCCACCCCCCACCACTCCAGCAACCCTCAGTTTGTTTCCTGAGATTAAGAATTCCTCATGATACATGACCCTTACCAATCATTAATGGAGAGAGAGATCGATCTATTTAAAGCACCAGTTTGAGTATTCATGTCAGTTAGAAACCCAGAAATATTTCTCTGGTAATCTGGAATGTATACACAGCATTCTGTTTTTATGATTGTACAAGTTCTACCTTGTGCAACACTTAAAACATCTAATGCCATTCTATTTTGTAAAACTGCTTCACGCATTTGTATTCCTGTAGTATTTAATAGACAAATGCTATTTTCACTGTCATTTAGGGCTTTGACCATGTACGTATTAGAGCTTCCCTGTGCCAAACATCCTCCAGTCTCAAAAAGGGAACAAAGATGGATGCTAGGTGGTCATATCAATGTAACGCAGAACATGTCCACTATTGTTTTAAATTTGGAAGGTTATCTGGGTTGGTAATGGTTTTAATAATGCCTCCGTGCATCCAGGCAAAACCCAGAGTACAGCAGCACCTGGGGGAAGCCATGGCCAGAATTTTAAGAGTCACATAACCACAGGAGCCAGCCGTCTAATACTGGGCCTCTTTGAAGTGCAGTCAGGGTATCAAGGGGTATTTGGTTTTGGACGGCTATCCTTTGAATTTGTGTAATAATTTCAGGGTCATATTTGATTACCAAGCCATAATTCCCTCTTTAAAATTGCTCTATGGGCATGAAGGACTAGGGAAGCATATTTGGAGTCAGGATGAATATTAAGACTTTGGCAATTGCCAAGCACGAGTGCTATAGCATACCCAGCTTTTATTATTCCTTTTTCCATGAAACTATTGCCATCAGGAAACCAACTGTCATCTGCATTTTTTAATAGGGGCGTCTTAAATCTGGATGACTAGAATAAAAACCTCTTAACAGTTATGCTCTATAGAACATGGTCAATTCCAGGCATAAGGATAGATGGGTTTAAAATATTTCAGGCATATCTATAGGCATTGTCTGGTGTTTAATAAGTAGGCTTCCCATAATCTATTGGTGGCTTTTGGTCTCTTAAGACTGAAGTCGTTACAGTCAGGGACTGTCCCATAGTGAACTTTGAGGCTCCTTTTACCAGGAGGGCTGTTGTATGCTTAGCTAAAGCCTTTGTTTGCAATTGTACCTCAATAGAGGTGGCTCAAGCAAACAGCATTTAAGCCCAATCCAACTAGGATTTAACATCCCCAGAGGTGGGTTATCAAAACAAATTTTTCTCTCTAAGGGGTGCCTGGGTGGCTCAGTTGGTTAAGCGTCTGCGTCTAGCTCAGGTCATGATCCCAGGGTCTTGGACGAATCCTGCACCAGGCTCTGCTCTGCAGGGAGCCTGCTTCTCATGACCCCCCCCCCGCCCTGAATAATAAAAAAAAACACCCTCATTTTCAGAGATAGCCAAATCAAGACTAATGTTTGCAAAACAAGTCCCAATTAACAAACCTGGCCTAATTATTTACATAAGCTCAGCAAGAATGATCATATAGATTTTTTAGAATCTGCTTTGCTGGAACTTTTCTAAGGAATCTCTAGGTTGAACTTTTAGTAGTGCCTCAGGCTAGAAGCCAAGCCCCCTACTTGCTATCAGACATGCCTGTAATACCTGTAGATGTGGGCAGATTCCTCTTCTTGAGGTCCCCAATATATCTTGAGGTCCCCGCACCTGCCAGGAAGTGACATTCCTTACTCAGCTGGTGAGGCTGTTGGGAACTCTGTAAGCAAGGTATCAGTCCAACATTTCCAAGGGGCTTTATGGCTCCAGGTTTCATAAAGTCAACCTTATTAGTTCCTTAAAGCAGTTCAGTCATATCTGAGTCTATGCATGTCTTTCTCAAATAGGACATTCCAGTAAGCCTTGGTAAAATAACCAACATTTCCAGGTGTGTCCTGTTACAAGGAGAAACAGATTCTTATTGAACTTACGCAAATGACTATAATTGCCATGGAAGAAAGAATACTGAACTGAAACCTTTTGAATTTCAGAGGGTTCAGATAGAAGTTAAATGCTTCAGTTTGTCTACAAATGAATATTTTCTCATACTCTTGTAAGTCATAGGTATCTTACTAGTTACCTTAATCTAAAAGAGTTAACATCTAGAGTCATAAAACGATAATAATCTTTTAGTTCATTTAGTCCCATGTTACTAATTCTTGCTTAATTTAAATGCAGCTTTTGTTCATTCTGGAAATTCTTACCCATTTCAGTTTTAGGATTTTATATTGAATACCTGTATTTGTCCCTGAAAGTCCTTTGTATGTATCTCCTTGAAGATGAAACATTTTACAAGAGAATAATAATAACTATAAATGACAAAAACTCAGAAATGGACATGGTTAAAAAAATCTGAGGAGAGGTTACAGTATAACTGGCAAGGCTGTGACACATAACACTTCAATAATCAAAATATTGAGTGATGATGTTCTTATACCATAAGGTAACATACCAAACAAGCCTAATTAGACTGTTAATGATTTAAATTTGGGGGAAGTTTGTTAAAACCTTAGAAAGTTTTGAAGCACGTGCCTAAACAGGATTAGGGATCATCAAAGACCTGATAAAGGCCAAACGTAGAGACTGGTTTTCTGGGCAGACAAAAAGAGAAAAAAATCTTTTATATTTTCTTATTAAGAGCCGATCAAAGATTCCAAGAAAACTTGTCTTTTGAACAGATAGAATTTCAATCTTACACCACTGTACTTTTAAAAATCTCTTTATTTTCATTCGTTCTGACCACACCTAAAATTCCTTTCCAAAGATTTCCCATCACAAATCTTCTGCAACTTTCCTTTGCATTCAAATTTTGTCCCAAGCCATTTCTTTCCAAACAAGCATCTTATTTAGGACAAAGTTACCTTCTTTTACCTTAAACAAAAATGCATTCCTATTCCTTATATCTTTCTTATATATCTCCTACTTTTCTACATAACAGAGTTGTTTCCCTTATTCCCATCAGTTTTCATTACATTTAGCAGAATTTTGCAGGCCTAGAAATCTAAGTCCCCAGTGAAAACTAAGTAGTAACCGATTGTGAACTGTTAACACCTGTTAAGACTTTTATTTATTTGACAGAGAGAGAGCACGAACAGGGTGAGCAGGAGAGGGAGAAGTAGGCTTTCCGCTGAGCAGGGAGCCTTATGTGGGGCTTGATCCCAGGACCCTGGGATCATGACCTGAGCTGAAGGCAGACGGTTAACAATTGAGCCACCCAGGCGCTCCAACACCAAAATTTTAGATGGCAAATTTGTGAATCAGTTAAGCACAAAGCATATTTACCAACAGACCCAAATATCCTTCGTTTCTTTGCAATAAGTCAAAAGCGCAAACCTATGTTCAGTAATTAATGCTTTAGCACTTTTTATCCTATTTGGAAAAGACCTAGATGTCCAACGAATTCAATCCCATTTATCATCCAAGCAAAACTTATTTTTTTTAAAGATTTTATTTATTTGACAGACACAGCGAGAGAGGGAATACAAGCAGGCAGTGGGAGAGGGAGAAGCAGGCCTCATGCTGAGCAGGGAGCCCGAACTGGGGCTTGATCCCAGGATCCTGGGATCAAGACCTGAGCCGAAGGCAGACGACGCTTAACTACTGAGCCACCCAGGCGCCCCCAAGGAAAACTTTTAAAGTTTCAGGTTACCAAAGACTTTGAAAGCTATCTTAACAGTTACCCATGAAAACTTTAAGTCAGACAAGATTAACCATCATTTTAAGTTATCTTTTTGCTAACAAATTGCAACATAGTTAACATGAATTTGACCTTCAGCAAACCTCAGTAGATTTTTACATTTAATGTTGATTTTTTAAAGACATGTCTATCTTAATTAAACCAACAAACTTAAAATTAGTTTAAATACTGAATATATTCTACCTCGGCCCACCCCATTTTCCAATTTTTTACCTGGTGGGGAAATCTGGAATGGGTGGTGTTAAGTCCAGGGGCTACTCTTCTTGATGGGGTTTTGGACTATAGGTGGAGTGAGGTCCGGAGCCGATGACCAGGAATTCTTGAGACATCTTTGGTGCAAAAGGATGGTTTATTAAAGCACAGGGACCGGATTGTGAGCAGAAAGAGCTGCTGCCCCGGGGTTTGGAGGAGTGGCTGATTATGTAAGGAAAAGGGAGGTTTCAAAAGAACTTTCATATGCTAAAGAGGGCCGACCCTACAAGATACCTACAAGATACCTACAAGATACCCCAGGCCTTGCCATTGTCAAGTTAAGGTTGTTTTCCCCTCTAGCAAGGTATTAACATTAAGATAGTTCAGAGCTTCCTGGAAGAAATGTCACACAGATCCCACCCAGGAGTGGCGGGTGGGGGAGAGGTTGCAGGGTGTCAGCTTATGCTTTGTCCTCAGCTAGCCTTCTGCTCCCTCTTGATTCTTGCTCCTAGACAGTGAAGGGAGGAGTCATGGTGCCTGAGGCACTGAGGATAGTCTAGAAGCCAGTTATGCAGGCCACACCCAAGGTGGTGCGGAGAGGAGGAGGGGGAGAGGGAGACCGGAGAGGCAAAGTGTTGCCAGGAGGCAGAGAAAGGGTTCCCAGTTCTTGATTTCATCAGCTCTAGAGGAGCAGATGCCACGTTTTCCTGCCAATAAGGGGGAATAGGCAGTCCATGTTGGGCCAGAGAAGACGGAATTCCCCTGAAACAAAGGGGGTTTTGGCAGCTGCTTGGGAATATTCCTTAAAGTCCTCGTCGCTAGGTAGACTAACCACAGATGGCTCCAGTTACAGCCATTAACCCAGGAAATGAGTGAGGGAGAAGTTCCCACATCTATTAGGAAGAACAGTGAGATGAAGTCAAGAGTCCCCTTTGTCTGGGATGGTGTGAGTTTACTCAGAGGAGGCCTATTTAGATAATTATCACCCAATATGTCCGGGGAGTTTACAAGCCAACACATTTGGGCAAACACATTTTGCAAGAGGCCCTTAGGTCAGGGTCCTGGTGTAGAGCAATGAAGGCCTAAGTATGAGCAATGAAGGTAGCACCTAGGTCCATTTGCCCTATTTCCTGCAGAGATCTGGCTGAATAGATCCCACCGAGGCCATGCAGTGTTACAGGAGCTCAGACCTTCCCTAAGTTTTGCAATCCGAATTGTGTCCAGTGGGTTAAAAAGGCATCCCACGGGAGAGTCCTTGGGAACTGAAGAAAAGAGAATGTCCATTACTTAGAAACCGCGCCCTCCACCAGGTGGCGTCCCACGCACAGGATGTGTATGTCATAGGTTCCTGGTGTCAAAGCAACCCGAGGGCGCCTGGGTGGCTCAGTTGGTTAAGCGACTGCCTTTGGCTCAGGTCATAATCCTGGAGTCCCGGGATCGAGTTCCGCATCGGGCTCCCTGCTCAGCGAGGAGTCTGCTTCTCCCTCTGACCCTCCTCCCTCTCATGCTCTCTGTCTCTCATTCTCTCTCTCTCAAATAAATAAATAAAATCTTAAAAAAAAAAAAATGACCCGAGGTGTCCCTAAACAAAGTCATTATGATTACCGCAGCAGTTAAAAGACCCCTGTAGGAGGGAGGCCTGCCCTCGCCTCTGCTTCCCCAGTGCATCCTAGGCTACAGATGGGTGCTTGGCGTATGGACTGAAATACCGTGCCTTGAAGAACCTGCTGTTTTTCACCCGTGGAGAACACTAGAAAAGTTTTACAAGGGGAAAATACCGATGTAATTTTGTAGCTTAAGTAGTTAGTAGAGGACATTGACAGAAAACAGTAAAGCTAGAAATCCATCATGATTCTAAGTGATATTCCAACACATGTGGTCCTCAGAGCCAACTTCCCCAGGAAACGGTCCCCGGTTGGGTTTTAATACTATCAGGTACTGGTTTCAGCCAGCTCCTAGTGGAGGTCCCATGGCCAGAAGGAGGAGGTCCCATGGCCAGAAGTGGCTAGACCAGGCATGTGAAGGGGATTACATTAGATCAATCAGGAGGAAACCTCACATGGGAATCTTAAGATTGGCAGCCGTGCTAGTCACTTAGGTGGCTGTCCTGTGCCCAAGACAGACAACTTTGTATAAGAACAGGAATAAAGAGAGGGGCATCAAGTTTCTGGGTCTTTTTTTTTTTTTTTAATATTTTATTTATTTGAAGAGAGAGAGCATGAGCAGGGGCAGGCAGAGGAAGAGGGAGAAGCAGACTCCCCGCTGAGCAGGGAGCCCCAATGCGGGGCTGGATCCCAGGACCCTGAGATCCTGAGACCATAACCTGAGCTGAAGGCAGACGCTTAACCATCTGAGCCACATCTGCGCCCCAAGTTTCTGGGTCTTATTACTGTCCCGGCCAAGGTACTAACTTCTAGCCAGGTTTTCTCCTCCCCATAAGTAGCCACGGGCTAGAGGATTGGAGCCTGAGCAATGGACATGAAAGTGTTCCAGTAAGACTGTACTCCTTGAAGAGCCCCTGAAATGAGAGTAAAGGAAGAGGAAAGAAAGTATTCATCAAGTTTGCACGGAAGCTGAGTTCAGATGTGAAGACTCAAAGCCCCATGTTCAGGCGCCATATGATGTGGTTTTGGAATATAGGTGAGGTTCTGTGGGGTGAGGTCCGGAGCCCACGACTTATTGAGACGTCTTTGGTGCAAAATAGTCGTTTATTGAAGCAGGGGGACAGGACCGGTCGGCAGAAAGAGCTGCACCGGGATCTTGAGGAGTGGTGATTATATATATACTCGGGAGTTGGGGGAAGTAAGGAAAAGGAAGGTTTCATTTTTTTTTTTTTTAAAGATTTTATTTATTTATTTGACAGAGAGAGACAGTGAGAGAGGGAACACAAGCTGGCAGAGTGGGAGAGGGAGAAGCAGGCTCCCTTTTGAACAGAGAGCCTGATGCGGGGCTCGATCCCAGGACGCTGGGATCATGACCTGAGCCGAAGGCAGACGCTTAACGACTGAGCCACCCAGGTGCC
>NC_138372.1:21478279-21495840 GCF_054177405.1 Leptonychotes weddellii | reverse complement strand
GGAAAAGGAAGGTTTCAAAAACACTTTCATAAGCTAAAGAGGACCAACCTACAAGATACCTGCATTGGGCTCCCTGCTCAGCGGGGAGCCTGCTTTTGCTGCTCCCCCTGCTTGTACTCATGCTCTCTCTCAATAAATAAACAAAATATTAAAAAAAAAAAAAGATACAACATATCGGAGGCAATGCCATTGTCAAGTTAAGGTTGTTTTTCCCTCTAGCAGGTATTAACATTAAGACAGTTGGGAGCTTCCTGGAAGAATGTCACACATGTCCCACCCAGGAGTGGGGGGGTGGGGAGGTTGCAGGGTGTAGGCTTATGCTTTGTCCTCAGCGAGCCTTCTGCTCCCTCATCGAAAAGGGCAGGTACTTTAGAATGTGATTATTTTAAAATAAAGATTTGTAAGGTGCTACTTTTGCTTAATTTTTAATTTTCGAAGTGTGATATATAGTTCTGGGTTTCTCTTTTGATTTTATAACTTCCTGTGTGGTAAAACATGCAACTTAATTTGCTGCATTTATAGCTCTAGTTAGGACAGGATCCCTGAGAGGAGGAGGCAGCTGTTGAGGCTTTCAGAAGAAAGTTCTGGGATCTGGGTAGTGGAAGGGAAACTCAGAAGCATAGGGTATGTGTATTGATGATACCTGTGGTGGGATGAAGCTAGGAATATAGAGGTAGGTCAGGCAGTAAAGTGCTTATCTTGCTTTGCCTCTTCAGTAGAGGGAGCAGGAGATGCCTTTGTGGGGAGGGGCAGCAGTGTTGAAAGTTTTGGATGGTTATGAGAAAGTTACATGTTACTGGCAAATAGCCCAAAGAGGAAAAGTAGAAATAGATTGGTGAAACCAGAGGAGATAGGGAAGATCAGTTAGTGGAATGAAGGACATCTTACATTTAGCAAAAGTGGAAAAGGAATTTGTAAGTAGTGCTAGAAATTAACATTAACCTGGCACTCAAATTAAATTCTGGAGAAAGGGAAGGTAGAGCACAAGAAGTGGAAGAGTGTGTTCTGTTGTGATGGGAGCATTTACTGTGATTATAATTTACAGCCACCTTTTCTCCTTTATGATAGAAAGGGCTTCTTTGTTACCTGCCTAAAGTATTTCTGTTCTTTGATTTCTCTGGATTCCTGAGCCATCTTCCTTTGGTCATTAGTTTTGTTTCTTAGGAAGAATTTGTGTGCAGAGTCGGTCTGGTGTCGATGACCATACCAGGTATAGCTCCTGTAATAAACAGTAAGTTCCTGACTAGTTAAAAACATTTTTGTGAGAATGATTTGGTTTATCTGGTCTAGTCACCTGTGGGCAGTTGGTTTATAATGGAGTTTCTGGTCTAGCACTGCAAACTTTGGAGAGTGAGGCTCCTTCTCACCAGTGTCTACAGGAGTTAGGAGGGAGTACACAGAGGGAAGAGGAAGAGTGTTCCTCCTGTAGGGGAGGCAGAGGGAGACCCCCGGAAAAGATGGAAGGCTGGAGAAGAGAGTTGAAGAGAGGGAGAAAGACCTGAGCAAGCTAGGAAATTAGGAAATGAGAGAGAGGGAGAGAGAGAGATGTGATAGATGGGAAGATCATATAGAAAGGAATGCAAATTGCTCCAAGGGCAGGATGGGCTGACTTTGAAGGTGGGGGGAGGAGACTGGGGAAAGCAAAGGCAAAAAGACCAAGAGAGCATACTCCTCAAAACCCAAGCAGAAAGGGAGGTCACTTTGATCTGCGGTTGGTAGCTTCCTGTGGCTGCCTTGGAGGCAGCATGGTGACATAGGAAGGACATTGCATTATAAATTGGAAGACCTGGATTTAGATTCTGGCAGTGCCATTTAAGTGCTCTTCCCTCTTAACAATAGTTGGGAAGGGCATTTCTCGGAGGCTTAGTTTTCTCATCCTTTTTTTAAAAAGATTTTATTTATTTATTTAAAGAGCGAGGGGAGGGACAGAGGGAGAGAGAGAAAAATCTTGAGCAGACTCCCCGCTGAGCACGGAGCCTGATGCAGGGCTCCATCTCACAACCCTGAGATCCTGACCGAACCCAAACCAAGTATACAGATGCTTAACTGACTGCAGGTGCCCCTCTCATCTTTTTTATGGGAATGATAGCTGTGACGACACGTTTGTGATGATGACCTGAATATGCATATGCATGTTCTGTACCTTCCCTTACTACTCCTACTTTTTCCTTGGGAAATATAAATAGAATTTCCAACATTTTTGGTTAAAGTTCTTTGTAGATTTTTGAATTTTCAAGAAATGCCTAGCTCTAGTTAAACATATGATTAGATTCCACAGAAAGAGCTAGATAGAGAGTTTTTATGCATTTGATTTACATGCTTTGTAAATGTTAACTCTGGTCTGAAGGTTCAAAATAATTTCATCTGACCTTTGTAGTTTTCCAGCTAATATCCTGTCCTTATCCCCTCCCTGGCCCCCCTCTTACCTTTACTACCTATAGGTCAGGAGCTCATTCAGTGTGTTTACCTAAATAATGGAAACACCTTGTAATGTGTTCATAGCTTCTGTTTCAAGGCCCTTTGAAGTGGTTTTACCACAATAAAAAGCTTTGTCTCTATGTCTCTTTGTTCTCATTGGGCTGAATTTTAGCTTCACTTTGAATTTTATAAATTTACATTTTTAGCAGGCATCCCAGAGCTGTTTTGTCTTAGTGACACAATGTGTCATTTTGTGGCATATATCAACTCTGGGTTTTGAAAATATATGATTTAAAACAGCAGTGCAACTGTATTTTTATGTAGTGTCAGTTCAGTCAAATTAAGATTATCGGGTGATAAATAGGAAGCTGTTAATAAAATCCTTGAATTGGTTCTCTTACCTGTATTCCAGGTCATGCTCTCCGCACTCATCCCTCTCCCTGCCTGGCCTTAGCCTCACCTCCTTCTTTGTATGTACCCACTGGTGGCAGTTGTATATCTACCCCAGGAGGTAGTGATGGTCAGATGAGGGGGTTTGGGAGATTGCTGCTTCAGGCACTCAGCTGCCATCTTTTTCCGGTAGGTAGAGGAGACTTCCTCTTGAATAAACAAGGGACTGTCCTCCAGCCTCAGGCAGCAGGGATGGCTTGCCTCTCATAACTGAGAGCACTAATAGAATATTGGACAACACAGGTTTTTGAATTATGATTGCTTTGAATGAACTCTTTCACACTTCATCCTTGATCTAACCTTATCTTGTAGCAATGACCTTAGAGATGAGTTAACTGAAGCCTGGAAAGATTGTTATGATGTGGGTAGTACATTTAATGATGGGTGAAGTTTGAAGGGATTCTTGTGATACGTGCTGTTTTTTTTCCTCCTGGAGTTGAGATCCCAGGAGCCCCCAGAAATCTTCCAACATGGAGAAATGTTGGGGCACTCCGTTATATAGTTTATAGTACCTTTCCCTGAGGTTTATCGAAGAATAGCTGGGTCAGATCAAATGAGTCCCCTGGTTTCTACTTGCTGTTTGCAGTTGGGGGCAAGCACTGTGGCCTTTTGAGTCTGTAGCCATATTCAGGTCACTAATCATATGTCATTGCCCTTCAGATTATTGGTCTTTACTTATTAAATTAAAATGTATGAAAAATAGTTAACAATTCTCTTGTGATGGAATATCCTTTTTCTGGATTATGTGTTTTTCATGTTTTGAAAAAAAAAAAAGGGAACGGGAGGGGAGAAAACGGGTCATTGGCTTTGAACCCTGATGATTAAAGGTAAGTGAATATTTAATGTCAGTCACTTGATTATTGTTACTGTCTTTGTTAGTATCTGAAAGTAAACATAGAAAAGCCTTTCAGTTGTGTTTAATGTGTATGTGAAATTCAAGATGCTAACTTGAAATTTTCCCCTTCTCTATTTTGAATGATAGGTACGTTCTATGGATGAACTGAATCATGATTTTCAAGCACTTGCTCTGGAGGGAAGAGCGATGGGAGAGGTAAGTGAACTGGTGTGTCAGAAAAATGGGACTGTTTTTAAGGGAAGTTTGGAGCTGTCTTTCATCAAATGTGTCTGAATTTAGTCTCCAGAAGTATGTGCTTGCTTTTCCTTGTTGCCATCCTCATGATAGAAGTGGGATATTGCAGAATTTTACCAAAATGATCTCATTATAGGAAGAATGGTAATCTTACCCTAATGTCTTAAAAACAAAACAAAGCAACCAAAACATGAGCACAAATTATTGATGATTATATTAACCAGTCAGTTGTAAATTGAGGCTTTAAATTTTACAAAATAATTTTTTATACATCAGATGTCCTTACTTTTGTCTCATTATCCAGTTGCTAGGTTCTTTTTACAGTGGAAGGGAGTCTTAGATTGGCTGCTAATCAGAACATGTTGATAACCTATTTTTAGAGTAGTGCCATTTTCTGAGGAGGTTGTTTAGAGCTCCATTATGAAGAGGAAATTGTTAGATTTCTGGTGAAATAATTCCAGAAGGTAAAGGCCTCAGTCAGTCCTCCCTTACCTACACAGAATTACAGAACAAGAATTTTGGTTTGTTTATAATGTTTAAAATTTGCAAGAACAAAATTTACTGTCACCCAAACATGGATAGGGAAGAGTGCCATAATTCTAAAAGAAATGGGAGTATAAAGTACAACTGACTTCTGGTGATTCTAGTTGTTGACAATAAGAATGTATTGGTGATAAGGTAGAACATATAGTTTGAATTAATAGAGGTATGCTAGGTTCTCAAGCTGGGGGCATATGCTTGTGGTTCTCTTGTTCTGGAGAGTAACTGTAGGTTTTTTCCGTCTGTTTTATTTTTTGCATATCTAATATTTAATAGCTCCCACATCTATTTTAATGTTTTAAAGGAGGGAGAATAGCTGTATTCTGGATTCTCTTTTATACCAATCATTAAATACATTTTTTCTTTGATTTAGCAGATATTCTTTGATCTAGGCACTGTGCTAGGTTCTGAGGATTCAAAATTAAGGTAATTCTTCTTCTGATTTGTAGTAAATATTCATTGACTGCCTTTGTGGTTAGGCATTAGCTAAACTCTTTTGGTGGTTTTGGTTTTGAGAGTCTTGCTTCCTGTGTTAAAAGATTTTGTTTCCAACTTTTCTGAATCATCTTGTGGTTGGAGTCCCAGTGTCCTGTCATCTTGGATTATGGGTTTTGGGTCTGTTCTTGTTTTTCCCCTAGAGCTTTAAGAGAAGATAGGTAGGTGGCTTTATGTCTCCTGTACCTGCCTGATATCATTAAAATAGTGCACAGTAATAAACCTTATATGGTTATTGGGGAAGAGATTTTTCTCAATTAGCTTGTGGAGCAAAAAAAAATTTTTTTTAAAGATTTTATTCATTTATTTGAGAGAGAACAAGAGAGAGCACATGAGACGGGGGAGGGTCAGAGGGAGAAGCAGACTCCCCGCCGAGCAGGGAGCCGGATGCGGGACTTAATCCAGGGACTCCAGGATCATGACCTGAGCCGAAGGCAGTCGCCCAACCAACTGAGCCACCCAGGCACCCTGGAGCAAAATTTGAACAGAAAGTTAACAGATGAATCAGATACTAAGTATAGAGGGGAAACCATGTTTATCTTGTGATTTTAGCCTGGTCTACTCTACCAAAAATCTAATCCCAGATTTTAAAAATTAATTATACAAAATAAAGGAATGCCGTTTGCTATTTTGTACACAATACTTTATAATCTCTAAAGGCTTAAGTCTAATTGAAGAATAGTGAACAAAATTGAGTAGAAAGTTGATTTTATTTAAATGGCGAAAATAATATTTTTAAGTCATTTTTCCCTTCCAAAAATGCCTTTTCCCCCACAAGGTTTCCAAACCTCACTCTTCTTATTTTTGTTAGAAATGTTATTTTTTTGGTATCCATATATAATTCCTCAGACCTGGATGTAGGCATATGTAGATAACCAAAGTATATTCCAGCAGTAATGCAGTGTTACTCTTCCTTCTGCATTCCTCATTATTTATTCATAGAGTAATAATAATTACCATTTGCTGGCCATGTATTCCATAGGTTCTAAGGGGTCTGCATGCATTGTCTCATCAATAACTCTATCAGGATGGATCTATTATCCAGATAAAGAAATAGGCTGAGATATATGAATTAATTTGCCCAAGATCACATATGATGGATTTTGGGATTCTGACCTGGTTTCCTCTCCAGAGCATGTTTCCTTAGAGTATATGAAGCCAATACTTGTAAAATGATTGATGGTAAAAATCTCATCTTGGTGAGCTGTATAAAAATTGATGTTTTGGGGGAGGATTTAAAAAAATGCCTAATATGCGTCCCTCCCAAAATACAGATACTGAAGTTATTTAAAATTTTAAAAAAAATTTTTAATTATTAATTTTAATTTTTAATTATTTATTTTTTAAAATAGACTTTATTTTTAAAAAATATTTTATTTATTTATTTGACAGAGAGCAATAGCGAGAGCAGGAACACAAGCAGGGGGAGTGGGAGAGGGAGAAGCAGGCCTCCCACCGAGCAGGGAGCCTGATGGCAGGGCTTGATCCCAGGACCCTGGGATCATGACCTGAGCTGAAGTCAGATACTTAACGACTGAGCCACCCAGGTGCCCCTAATTTAATTTTTTAAAAGATTTTATTTATTTATTTGAGAGCGATAGAGATAGAAAGAGCACAAGCAGGGGGAGAGAAGCAGACTCCCCGCTGAGCTGGGAGCCTGATGCAGGGCTTGATCCCAGGACCTAGAGATCATGACCTGAGTCGAAGGCAGATGCTTAACCGACTGAGCCACTGAGGCGCCCCAGAAGTTATTTTTTTCAATTAATATTTATTTATTTAAAGATTTTATTTATTTATTTGACAGAGAGATAGAGAGCACAAGTAGGCAGAGCGGCAGGCAGAGGGAGAGGGAGAAGCAGGCTTGCCGCAGAGCAGGGAGCCCAATGCGGGGCTTGATCCCAGGACCCTGGGATGACCCGAACCAAAGGCAGATGCTTAACCAAGTGAGCCACCCAGGCACCCTGGAAGTTATTTTTTTTTATTTTTTATTTTTTAAAGATTTTATTTATTTGACAGAGAGAGACACAGCGAGAGAGGGAACAAAAGCAGGGGGAGTGGGAGAGGGAGAAGCAGGCTTCCCGCAGAGCAAGGAGTCCGATGCGGAGCTCGATCCCAGGACCCTGGGACCATGACCCGAGCCGAAGGCATACGCCTAATGGCTGAGCCACCCAGGTGCCCCTGGAAGTTTTTTTTTTTTAAAGCAAACTCTACCCCAGTGTGGGGCTGGAACTCATGACCCTGAAGATCTAGAGTCACAAGCTCTACTGACTGAGCCAGCCAGGTGCCCGTACTTTTTAAATTTTATTTTATTTTTTAAAAGATTTTACTCATTTATTTATTTGAGAGAGAGGGTGGGCGTGAAGCTGGGAGAGGAGCAGAGGGAGAGAGACAAACCTGAGATCATGACCTGAACTGAAATCAAGGGTCAGATGCTGACCCTTGATTAACTGAGCCACCAAGGCACCCCATTGGTACCCCTATTTTTTGGAAGCATAACCTACTGTTTAGGCACAAAGGAGACAAACTAAGTATAGAGTGAGGTTTCTGTACTCAAGGAGCTACTCTGTAGCTAGTCAAGGAGGCAGTGAATACGAATGACAACAAAAAGAATGTATAGTGTTTCCTATATATGGTTCGAATTTAGGGAAGGGAGTGATCAGTATCGGCCAGACTAGTTTGTGATTACTTGAATGGAAGTTAAAGTGTAAGACTTGGGAAACATTTTCTGGTTTAGTTAGGATCTGCAGAGGTGCAGGATGGGAGGATTTTTTTTTTTTTTTTTTTTTTTTTTAAGATTTTCTTATTAGGGAGAGGGAGAGCATCCTCAAGTGGACTCCCCCATGAGTGTCGAGCCGGTCATGGGGCTCCATCCCAGGACCCTGAGATCATGACCTGAGCCGAAACCAAGTTAGATGCTTATGGACCTGATTGAGCCACCCAGGCTCCCTGAGAACGTGTTTTTGTTTTTGTTTTTGTTTTGCAGCGTTACAAGGGAGAACAGCAAAAGAGAAATGAAGAATTAATAAGCTTTTATAATATAAGCACAGCTTCTAATTAGTTTAACTTCATTAAATTTCCTTCCCTTTAAGCAATGAAACATCTCTGGGAGAGGGGATGTGTATAAATATAGTCTTTACCCATATGAACACTAAAATTTGAAGTAAATTGCATTGACTTTTCAGCCAGCCACAGTGTATTTTTGCTACACTTACTACATGTGTATTGGTGTGGGTGTGTATGTGTGCTTGCACTTGTGTGAGTCTTCATTAGGGTAAACAATACCTGTATCAAGAATGTGTGAATCTTTAGAATTGAAAGAGAATTGGCTCCATTCAGAGTAATTGATCTCTGGTAAAGTTAGTGCTGCTTGGCTCTTGTTAACATTTTTTTTTCATCAAAGCCAATACTAGCCTCTTGGTGTCACTTTGCAAAATTTAGAGCATTTTTTTAAAAAATTTGAAATCTTGCTAAGAAGTGGCTACTTAAAACATCTCAAACCTTGCTGGTTGTCTGAAGTACAGTTGTTCTTAGCCGAAGGACTCAAAATGCAAGTAAATGCAAGTGCTTTACTTGCCTCTTATTCTTGAAAGTCAACATAAAAAAGGAGATAGTAAAATGTCTTAGGAGTAGGGCCAGAAATTATTTTCAAATATTTTAGCTAGGGGTGCCTGGGTGGCTCAGTCGTTAAGCATCTGCCTTCGGGCTCAGGTCATGATCCCAGGGTCCTGGGATTGAGCCCCGCATCGGACTCCCTGCTCAGCGGGAAGCCTGCTTCTCCCTCTCCCACTCCCCCTGCTTGTGTTCCCTCTCTCACTGTCTCTCTCTGTCAAATAAATAAATAAAATCTTTAAAAACAAAAACCAAAAGAACACAAATATTTTAGCTAGTCTCCTTGCTGGTCACTTTCATTCAACTTAAAGTTGTAGTCCTGAAATTTTTTTTTTTTAAAGATTTTATTTATTTATTTGAGAGAGAGAGAGAATGAGAGACAGAGAGCATGAGAGGGAGGAGGGTCAGAGGGAGAAGCAGACTCCCTGCCAAGCAGGGAGCCCAATGCGGGACTTGATCCTGGGACTCCAGGATCATGACCTGAGCCGAAGGCAGTTGCTTAACCAACTGAGCCGCCCAGGCGCCCTGTAGTCCTGAAAATTTAAAGGCACATTTTGGAGGAGCTTTTTAAATTTATATATGAAAAGATGAGCCTGTTAGTTGAATATTTAAGAGTGTATCTTTGTAGTACTGAGGAAGGCTCACTAACCTTGGGTTACTGGACTTGGTTTCTGCATTGGTTTGGTTTAGGATCTTGTAGGACTTATTTGCTCCACCTGGGGGAGGGCAGCAGCGTTACTACTTTCTGTGTCCTAAAAAAGGATGGATTTGCCAAGGGCAGAGCTGTTGGCAGAAAAGGCACCTTCTGCTGCATAATTGGTTTTCTAATTTTTAAAAACTGAGGACTTTTTCTGTTTAAGATTCCTTAATGTTTTACATGTAGGAAACTTGACCACTTTCAGGGACGTTAAGATAGTAGTGATTATTTCAGGAATAAATGGAATGTAGATATGTGGCCCTTCATCTTTGTTTTAGAAAACTGAAGCGATAGAAAAATTTAGAATAGACAAGTTTGTAAACCTGATGAAGGAGATCTGGCAAGTACCCTTGTATGTGGGGACATAATGAATCCTATCTTGTTCCCTGGAAGTAGAATAAGGTGAGATATATTTTAAATAAAGCTACAGATTCTCATTAGACATTACATAGGCATTCTCTCTGTAAGTGTAAAATAGCAGAATGGCTATTAGAGGGAGGGATTTCGTAGTGATTTGGAGAGCTGGAGAGATCCTCACTCAAAGAAAGGTATACCTTGGCGATAGAGCTCTCTCTGGACCCGAACTCTGAAGCCACCGTCCAGCCGTGGCTTAGACGTTCATCTTCTTTGGACTTTGCTTTTTCCCATCTGAAGACAAAGGTATTGGACTAGTTTCCCAGGACTCTTTCAAGTCTAAGATTTTGGAGTTTGTCCTTATTTCTCTATCTTTAAAAAGATAGAAAAGAGAACAGTTCTACTTTTTCTAGGATATGCCAGAGAGCATCTAAAAGATGTCTTTTTAGATTGTGTTCCCCCTTGTGATGCTGAGGTTCTGTAACTTGTCACTGGGTTTTCTAAGTGACTCATTCACCAGTCTGCACCTGTCTAAGGCACTGAAGTGTCTGTCTCTAAGGGCTTCTGGGTGCTAATTTTGAAATGAGGGCAGGTGGAAACACGATGTGGATACCAAGTCTGTTAAGTTCTTTTCCACATCTTTCCATCATGGCAAACAGAATGGCTTGTGGAATTGGAGGCTTTTTGGCTGGCTAAAAGTACTTTTAGGATTTACAGCCTAAGAAGGGCTACCTTACACTGGCAGCTTCTTGTACCTAGAGTCCCATAAGAGTAACTCAGTTGACTCCAAAATGGATTGAATTTTGGAAAGGAGATATTGTCTGCCAGCAAAATCATGCATCCTTTCTTGCAGAAAAGGGAAGAAAAATTAATAAAGCCTTTGATGTATTAATGTAAAAACAGCTGACCAGTGTAATGAATCCTTTTTTCCTCAAAATGTACCTTTGAGTATGGACAGGAATGGTAAATCTGCCTAGTTCCTTGAACTTTGTATTGATACCATTTGGTTGTTGGGCATTTTTGGCATCTTGCTATTGTAATGTTTACTTCAGAGAAAACATAGCTAGCCAGACAGGTGATCTGGAGGAATGAGATCTTAGTTCATAACTTTCTTGTATTAGATTAGTGACTGTGTGTTAGAGATGAAGGGACCTTTTAAAGAATATTGTTTGGGGAAGTTCCTGGGATCCTTAATAGTTTTGGGATTGCGCATTTTGAAGAACAAGATAGAAGAAAGTGTCTTCTAACTTTGAGAATGTGGATGCATCTGACGTTTGGAACCTGGTTCTGAATTCTGTCCCGTCACTTTGAGACCTGTTTGGAACCCCACTCATTCCAATATCTGCCTTCTATCCTATATTGGGATGACTAGACAGACCTACCATTGTATATGTTGAGCTGTCTTGCAGTGTTTGAATGCAGGAAAACATGTTCTTTTGCAGCAGGATATAACTTATCCACATACTTAGTCTCTCTTCATTAAATTTCTCCCCTTTTACCCTCCTTTGGCTAAAATGTGTTCCTTCTTTTCATCCACATCACTATGCTTTATTTGAGGGTAAGCCAACTAAAGAACTACAATAATGCATTAACACTTTTTTTTTTTTAAAGATTTTATTTATTTATTTGAGAGAGAGAGAGAGCATGAGAGGGGTGAGGGTCAGAGGGAGAAGCAGACTCCCTGCTGAGCAGGGAGCCTGATGCGGGCCTCGATCCTGGGACTCCAGGATCATGACCTGAGCCGAAGGCAGTCGCTTAACCAACTGAGCCACCCAGGCGCCCGCATTAACACTTTTTAAGATACTTTGGCATTGATTTCATTGCCTATGTGAATGTCCCAACAGATTTTTGGGAGATATTTGTACCATGGTTTTTACATGAGGAAAATGAGTACCAAGGTCAAGTGACTCCAGCTAAGGTCATGAGTATTCAAGATGTGGATTTGACTCCCAAGTTCTATTTTGTTAGGCTCAGGAATAATAATAGCTGCAATATATTGAGCATATATGATTTTCCAGGTGCTTTGCTAACCACTTTATATACATTATAGTTTTCACAGGGGTCCTGCAGTGTTATGATGTCCTTTAATAGACCAGGCAAAAAGGGATTAGAGAGGTTGAACTCACATCTTTGTCACTCCAAATCTTGGGTTTTTCTGTTATTTATTTCTGCATGTCCAGAGTCTACCCATTATTTAAAATCTAGAGTGAACAGCTCCTCTATAAAATCTTTCTTCCTCTAACCAACCAGAAAGCTATGGAGAGGAATTCAAGTAGCAAGTTATTTGTGTCATTCTTATGGCCCTAGTTTATTTTATATGTAGTGATTTGTGTAAATGTTTTCTATTTCCTTGCACATAAGTTTGTTGAGGGCAGGGGCTTCAGCCAATAACATACTTTGTAAATAGTGGCTGCCTAATATATGGTGTTGAACGAATCTTACACACATACTTTTTTTCTAAGCATGGATTCCTCTTTATTTTCTCTTTTATTCCAGAAGTTGATATTGCCCTCCCTTTAAGGGACCTTAGTTCAATTCAGTAAATATTTATTGCCTGTATTCTTTATTCAGATTACTTTTCCATCCCGAGGGATATGGGGTTGTGAAGGGGAAGATGAAGAACTAACAAAACTGAAAAGCCTCTATTCATTCACCCTTCTCTGCATATTTTTACATTTTCAAACTATTTGATTATTACTTTTGCTAAGACGAGTACATAAGATGAATAGTAAATCAGCAATGCTGTTACCATCCAAGTTGAATCTGATATAAGGGATTTATTATAGAGGATCTTTTGTTTAATATAGTTGTAACTAGATCAATGGGACACTTTCTCTGGGCCATCTGCTGAGACATGGAAATACCCTCATTATATATACACAACCAGACATAATAGTGTTAGAAAAGAGGAATTACTTTTGTTGTTATATTTCTTGTTCAAGTGTGTATTAAACAGTATTGTGTGTAATTCTCTCTTCCACTATTATTTTGCTGATGAGGATCCAGAATTAACCAATTAATCCGTGTCTCTTGATTGATTAATGCAGTCTGTGATTCTCATTATAGGAAAGCATGTAGAGGAAGTAATTTTCTGTATCAGTCTTCCTGGTATACATAGTAGTCATATCTATGAAATTTTCATCTCCTGGAGTGCATGAAAAGGGAACTTATCCATATCTGGTACACTGAGATCTTTGTCTTGTCAAATTCAATAATTAAAAATGCCCGGAGGCTGACTGGGTATGTGGGTGGGTTTAAGTATTTGCTCCCATCTTGAGGCAAAGGACTCTCTCTTCTCTTAGTTCAGCTGTTTCCTGCTTTGCGGATATGAGGTGGGTAGGTCATGAAGCAAATCTAGATGTTTTCATGGTTTTATTCATGAACTTTACAGGTTTCCTAAGTGATCTGGAGGCTTATCTTTTGCACATTGGGCTCTTACGTGCTACTGCAGGAATCACTTATATAATGATTGAGTCTAGACCTAGTGTAACATATGAATGTGGTTATGTTATAGGTCAAACCATATAGTTTATACGTGTACGAAAGCAAACGACCTTATCTGTAGGTAACCTATAGATAGCTACCTATAGGTAGCCAAGGTAACATAGTCCTCTGTTCCCTTACATCTGTTCCTTTGTCCTGCAGAAAAGCCTAGTTCACCCTGGCATTTCTTCATTTTCTGAACATAGTTTACTGTCAGTCTGTCAAGTTTTACAAGAGAACAGAGAAAAGTCTCTTTTGGCCCTGTTCCAATAATTTGAATGGGGAAGGTATACAGAATTTTACTTTCATTGGATTGGTGAAAAGGTGTGCAGCTTGGTTTGGAGCTTGCCCCAGGGTAATTTATCACAAAAGAACATGGAGATTGAGGTGCTAATGGTATCTCTGAATTTTTTTATGTAAGTGTGACCAGTGTTCTGTGTGTGTTTCATTTCCCACGTGAAGTCATTCACAGTGATTGTGTTCTCTGTGTGGTCAAGAACTGCTGTGCTCCTTTGAAGGGTGCACTGTGGAGTTCAGTCATCAGTTGAACTGACTGCAATTCTGTCTAACCTGTGGTTGTCCTAAAATTTTAGATTTACCAAATTCTTATGTCTACTTGATTGGTCTTTTTGCTCATACTGTTCCCCAGCAACCCACCATGGATCTTCAGGGCATTCTAAAAACTTTAACTTGTGAACTTAAACTCGGAATACCATGTTTGTATATACTGGGGTCCTGTTTTCATCTAGACTTTGCACTCAGTTGACTCTGCAGAGTAGATTTCTGGTTAAAAGAATTTCAGTGATAGACTTGCTTATGCATAACTTACATCATTCTTGATCATCATAATGGGCTGCGAATCCTCATTTTTGAAATTACATAGTTTTGTTTTTTTATTATTTTATTTTGTTTTTATTTATTTGAGAGAGAGCAGAGCATGCAAGAAAGAACATGAGTTGTGGGGGGAGGGGCAGAGGGAGAAGGAGAAGCAGACTCCCCGTTGAGCAGGGAGGCTGCATATGTGGGACTCAATCCCAGGACCCTAGGATTGTGACCTGAGCAGACCCTTAACTGACTGAGCCACCCAGGCGCCCCAGTTTTTTTTTTTTTTTAAATGCTTTGAAAGCTGAGAGAGGCATCTAAGCAGCCATTTATACCTTCCTTGCCCCATTACCACAGATCCCCTCTCTTACTGTTTCATGCCTAGTTACTGCAGTGACCTCTTCGCTTAGCTTCTCAGCATCCATTTAAGTTGCCCTCACCCCATTTTATGGAGGAATGTCAGATTAATTTTCTGAACTTAATTTTTATGATGTTACTTCCCGTTGCTGCCTGTTGGATTAAGAGCCCAGTGCTTTGGTGACCCACGAAGCCTCACTGGTCACTGGACTAATTGCCTTTTCTCCCTCTCCTTACTGCTTCCCTGTCCTGCTGTCCAGACTCCTTTCTTCTTGGTGGGCATGTGTCCCACCTGCTTTTCTTTCTTTCTGTCTTTGCTCTTTGTGGAGAATCCTTCCCACTCTTCTCGCTCTGAACTCTCCCCCTCCTCTGTGGCAGTCCTGACCAGTCCTGTTGCCAGTGTAGTGTTCCTTTCTTCATCTGAAGTAGGTGGTGAAGTTTAACAGTCTGAAGCACTGTATGCTTCTCTTAAAATGGAAGCCTTAGAGCTATATCACTTTGACTCCTGATAGGTTTTTTTTTTTTTAGTTTTCTCTTTGGGTGAAGTGTGTATTTTACTACTTTTATTTCTAATTTCTAGTAGTGGCTACGACAGGCTGTGCATTTCAGGGCCTGTTCAAGTAATGCTTTACTTTTTGACATCAGTATTTCAGATGCTGAAACTCTTGAAATTTTTCAGTAGCCAGAAAAGCAGTAGTGGTTTTCCAGATGTGAGAGAGAAGGTCAAATTTTACCTCATATTGGCCAGGCCTAAGTGATTTATGTCATTTCATCCTTAGGGGTGGGAGTGTTTCTAAAGGATGTTAGATGTAGCTATTGAGCATGCTTATGAAAAGTGCTTGATAGCTGGAAAATATTTTTCAAAAAACCTGTTAATTTTATATACCACATAATTATAATTATGCAAAATATTAAACTTTTCTTTATTTAAAAGGAGTCCATTAAATTTTAACCACAAGAGATATTAAGAGAACATTAATGTGGAAATTTGTTTTCAGTAGTGAGCATCTTGACACCTAGATGAACAGCTTAAGCCATAATTACTAGGTGCCAGGTTCTGAATCTGCCTGGTAGAAAAATGTGAAAAACTTATACCAAATATTGATTCTTAGGTTTTTTTTTTTTTTTTTTGATTTGAATGTAATGGAGAGGACAAAAATGTTTTTTGTTTTTTTTTTTTAAAGATTTTATTTATTTGACAGAGAGATAGAGAGAGAGAACAAGTACGCAGAGAGGCAGGCAGAGGGAGAGGGAGAAGCAGGCTCCCCGCTGAGCAGGGAGCCCGATGCGGGGCTCGATCCCAGGACCCTGGGATCATGACCCGAGCCGGAGGCAGCTGCTTAACCGACTGAGCCACCCAGGCGCCCCGAGGGCAAAAATGTTTTAACATTTAAAAATAGGCATAACTGATTAAAAAGAATGCAGGGCACTTCCTTAATTAGTAGATACATAAACAGGAAGTTTGAATTGAGAAGATCCTATTCCTTAACTGAAACTGAAAGAGAAAATATACTTTTTTTTTTTTTAAAAGATTTTATTTACTTATTTGAGAGAGAGCGAGCAAGAGAGAGAGCACGACTGGTGGTGGGGTGGAGGTGCAGAGGGGCAGAGGGAGAGGGAGAAGCAGACTCCCCGCTGAGCAGGGAGCCCAGTGCGGGGCTCCATCCCAGGACCCTGGGATCATGACCTGAGCTGAAGGCAGATGCTTAACCGACTGAGCCACCCAGGCACCCCTATATTTATTTTTAATTAAAAAAATAACTGGCTTGTGATTAAACCATTGAACACATTCAACATTCCTTATGTAAGCTACAGTTTTCAGAGTGGATTAGATGTTATTATCTGCTTGCTTAGAAATACTTGAACCATACGGTGAGCTCTCTCCTTAAAATTGCCACTAACTTTTGTTACTGTGAAATTAGGTTGAAGTGAAGAGTGTCTGCTTAAGAGAAAATGCCTTATTTGTAGTGAATTCCATACCACTATAATCTCAATTTTTATTTGTAGAAAATCAGTTCTAAATCATAAAAGTATATTATTTTTTTTTTAAAGTATATTATATTTTGTAGCAAATCATTCATAATCCCACCACACCAATAAACACCTATTTCAGTTTTTATTTTTCTTTACGGTCTTGATCCAAAAGGGAAGGGTACACAAGGAGAAGTAGTCTTTACACATGCAATTTTGTATTTTACTTTTTTAAAAGTTAGTATTTTTTTGTAAACATTACATATAGTCGTCATGGCTCTTTTGGGTGAGCTTCCATTGTTGTACCACAGCTACCTTGGTGAACATTTAGCTTGCTCCCAACTAAGAGTTTTTGCTCTTAGACTTTGAATGTAGAGGTTTTTTTTTCCTTTTGAATTGTCTTTTTGCTGTTGTTGAGATAAATTCTCAGGAACGAATGTTGACTCTTGATGTATTTATTTTCTGAACCCTTTCCCAAAGAATTGTCCTAAGAGTGAATGGATGTACCTTTTTTAAAAAAAGTCTTGTAAAGTATGTTGATGTATACTTTTATATTTAAACTGTTTCTTGTTAAAGCTTTTTTAATGACTTAATGAGTGTAGTTCGTAGTATTTATGAAAGCACTTTGTGTACTGTCTCACTTGATATCACAACAACCCTTTATGGCATGGGGGGGTGGGATTAGGTAAATCCCTAGGGCATTAAGCTTTTGAGAAGGGATTTCTGAAAATTATACAATTGTCATACATCAGAACTCTGCCTAGAACATGTGACTGTCAGTGGTTACCAACTATACTTTATTTCAGTCAGTTCTGAGTGGTCCTTTCTTTGAGTTGATGTCAAATTCTATTTTAATGCAATGAGAATGTAATGAGAATATGTACTAAGAGATTAAGAAATTTGGGAGGGGATTGTATCTTTTTTCTTTTTTTTTTAAATAGCTTTATTGAAATATTATGCACATACCATGCAATTCACCCATTTGAAGTGTACAATTCAATATTTTTTGTATATTCACAGAGTTGTGCAACCATCACCACAATCACTTTTTTTAAAAAATTTTTTTATTGTTATGTTAATCCCCATACATTACATCATTAGTTTTAGATGTAGTATTCCATGATTCATTGTTTGTGCATAACACCCAGTGCTCCATGCAAAACGTGTCCTCCTCAATACCCATCACCAGGCTAACCCATCCTCCCACCCCCCTCCCCTCTAGAACCCTCAGTTTGTTTTTCAGAGTCCATTGTCTCTCATGGTTCGTCTACCCCT
>NC_138372.1:21468531-21478179 GCF_054177405.1 Leptonychotes weddellii | reverse complement strand
TGTAAGCAGTTACCTGGTATTTTATTCCTCTTGAGTACAGAGTACTTGGAGTGTGCATTTAGTGTTGAGAACATCAGGAAACCTCACTGATACTTTCCTGTGCAAATATTAGTGACTGTGTGGTCAGACGATTCCAGTCCATAATAATCATTTTGCCTCTTTGTTTCTGCAAAGCTGTAATCATGGCTCTTTTGTTAGAGCTCTTAATTTTATGGGATTTACACTGAAGTGGGCTGGTGATGCTGTGCTCACATCTGCTAGCTGAGTACCTAGGAGCATTTCATTGACTAGTCATTAGTAGTGTTCTTAAATCATAGTAGCAGCTGATTTTTTTAGTGGTTGTTCAGGGCTCAACATTGTATTGCTTTTTTACACAGATCACATTTAATGTTCACTACAGTTCATTTTATAGGTGAGAAAACTGAAGCCAAGAGGGGTTAAATTCTGAATTGGGATTTAAAACCAGGTTGGTCTTTAAAAATGATTTCAGAGCACTGGCGTGTGTTTTACTACTATATTATTTCTTAAAAAATAAGACCTTTATTGTCTCCACGTCTGTTTAAAGGGCTGTTTGTCGGGGCTTATGTTGTAATTGATTGTGCAAGTGCGGCTTTGGGTATTGTCTCTTGTTAGATGATGAAAGAGAAAAGGTGTTTCCAAACAAAATTTAGAGGTTTTCCAAGTGGCTGACATTGCTTGTAAACTAGTACTTGATTTCTCTCTTGTTCTCCAGAAGCCTCATGAATAAGCTTACTGATTTCTTTACTTTCTATAAGTCTTTTTCTTTTATAAACCTGTGGTTCAAACTCGGATAAACAGTGTGTGGTTTTTTTTCCCAAAGATTTGAGAACTGACACTTTTGGGGGTTTGGGGCAGCTAGGAATCCCATTTAATGGGACAAGACAGGGAAGAGCATGAGGTCTGTTGTATGGCTGAGGAGGATGCTGGGACTTCCCAAATTCTGGTTCTCAGTTTGTAGGTCTTGAAAGGGATTTCCATCACTAATTCAGAGGTATTAGATTATGGGATTGACCTACACTAAGGAGAACCACAAGAGAATTCTGTATGAAAACCAAAATGCAGTTTACTAATTTATAAGGAGAAATAATAACTCTCAAGTGGACAGGGTAATTGTGTTCAGTGATCAGCATGCTTGGCTATAGGAGGAAGCCAAGTTCTCATAAGAAGTTTGCTTGCTAAGCAGAGTCTGAGCCTGGGAAGTTACTTGGATGTTTTTAGTGGCTAGTGTAATCAAGCTACTATGTAGCTTGATTCATTAATTGCTTTTATAAGGATAGGCTTGTTTGTGCATCATATGCCCTCTCCCTAAATATGCCAACTGGGTCGTACTACTTATATCTGACTCCCTGAGTCTCTTTTGCTTTTGTTGGACTCCTTCCTAATTCCAGTTATCTTCCTTTGGAATTGTCAAATCTTTTAATCCTCTTATTGCTTAATCGTTCTTTAAAGTAAATTTTGTAAACCTCTGCTGTGATCTGTTCTTTTTTGTCCTGTCAGAGAACAGTTTTTATTTCCAAGTTCTTGATGGGGTAAGCAGGAATATAATATAATAGTTGGATTTAAATTTGATTAGGTGGGGCTTCAGTGAAGGTTTGGCAACTCCCAGCGTTGATGCCAGTGGGTTGGAGAACAAGTATGTTTTAGCCAGTACTGTGGAGATGTTACCTCCAGAGGGTTGCTGTTGAATTTGAAATAACAATTGGATACTCATCATCACTTAGTTTTATTTTATAACTCAATAGATACAGCTTCTTTTACTCTGATCAGATTTGAACAGTTAATGTCTTTAGTTGACTTGGATATGTGATTACTACTAGTTCTTGGTAAGCTTAATATGTCTAAGCCGATCTAATTTTGCATAAGTTAATACATTTTTTAATACAGAAGGGCTATAAGACAAAGTAGGGGAGAACATGAAATAGAAAGCATGTAATTTTTTCCAAATTCAAAAGCACTTGGATTTTAGATACTCGAAATGGAACGAGACATGCTTCTTAAAAACAAACTTGTAAAGAACTGTGTAGACTATCAAAACAACCCATTTAGATATATTTATAACTGTATTAGTTCCTGTTGCTACCTAGCAGATCACCTCAAAATTTAGTGGCTTAAAACAACAGAGTTGTTTATACTTCATAGTTTCTGTAGGTCAGCAACCCAGTCATGGCTTCGAAAGATCCCGTTTCAGGGTCCCTCACAAGCTGCACTCAGGATTCCAACTGGGGCTGCAGTGATCTCAGAGTTCAGCTGGGGAAGGGTCTGCTTCCCACCTCACTCACAAGGTTGATGTCAGGATTAAGTTCCTCACAGGTTGTTGGACGGAGGGCCTCAGTTCTTAATGAATTGATGTTCCATGACCTTTCTTGTTTTTTTGCCATGTGAGTCTCTCTGTAGGGCAGGTCACAACATAGCGAGGTTTATTAAAGTGAGCAAGCAAGAGGGCAAGAGAGACGAGAGCAAGAGGGCAAGAGAAAGAAACAAGACAGGTAGTTAGTTTTTTGTAAGGTAATCTTGAAAGTGACATGCCATCACTCCTACCATGTGTTACTCCTTAGGAGCAAGTCACGAGGTCCAGCTCACAGTAAGGGGAAGGGGATCACGTAAGGGCGTGAGGACCAGGAGGCAGGAGTCCTTTCTGATGCTGCTTACCACACAAGTGAGGAGTGGAGATGGGTATGTTTTAGAGGAAAGTGAGAAATGCTAGGTTCTGTGAAAGATCCAGAGACTCGGAAGAGCTTTGCTAAGTTTGCTTCTGTCTTTGCCCATGTCCCTCGTGTTGGTATTTAAATTTTCTTCCCATTCGCACAGCACTCTTGGAACCCATAGGTTCCACCTTTCTCCTTTCCAGAATTGGCATGCTAGCACCTTCCTCCCATCTCCTTTTTCTTTATCTCTTATACACTTGCCCCTTCAGTCCAAGCTGTTTTCATTGATAATAGTTAATGGACCGCCTCACTACTACTTTGCCAAAGCATGTGGAGTTCTAGTACTTTTGGGGCTGCTTCTAGCCTCTGTGTAGGATTTACATTTATACTGATGGTTAATAGTGGGAGATAGGGTTGCCTTTTAGTATCTGACTAGGGTCTTGGGGTTTTTGGTGTTTATTCCTTTGAGACTTGTTGCATCGGTTACTACTTTGAAGTAGAATCTTCACCTTTTAACACCTTTCTACATGTTTATTGTGCTGTTGTTTCCTTTTGAGAGAATTTGGCCCAGAACCAGCCTTGCTTACATGTTCACCTGCTTTTGCTGGCTTTGCATGTTATGACAAGGCTCTAGAAGTCATTTTTGAAGCCTTGAGTTCAAGGGCTGCTGCTTCAGCCAGTAAGCAGTTTGACAAATTATAGACAGACTGTATTTGCATATGGAGGCTGGTACTTGAAGAGGCTTTTCCTTGAGCTTTCAGTAAAGATTTCCAAATTTGTGTGGAGAGAGATGAGTGCCATATTGAACATATTTTGATCTCCTTTGCTCTCTTTTCATTATTATATGGAGACTATCCATTATTATATGAAAATTCATCAACAAGTGAGGTGTCCCTTCTGCCGACATTCTTTCTTATACACAAAGGAGAAGTTGGTCCTGTTTATTCACACTCCCTACAAAATACAGGAGAAAAATCACAATTTTAGTTGGAAAAGATACAACCAATAGGGAAATATTTGTAATCTTGTGAGAGGGCATTTTTGAGACTAAAAGAAGAAAAAGAAGTTTAAAAACAAGAATTCTTGAATTGTGCTTGAGTAATTCACATTAATTTTCAGTGTCCCTTCTGTGATTTACAGCTATTTTGCATTGGTATGATGCCACTGAATACATTTATTGAGAACCTGCTATGTGGTGGGCATCATGCTAGGCACTCATCAACAATATCTCTAATCATCACAAATTGAAAATTATTTCCTTCGTCAGTACAGAGATAATGAGGCTCGGGGCAGTTCAGCAATTTGTCCTAGGACACATCAAAGTTGTCTAGACCTTTGCTTCCTGACCCTGCTGCTTCCTGACCCCACTGCTTAGCTGTCCCTCACTCCCACCTTTCTCCCTACCCCTGGCCCTCATCCCCTCAAGTTCACAGACCAGCTCTGTCCTTGTTTCCCTCAGAGAATGAATCCAAGAGGCACCCTGGGAATTGACTGCTTATAACTGCTCATCTTCAAGTAAACCTATGTTTACTAAATGTCAGACCAGAATGTGTCTTTCGTCATGATCTTACTGGATTAGAAAATAACAAATTAGGGGCTGAAGAGAAAAGTGTGTGGGACACTGCTTTGAGCAGGTTGTAACCCAGGCCTACCAGACAGATTTATAGAGCTAGATTGAAATTATGCTGAGAAACCCACGATTCAGATTTGGAAAGCCAAGATGTGATTTTCGTGAGGGCAAAGTTGAGTTATTCCCCCCTTATCATTGGGGTATAAATTGGAAAGGTAAACCTTTATTGTCAAGGAGGAGAGCAAATGCTTTGCTTTCTGGTTTTTGATTCCGTTCCTCTGAGAAATTCAGCTCTCCAGGTGCCTTCTTTTATGCTCACAAGCAGTTACTAAGTATGGTTTCAAAGTTCTGAATTTCTTGTCTGGTAGTGCTGAAATGAAAACATACTTAGAAGCAATGACGGGGACATTTTAGTGAGTAAAGCTGATGACTGGAATGAAGAATGATGGAAGTCTAGTGGAATTTCACTTTGTAACCCTGGTCACTAATGCTCTGGTCTTGTGCACACTGTACTGGGTTTTACTTGAAGGGTACTTTGCATTTCTTTGGTCATAGCTCGTTTAAAGTTCTCATATTGGTTTAGGGCCAGTGGTGTGTACATTTCTATGAAGCATGGAATGTTATGTGAAGTCACTTTAATGGTATTACTAAGTTTTGTTAAAATTAATTGAGGTTAAGAGATTTTATTTCCCTTCCAGTAATGGGGAAATAGCTCTTCTGTCTTTCCAAAATCTTGCAATAGGTTAATGTTGTGGTTGGGAAGCTTTCTGTTTGTTTTTTCTTTCTGGTAATGAAAGTGTTTTTGGTTAACACAATCTCTGTGTGTGAAGGAGGTGAGTTTTGCCTCTAGCATTCCATAGCTGGGGTCTGAGTTCATGCCCCAGCTTGAGTAACTTTGTATGGCCAGTTAGTACACATGAAGGCAGAAGTAGTGTTTTAGTAGTTGTAGGTACTTTCTTTTTCAAAAGGAGTCTTTTAGCAAGCCTTTAGCTAATGGGTCTAATTTACTCCCTTTCCTCCCCCACCCCCCTTAAAAATCTTGGCATAGATTAAGTGAATGATTCTAGATATTTAAGCCGAGCCTCTATTGTGGTGGGTTGATCTGTGGCCCCTCCTTGCCTTAGGCCTCTCTGTGACTTTTACCAAATATAGAGTAGTGCTCTGAGCACAGTCTGTATAGTCAGAACACCGTGATTAAAGACCTTCAGGGCACGTGAGCATCTGCAGTACCCTTGTCTAAAAGAAAGTGTTGACTGCTGTACTTTCATCCTTTATGAATTCTTTAAAAGCGTCTATTATTTTTAATTTGCAGCAGCTCTTGCCAGGTAAAAAGTTTTGGGAAACAGATGAATCCAGCAAAGATGGACCAAAAGGAATATTCCTGGGTGATCAATGGCGAGACAGTGCCTGGGGAACATCAGGTAATCTAGATCTAGCATCTGTACTGTGATTTATGCCTGTCTTAGAGCTCCTTTCCTCAGCAATTGGCAAGTCATGAATTTCACATCAGTGACATAAGCATGTCAAGCAATGTCCTGTCCTGTAGTATAATTGCCATGAAGGAGCTTATATGATGTAATTTATTAAAACATAATTAACACAAAATCAAATCTTCAATATTTTATTGAAGTGTTAGCCACAGGGGAGTGGTCTTATTTGAAATGACCATAATTTCAGCTATAACTTCTTGTTCTGTACTGCTGTCAGCATACTTGGAATTAGAAAATCCATGCCTGCCATTTGAAGTTCATGTTTCTTTTTCCTCCCCTTGCTCCCCTGTGTACTGTGTATGGGATGATCTATTTGTAAATGTGGTTGGGGCCAAATCAAGTCACTGGGCACAGATGCTCTTCTGACAGACTAACCCTGAAGAGGGGTGGGGAGAACCTGTAGAGGCACACACTGACAGCAGAAAGAACGAACCGAGGCTAGGGAGGAAGGAGACCGAAAACCTAGAAGCTGCTGTGCTGTGTTACAGCACAATGTAAAAATGGAACCTCAGATGACAGTGAGTCATCAGAAAATATCAAATTATGTTGTTGGTTTTAAAAAGGGCAGTAACATCACATTTTGTTTCAGTAATATTACCAATAAAATATATTAATAAGAAATTCTGCTACTTGAAAGGGGTAAACAGTTTATCCACTATAGCTAGATAAACCAGTTATGTGAACTGCTGTATTGCTCTGCTGTCTGGATATATGAGGAGTGTGTTCCGTTTTCCTTAGTTTATGTAGAATTTTATACTTAGGGAAAAACACAATAGGAGGTTTTGGCTCACCTGACCATGGCAGGCTTCCTGATTCCCAGTCATTGGTTTATCCATGAGACATCACTCATAATTTGTTTGAGCCTCTGGCTGCACTGTATCATGCTTGTGTATCTTTTTTGTAGATCATTCAGTTTCCCAGCCAATCATGGTGCAGAGAAGACCTGGTCAGAGTTTCCATGTGAACAGTGAGGTCAATTCTGTACTGTCCCCACGGTCGGAGAGTGGGGGACTAGGCGTTAGCATGGTGGAGTATGTGTTGAGCTCATCCCCGGGCGATTCCTGTCTAAGAAAAGGAGGATTTGTAAGTTGGCTCGAGGAACTTGTTCCTATATCTCTCTTTTTTTACCCCCCTAAAGCAAAACATGCCTGTTTAGTTTCCTTAGATATTCACAGCACTAAGTAACAGTGTATTTTAAAAACACTTTTATTTCAATTAGATGCCAGCATACACAGTAGGAGATGCAAACTGAACTTTTTAAAAAACAAAGACATGATGTTTTTGGGGGGATACATTGATAATGTGAGGTAGAACTGAAATCTAGTTCTCAGTTCATTGGTCTATCAGAAGACATTTTTAGTTTAAAACAAAAAACATAAAAAGAGAAGGAATTAAAATAAGAAAGCCAAAGCTGGGGTGTCAATAGGGAATAGATCTGAGAGCAGTGATTTGCCAGTTCCCAATAATCCTTAAAGTGTATGGGTATGTAGGATCATTCTTGTTTCGCTTTGTTTAATTATGGTATGGTCTTTAGCCCTCTTTGAACAGCTTTGCCTCTTACACCTTGCCTGTTAGGAAATTCGAAGTTCTGTTAATTCCAGATCTGCAGGGTTTTTTTTTTTTTAATTCATCACCATTTGAACTCTCCAGTGCTCAGTTGTGCTGCCAAAGCAGCTTGTCTGTCCATAGCCTTTTCCCTTATAAGTCTTAAACAGTCTTCTTCAAGCATCTTTGATAGGCTTTCTTTCTCAAAACTGCTTCTCTGTCATCAGCTCTCTATAGATGTGAAGTCTTACGATGCATTTCCATTTGAGTCTTCCTCATTTTGTGGTCTCTGCCTGGTTTTGTATTCCATGTGGTAGCCAGGAAGGTCATGAGAGGCAGCCTGAATCTGTCTTCCCTCCTTTCCTCCTGACTTGGCTTGCTTTGTACCTTTTCAAAGTCCTTTCTCTGTGAAGTCTTTTTCAGCTAATCCTTTTTGTTGGCAGTCCTATAAAAGGTCTTGTTTCCCCCAAATCATATTAATCATTTTGCCTCCATAAACTATCTTATGTTACCTTAGAGCATTTGTTGTCAGTATTTTTATCGTCCTGTGTCTGTTTGTTGCTAGGTATCAGAGGCTTGTTCCTGTTTTCCTCATTCCACCTGAAACTTCTTTAGAGTAACAGGAGTTCATTCTTGGTACAACTTCCTCAAGTGTCAAGTACAATTCCTTCATATGTTAGTGGACATTAAATGAATGTTGACTTGGTTGGCATGAGGAGAACAGGTGAAGTTTAAGGTAACCAGAATCCACATGGAGTTAGCTTTCTTCTAGGCATGCCAAAGATGATGCTTCGGCTGCCATTGACATTTGCCATGTGGCTGGAACTTTTAATTGCACAGGAAAACCAGAAAAGATTAACTTCTCTAAGAGGGTGTTTTGGATTTCTCCCAGCTTCACACCTAGAAATTTGGTGTGAGGAATTTAGCCAGAAAAGGATCTTTTTGTTTTATAATGACCCTTAGGAGGATCAAGGGACTGAACTGGGGCTTTTGTCTTGAGTCTTGAGTACTAGTCATTCCAAAGCTGACCTGATTGCTTCTGGGTCTTTTGACACTGCAGAGACATAGGTCAGGTTTAGTGGCTTGTGATCAGCTAGGAAAAGCCTTCTTATTTGAACCTTCCCAAGAGACTGCTTGGGAACAATAAGATCTACCCTGTGGATGTGAGGAATGGATTTGGGCAAAATGATCATTTCCTTGTTGTCCCATGGGAAGGATGGTGTTACGCCTCTTCTTTCACCATATCCCTGGTTCACCTCTTCTTCTGTCCTCACACTTTCCCCATCTCATGAGCGCAGATTTCTCAGAGGAAGTACTGCCTGCTGATTTCTGTGTATAACTTCTAGTTATTTACTATGGGAGAAAAGTCGGTATCGTGTGTAGGTAAGTGGTCGGTGTGGTGAGTTGGAACCTGTATGACACTTCCTATGAATTCTGTGTTATGCGTGTGATGTGTTTCTAATCCTTGGGTATTAGCCAAGAGGCACATGCCTGGGTTACTGTAAAGTTTGTAAGCAGGCAGAAAAATAATTGGAATTAGGAGAAAGATAAAACACTGGGACTGAATTATTATTTTTGCCTGCTTCTCTCTTTTAAGCAATCACTTTGGTGGTTAATCTTATGACAGAGCATTATCTTCTGCATTCATTGTCTTGTATTTGATTTTGTAAAGGTGGCTTTCATCCTTGGTTGTCCTGAGAGACTGGTAATTTTTAGCTCTTGTACAGTATTGTCACTAGAGGAGTTTAAGATCTCAGAAAATTAAGAGGTCAGAAAATTGAACTCTCCCAATCGGATAATTTACTGGGCTTCTGAGGTTTGCATGAAGATAAATGAAACTTCTCTAAATCTGTGTTCCAACTTCTCGGAAGGCAGATTGTGGGTATGAAATACTGTTGTGTATTTTGACTTGAGTTGCATCTAAAGGGTGATCCAGGAGGACTGATTGGTGACATCAGGCTACCACATTGCATATCCAATCTTCTGGTGGTTGGAGGCCTTAGGATCAGTGAACTACTTTATCAGCTTTATGGCCTGGCTTTGCTCTGCCTCTTGGTTAGGATGACATTTGACCAAAGTTCTGGTCATGGAAACCTGAATCACTTGGTGGTGGTCATGGTATGCATGCATCTTCTTGGAAAAGGTGAACCTCCTTTTTTTAAAAAAAAAAAAATCCAGGGGCGCCTGGGTGGCTCAGTTGGTTAAGCGACTGCCTTCGGCTCAGGTCATGATCCTGGAGTCCCAGGATCGAGTCCCGCATCGGGCTCCCTGCTCGGCAGGGAGTCTGCTTCTCCCTCTGACCCTCCTCCCTCTCCTGCTCTCTGTCTCTCATTCTCTCTCTCTCAAATAAATAAATAAAATCTTTAAAAAAAAAAAA
>NC_138372.1:21440478-21468031 GCF_054177405.1 Leptonychotes weddellii | reverse complement strand
AAAAAAAAAAAAAAATCCAGTCTGTCATTGAAAGTTCAGAGGCCAGGGAAGAGAGAATATGTGCTGCTTTGTAGATAATTGTTCTAAGAGTGGCAATTGATTGTTTATGGGTCAGAGCACTCAGGTATTTTTACTTTGGGTGGCTGTACGTCCAGTAAACCATGGAAAGACTCCATTTTAATTCCAGGAGCTGAAAACATCATCTCTGATGGTGTAATAAATGTAGATCTCAAAGCAAGCGGTTTAGGGGCCGTTCTTGGATACTGACAACAGGTAATCCAGACTCTAATTAAACTTTTCAGTTAGAGGTGGTTTAGAACTAAATCTACTCCTTCTACAGTGATTTCCACTTTCGGTAAGGTTGTTTCTTGGTTACAGCTTGAATGAAGGTGTTTAACTCTTTGTCTAGCTTTCTTAAGTTCATTTTGATTATGCAAATGGACTCATTTGAGTACTTTTGGCTTCTGTGATGAGATTACTTTCAAGCTGACAATAAGAATCCTAGAGCAATATTTTGTTCTTAGCACCCACTGTAAGATTTTGGTACTTTTCTACATATGAATCCAAAACTTCAGGGTAGCAGTTTTCAGAATAATAGGAAAACTCAGAATACCAGTTAAGTCAGAGTCTGTCAATTCTAAAGTTTTCTTTTCTATCCTTTATTTTATTTATTCCTGGAGTAAGACAGCCTCCCCTCCGTGCGCCCCCCCCCCCCCCCGCCAACAAAGCATGGTTCAGAGTGGTTACAAAACCACATGTGACTACTGTATTGTGAGGCCACTGAGTGAAATATACCATCGAAGGACGCTGCTGTTTGCCTTTTGGAATACCAGTCGATCTTCAAATAGATTGAAGTCTAGCCAGTCAGAAGAGTGGATCATAATTTCTACCTTTCTGAGAAGGTTTATGGTGCCTAGGGAAATGAGAAGACCACTTAAGCATCAATTTTAGGTGAATCACCTTAACCTTGCATAGGAAAGATTTTTAGAAAAAAATACCTTTGGCAGGCCTTTCTACTTGTATGTAGAGACTGGCTGCTTTCTGACCTGGAAGAGGCATACACACTCCTAGCAATTCATTTGGGTCACAAAACTTGATAACTGTTTTTCTCACTGCATTTGTTTTAGGTAACCAGTGCTACTTAATTGATTTTGTTTAAAAACTGTGTGCAGTGTAATGCAGTTAGAAGTCAGGGGTTTGAATTTCAACTGACCTTAATTTTCTCATCTGTGAAATGGAGTAATTAAAAACCCTAATTTATATGGATGTGTAATATATATGACAATGCCCTTTTTTTTTTTAAGATTTTTATTTATTTATTTGAGAGAGAGTGAGAGCGAGAGGGATCACAGAGGGAGAGGGAGAAGCAGACTCACCGCTGAGCAGGGAGCCCGATGTGGGGCTCAATCCCAGGACCCTGAGATCATGACCTGAGCCGAAGGCAGACGCTCAACTGACTGAGCCACCCAGGTGCTCTGTATATGAAAATGCTTTGTAAACCTTACAGAATCTTGCTCCACAAAGTCCATGGGCCAATAACATTATCACTGCATGGAAGCTTATTATATATTATCAGTTTAGAATCTCTGACTCAACCCCAGATCTATTGAATCAAAACCTGTGTATTGCCAAGAGCCTCGGGTGATTTGCATGCACACTGAAGTTTGAAAAATACATAATTTTCTTGGAAGATTAAATTACCAGGAGGCCATGGATCACATTCAGAAACTTCATCTACAGGGTAGAGCCACTTCAGATTTGAACTTCCCTTGAACAAGAATTCTACATGCTCTACTTTGCCCTGTCAAGCTTTTAAGTACTGACTAGATAAAAAATTAAAAAAGCACCAATCAAGTTTTGGAAAACTTGTTTTGTTTTCATCTCTATCATAACATACCATTCCGCATGGTCAAGATACGTTTTTTTGTTTTTTCCTCCCTTCTGGATCTGGTGGTTACCACAGCAGAGGGGACCACTCTTCTTACCTTTCTGTACACCAGGAATTAGGTGATCGTGTACACAGTGCCTGGGATATTCTGTGTTCCACTGTTTCTAACGTATACACTTCCCCACTTTGTTCATTTTGAAATTGGGATGCATCTTTCAGATGGTAGTATATCATAGTTTAATTGTCAGCATTTCATAAAATGATGGTATTGTTATTAATTGATGATTTGATGAAATGTAGTTGGTGGTGGCTCAGTTCTGCACACATATCTCCTGAAAATCAGTGGTACAAAGGGTCTAATGATCAGAGCTGTAAGTTTTTTTTCCAAGGGGAGAGACACAAGGTAACTAGCAATTTTGAGGCTTTGGGAGATTGAAAGGTGGATATATTTGGAAAAGGCAGTAGGGAAAAATGTGAAAATGGAATGAAGTACTTTTAAGAATTTTTTAAAAAAGAATTGCACTTTTATGAATTGCCTTATTGAATCCTTGAAATAGTCCTTTGAGGTGTAGATAGTGTTGTCCCTATGAGTTTATAGCTGCGAAAAATGAGGCTTTCTGGGAAGTGGTAGGGCCTGGATTCAAACTTCATTCTAATTTCAAATATGCAAAATATTCCTTTTTAGAAAGAAGGGAGGAAAATTACTAATCTTATCGAATATGACTTGTTCCATGGAGCTCTGCCGGTAAGATCACTGCAGTAAGAGGAGAAATTAAATTCTCATTTCTCTGACTCATTCAGAATTAATAGATACTCTCTGAAATATTCCTCCTGTTATGTGAGGCCTTTGAGGAAGCTGATCCCTAAATGGAGGGACTCTAATCTCCACAATAGAAGGTTCTTCTCTCTGTCTGCTCTTCTCTCAGTTCTTTGGTATCTTGCAGTGGAACATAGTCTTGCGCCTCTGTGTACACAGGGGACCTCTCAGAACCGTTCTTGGCCCCACTCTTGAGATTTTAATTGGGCTTGGCTATGTGTGTTTTGAGCACTCATTGAAGCTTATATGTGAGTACTACAGGTTTGGGTTAACATTCATTTAAAGGAAGCCCACAATAAAAAGATGCTATTAATCCTTCTTTGTTTTTTCTTTTATTTAGCTAATAGACTTTTTTCAGTACTATTACATACTAGGGAATATGTGACAAAAAAGCCCAACAAAAACCCTGCCTTTATGATGCTTATGTTGGACTTAATTACAGTGGTTCTCATTTGTGAGTGCTTATTAGAATTGCTGGAGGAGAAGCTTTTTATAACACTTGTGGGAGCCTTTGCAGACCAATTAAATCAGAATCTCTGGGTGCGAGCCCAGACACTTGTAATTTTTTTTTTTTTTTTTAAAGATTTTATTTATTTATTTGACAGAGAGAGACAGCAAGAGAGGGAACACAAGCAGGGGGAGTGGGAAAGGGAGAAGCAGCCTTCCCGCCTAGCAGAGAGCCCGATGCGGGGCTCGATCCCAGGATCCCGGGATCATGACCTGAGCCGAGGCAGACGCACAAACGACTGAGCCACCCAGGCGCCCCTGACACTTGTAAATTTTAAAAAGATTGTGATGTTCAACACTAACCATACAGCCACTACACTGTGCAAGTGAGTGTCCTTTGGAGGGCCAGATTGGCTGTATACTTCTATTAGAGTTAAACCACTTAATTGGGCCATTTAAGAGTTTCAATCTTGATATCATGGATAATGTTACAGAAGAAATACCATCACAAAATTACCCCTGTGCTGTAGATGAGAGAACTCAGACTCGGATTTCATGACCTGTCCAAAGTCCTCTGCCAGTATGTGTCTGCAGTTGAGATGGAGTGTAGATTCTGTGCAATCTGGATTAGTTCTTTCTTTAAGACCACATAGCTGTGAATACCTACCCTTATCTTAAATATTAAAAATATTTATAAAAATCCCATAATGTACCAGCCCATTTCTACCCCTGTTCTTCTCTCTCTAGGGTGTTCACATTTCTTTTTTTTTTTTTTTTTAAGATTTTATTTATTTTTTGACAGAGAGAGAGACAGTGAGAGAGGGAACACAAGCAGGGGGAGTGGGAGAGTGAGAAGCAGGCTTCCCGCGGAGCAGGGAGCCCGATGCGGGGCTCGATCCCAGCACCCTGGGATTATGACCTGAGCCGAAGGCAGACGCTTAACGACTGAGCCACCCAGGCGCCCCAGGGTGTTCACATTTCTAAGAGACCATTTTCATGATCTTGAACCCTGTGTTCTCTTTTACTAGCAGACTTTTGACAAAAAGTCTTTCCACTGTGCTTTTGGTATCCTTAAAAATCAGACTTGTCAACCATTTTTATTTAGGGCTATTATTGAATTCCTGAAATTTTTTCTCTTAAGTAAACTTTTTACTGAAATATGACCTGTGTGCTGAAAATTGTTTAAGTCATAAATGTTCATCTGCATGCGTTTCTACAAAATGAATACACCCAGTGACCATCCAGATCAAGGAATGGAAGTCTCCCTTGGGCCCCCCACCTTCAAATAGAAGGAACCTACTATTCTGAGGAATTTATAGCCTACTCAGAGCAGAAAACCAGGTAGCTATATTTTATATGAATAGACTGTACAATATTGGTGAAAAACAGCCCATCCTAGGGATTCCTTTGAAAATCTAGCCCTTGGCAGTGTAATTAAGAAAGTTAAGTATCAGGGTCTTTTTTAGAGACAGGCCGAGCTATCTCTGTTAGGCCTCCTTTTAAAGGGTCACTGAGGAGAGATACTGCAGAGTGTTGATTTGGCGAGTGACTCTCCCCCGTCACCAGCTTTCTTGCTTGTTGGTGACACTTCCTACTGCTTCTTTATCCCATTTCCTTCCTATTTTTGCTGGTAGACCTTTGCAAGTGCTGATGAGAAATTGGAGCTGGACTGCTCCTTCTGAGCCAGCGACTTGTAGATTTACGGAGGATTACTTAGGTGTGTTAGTGGGATGATCCTTCTAATTAATACTTTTGTTACTGACATTAATAGTGGCTAATGCAGGCAGAGTTGTTTGTTATCTAGACCGTGTCACTACTTCCTGGACTCCTATGATAAAGACAATGGGAGGATCCTTCTAATTTTAGTGGTTCAGTTTTTCAGGATTTTTTGGTCATTTCAGTTTACTTTGTCATAGTTTTTGAACTTCTGCCAAGCGCTGTATTTAGTGCTGGGGATATGAAAATGAATACGTGGTTTTTGTCAGTTTTACTTTTGCAGTAGGAGGGAGGTATTGTTTCTGGACGTTTTTAAAGATCTTTCTGTCTTTAGAATCCTATCATATTTCCATCTCTGCTTTAGGATCTCACTGTGGTGCTTAATTGGCTGTCATTCACTCCTCTTGAACCAGTAATAGTCTTAACACTTTGAAGATTCTACTGTGAAAGTCACATCTCAGTGGCTGCCAAAACTGTAGTTTACCGTCTTGATGCCGCATGAAATGAAGTTGTGTATCCTTTCTTTGTCCTTCTTGTACGTGGTCCTTGGTTCACATTAGCCATGAAGTCTTTTTCTGTGTCTTGAACAGAGAATGATTTTGAAAGTAAAATGGGCTCTGAACTGGCAGGTGAAAGCTCTAAGAATGTCAAGATTCATGAGTTACCCTTTCTGGGCCAGAGATCTCCAGGAACTGCCCATTCCCGGGCCTGCCTATTCACAACCCAGTGTCTGCTGCTCCAGCATCCATTACTGATCCTCTCCCGCCCCAGTGAAATTTGGTTGTGGTGACTGGAAATGTTGTGAAGTAGCTCTCATCTTTTTCTCTCTGGTTCTTGCCTTTTGCCGGGAGCTTTAATTTGGTCCATAAGTCAGTGGTGAAGACAAGCAAGGTTGCCCCTCTCCAGTTTTATAAAAGCAAAGGTTACTTACCATTTGGTAGGATTCTACCAAGATCTCTGACCCGTGTCAAGTCACTCTACCAAATCTTCTTTTCCTTTTGGAAATCAAGGCACATTTGATTTATATGTCGGGGTCTTAATTTAGGATGTTGCTAAGAGGGGACAGACTTCATTTCCTTAGAAGAGAAAGCATCGGTGTGCTTGGCACCAAAATAATTCTTTAGGTCTAGTCTTTCAGAGATAAAGTCTGCTGCATCAGCGATCTAGCTGAAGGGGCTTCCCTGTAGTCTCAGAATAATCTGGTATGGGGCAGGCTCAGAGTGAAAAACAACAGATAAGCACTTAGAGTACTCTTGAAAGAATTTCACAGATTTAACGTGTTTTGAAGGATTAGAAAAAAATTAAAGTGAAGGATGATCGGTGAATTATTGATGCAGTAAGCCTTGAGACGGAGAGTGGAACTGGGGTGATGGTAGGTGGTACGAATTGGCAGGGCATGTGTCCCACGGTAAAGTGGAGGATAATTGAATTGGAATGATGTCAGACCACACTTAGCTCAGTACTCAGAAGTAAGAGAGTTTACACAGGCAATGGCGAAGTAGGGAATTCTTTTTGTAGGCTTACCACTTTCCAGCTATACTGTTAGCTGCCATACCTGGGGCTTACTAGGAGTTGTGCTATTGAATAGTGTTAGATTTGGAAGTAGAGAAGTGGGACCAAGAGATGTAAAGTTGTGGCTGGGCTTCGGGTAGAAAGGAAAAAATGGGATGGTGGGACATTTGGGTATGGTAAGACTGTCCTAAACTCTGTAACATAATTGTATGTCTGTCTCCCCCATTTGGCAAGACTTTCTGCAGTGTTCCTGCCTCTGTGTTGTCTGTTAATTAGATTGTAATGTCTTGAAAGGGCATGGACACTACCCTGTTTTAATTAGCATCTAGTGTAGTCTCGTGTCCACAGTGGTTGCCTGCTGTTGTTAGTTGATGATGATTAGTGAAGCTGAAGCTATTTTTTAAACAGGGCCCAAGGGATGCAGACAGTGATGAAAACGACAAAGGTGACAAGAAGAACAAGGGTGCGTTTGATGGAGATAAGCTAGGAGATTTGAAGGAGGAGGGTGATGTGATGGACAAGACCAATGGTTTGCCAGTGCAGAATGGGATTGACACAGACGTCAAAGATTTTAGGTTTGTATGTTTTACACTTCTGACTTTTGAATGGGGGCTATGGGTTTTTGTTTTGATTTAGTTTTATTTGGATTTTAGGTTTTTTTTCCTTCCTTACCTGTCCTTTTTAAGAATTGGGTCCAGTGCAGGCCATACCACAAAGACTGTAAGTTTACTGGTAAGGTAGAACTTCTAAGAGCTGTCAATGCCTGGTGCTTTCCCAAAACAATAGACTTTTGCATTTGCAAAGGGCTCTATTATTTGCAGAATGATTCTATAAATATCATTTCAGTGATTCTCAAATATCAAAGTCGCCTGGGATGGGTGCCTTGGGATTTTCCCTAAATTTCTCCCAAATCACTAGTTTGGGAGTAACCATGGTCACTAATGGAAGCATGTCCCCTCTCTCTGGCATGTTAGTGTGGAGAGAAACAGTTGAGAACTTACAGATTATTTTATTCGAGACTCCTAAACTCCCTGGGAGGTAGGTGGGTCAGTATCATTTTCCTCAGTTTGAAGAACCAGAGATGCAGCTTATATGACTTGTTCTTAGTCGTCTCCCTTCCATGGATGCCTCTCATTCCATCTCTGGTCATGACTGATTTGCAGGTTTTACCCTATAATTTAATATACACACTATTCAGATGATATTGCATATTTGTCTTCTACACTTGGCAATATTCCTCATTTATGTAGGTAACCTTTAGTGATGGTATATAATTCTAAAAAGGTAAAAATCCTTGGTCAGTGATATACAGATAGAGAATTTAATTTTGAATAATTTTAATGTTAGTCTGAAGCTAATATATGTGTGTCTAAACACACACACATCTATTTCTGATCCTGATACCTGTCAAAGCCAAAATTAAAATTCATTTTGGATCATTGTATGCAGAACAACATTCAGTTGTTTAGTATTCCTAATTTACTATGTTAATCTTGTGAATATAAAGAATTACAGTCTTTGGAGGAAATTTGAGGCACAGTGTAATAACCACTTACCTAAGGTCTTTCAGATGAAGTAGACAGCCTTTCCATCCTGAACCTCAGGCAGCCTGTAGTAGGGTCTGGTAGTAGTTGACTTCTGACTGGGTGGTGATGATAGGGCAGGTGTGTGAGAGGGAATACGGCAGTAGCTTTAACTTGTACCAGCTTAAAGGGCTGAAGGGCACGGAATGTAGCCACAGGCTACGCTCCCCTTACTAGAATGTAACAGTGTTCTATGTTAGTCTGATTTGGAATTATACTGTCCTGCAGTCCCTTTTACATAGGGACTAGGATATTTATTCATAGTGCCCCTTTTTTTGCTCTTAGGAATATCCTGGTTTGGATGATAAATGATACTCTCACACTACTTTTAATTCTTAGAGCTGTCTCCTCAGCAGGGGCATATCCTAGATAATGAATTTATTTTGTACTGTTTTGTAATGGTTTGCTTCTGGTTTCTTAGAAGGGGAAAAGGCAGACAGGTTTAGCACTGACCAGTAGTACCAAGATAATACTTAAAATTTTTTTCACCTATAAAAAATTTTTTTAAAAATAGAATCATTCTCATATATGGAATTTCCCCCTAGAAACTACTTTTTCCATTGGCTCTCTGCTTAAAGAGTAGGTGTTACTTGGGGTGAGGGGCGGGGGGGCGGGGGCGTCATAATTTACTACCTGCATTTTGGGAATCTTGTTTTCATGGTTGCCACAGGCAGTGTTTTTTCCAGTTCATTCATTGTTCCTCAAATCTGGGCCCTTTGGTTAAAGGAATTGTAAATTAATACTAGTTAATGTGAATTTACAGGGTGGGTTGTGGTGGGAAGGCAAGCAATAGAAGAGTTGTTTTATAGGCTATAACATGTAAGCCCCGTAAAGTGCCTCTGGTTGTTTTGTAGAAAGAGTTTTAAGTACTGTTGATGATAAACTATGTTCAAGGACATCGTCCTTAAACTTGGGTTGCTGTAGTGTCCCTCCCCGCTCAAAATAAGGTTTAATGCCCTTTACTTTCTCTGTTTAGCCGTACCCCTGGTAATTGCCAGAACTCTGCTAATGAAGTGGATCTTCTGGGTCCAAACCAGAATGGTTCTGAGGGCTTAGCCCAGCTGACCAGCACCAATGGTGCCAAGCCTGTGGAGGATTTCTCCAACATGGAGTCCCAGAGTGTCCCCTTGGACCCCATGGAACATGTGGGCATGGAGCCTCTTCAGTTTGATTATTCAGGCACGCAGGTACCTGTGGACTCAGCAGCAGCAACTGTGGGACTTTTTGACTACAATTCTCAACAACAGGTACTGTGTGTGTCTCTCTGTCACTCTCTTTACTCTCCTCCAGCCAGCACATGATTCAAGTGACTAAGAATCGGGGGGATGGGAGGAGGGTGGCATTATTTTAGGCTGTAGCCAGCCCTTCTTAACCCGACAGTGATGTGGGCATACAAAAGCCTCTGTATCTTCCCCTCCAGAGGCGGATTCCCATGCTGAGATTATGGGCAAGAGATCACTCTGCTCGACATGTGCTTCTTTTGGCTCCTCTGTCACCCCAGGGCCTGGGGAGTGGGTGAGGTCGTGTTACCGCTTGTGACACAATCTTCTTGGATGCTAAATTGACCTCTCTGAAGATTAATAAGATTGTGATGCTGTTGGTTGGTTTTGTTTTTAAAATAGTAAACTCTGTTACCTACTGCTGGCAGGAGTCCAGTGTGAGGTCGTCTTTTTAGTCATGTCTTTTAATTGAGTAACTATAGATAACAAACATACCTGCTGTCTTTCCGAAGAGTTAAAATACAATTAGGGGAAAAACACAAATCACTCCTGTAAAAATCTACAGTGAAATTATGTGGCTCTTTCTTTTCTTCATGAATCCTTGGAAGACATTATATATGTGCCTTCTGGTTTTAAAGGCATGGCATGATTAACTCTGGGGTTTACTGATCCTTCTGTTTAATTTTTTTTAAAGTAAAAAACCAGCTGTCTGAACTATAAAATGGGGCAGGTAGCTTCCCCATCTTGTCAGGTACCACAGGCTCTCTCTTGTGGCTGAAAGCACTTTGATGGGCCATGAATTTCTGATATTCATTAGTTTTGGACTGGAACATAAATATAAACCTCTAGGCTTGAAAGGTTAAAATCTCATTTTGATAGTTAGGAATTCTACATCTATGGGGGAAATTGGCTTATGGTCTATCCCTTTGTTGTTATAAATAGCTGACTTTAAATGAATTTTGATGTATAAAGCTAACCATTTAATATTAATAAGAATTAATAGCAATAATAATAACATTAATAAAGTTTACAAAAGGAAATCCCTTTAAGGGATGATGTGATATGTGTGCTCTGGTCATATCAGGTGGATCTCTTAGGTTTAATTAACAAACTCTTTTTCTAGAGAGAGTAAATTTTAAGTGTCCGCTACTTTCCCTCTGGTTCCCAATAGATGTGCCATCTCTCTGAAAGGATGATTTTTGTGCTTTTTCTCTTTTTTCACTGTTTTGCCCCCTTTCACAGTGAATCCTCAAAACAGCAGTTTTGAGTGAAGCCAGAAATTACCTCAGGTGCTGAAGATAGATTAGACTTCAACTTTGTGCCACATCAGCAAATGTAGGGGACACTGTTACCAAGTAGACTTCAGCTTGCTCAGCTTAGGATAGGAGTGTGGTGGTAATTCTCTGTCTAAATTGAGGTTCGTGAGTGTAGGCTACTTTTTCTTCTTCTTCTACTTCTTTTTTTTTTAAAGTAGGCTCCACACTCATTGTGGAGCCCAATGCGGGACTTGAACTCACAACCCTGAGATCAAGACCTGAGCTGAGATCAAGAGTCACATGCTCAAGTGACATCTCTGTTTACACTCAGGGAGTGTAGGCTACTTCTAATCAGGATTCTTAACCTGGTTATATCAAGAAGTTTTATCTGAATTCTTTCTTTTACTTTGTCTTCTGTGGTCTGAACTTCCATAGCAGCCCCTAGAACTCTGGCCATTTTTGGTGCTTAGCTTCCCATTCCTCATCTAATCCAGTCTAACCCTTTGCTTGTTATTTAAGAAGTGTTTGTCTTCAACCTTTTGTGAAGAAAAATCTGATGCTCTTTCATTGAATTGTTCTTTACTTCATAATCAGAGTTGGGATTTTCTTTTGATGTATTGATCTCTCGTTTCAAACTAATTTTACCAATGTTTTGGGAGGCTGGATAATTATTAGAACTTGAACAGATGTGTCCTTTGGCAAACTCACAAGCAGTTAACATGATTACATCAAAGACAACACCCACTCAGATTTATGAAGCCTGGGATGCCTTCACCACGTATCCCACTTCAGTAATTTTTGAAGGTGAATGTCATTATTTTGAAAGTTAAACTATTGTTGGTTTTTGGCTTCCCATGAATGTCTTGGTTGTGGTAACATAGGGGCATTGTTACATAGGTAGACCATAATCACGTGATGTTATCATATTTGTTTTATCCCGTGGGCCTATAATTCTTGCTTTTCTGAGTAGATTGTTTTACATGGTCATGTAGTGGGCTCCCTGATAGCATGCCCGGGAACTACTGGGCCAAGACTTCTAAGTATTTTCAAGACCCTTAACCTCCCAACGGCTCCTGCATAGAGGTAGGAGTAGCTGTTAAGATGGTAGGATCCTTTTTCTACTGGAAATTGGTGTTTGATCTTACTTTTTATCCCTCCAATATTCCTTACTCTTTTGCTCTACATTGTTTTATTCCCCTTTCCCTTTCTACTATTTTAATTGATTGTCATTCTTGAAGATCCAATGCTTGTTAAGCTTTCTTGATCTCCATGAGTTGCATTATCTGTCTCCTTTGAACTCTAGTGCTTTGTACTTCCCTTAAGAGAAGGAGTCACCATGTTCTGCCTTGTGTATAATTTCTTGTTTAAGAGTCCTTGCTAGATTGTAAGCTCCTTGAGGGTAAGCCCTGGGTCTTGTTCTTCTGTGTCTTCTGCTTTTGCTTTAGCAGACCTTTTCAGGAAGCTTTTTCCATATTCCTATTATAGTATCTCAGAATATCCCCCATTACTAAATACACTTCCCCAAACTGAAATTTGGAACTAGCCTTCTAAGAGGTCTGGAGGCCATTCTTTGAGGCCTAGCTTGTATTCTACTATGCAAATCCTTTAGATCTAGCCCACTAAACTTGTGCTCATGTTTGTAACTAGACCTGGACAATATCCAGGAAATTACCTCCTTTTTAGGGTCATAGCCCTCTGTTGCCATCTGATCAAAAAAAAGTATGTAATTCGTTCGAAATCCAATTTTGTTGGTAATTTCAGGGAGATCACAGATTTGTGGACTGTGGATTATAACTTTGTGTTTGCATTTTTTGTTCTCACCTGTAGCTTGGCATATATTTCATGAATGAACTATGGTTCCCCCCTCCCATAGCTCGCGGTTTAGGTATAGTGACTCATTTGGTCATTTCAGTAGTGCAAGGACATCCTTGAAGACAAGTGTAGGACATGCCTATGTCCTAGAACCTTAGACAAGGGAGAGCATACTCTATTCTGGGGAAGGAAGGATTTTTGGAAGAGGTAGATCTTGAGCTGTGCCTTGTAAGAATTTTTTTTTTTTTTTTAAAGATTTTATTTATTTATTTGACAGAGAAAGACACAGCGAGAGAGGGAACACAAGCAGGGGGAGTGGGAGAGGGAGAAGCAGGCTTCCCCCCGAGCAGGGAGCCCCATGCGGGGTTCGATCCCAGGACTCTGGGATCATGACCTGAGCCGAAGGCAGACGCTTAACGACAGCCACCCAGGCGTCCTGTAAGACTTGTTTATATCAGGAAAAGAGTGAAAATTTCACTGGAGGAAATAGTAAAACTTAAAGGCTTACTATCAGAACTTAACAGGTGCACGTTCGGTAGATAACGTAGTAGTCATCCTAGGTGGTGGGTGAGGTTGGGAAACAGCGACCTGTGAGGTCGCACAGGCAGGGTTGTGGGTCTTAGCAACTTTGTCATGCTACCTGATTGACAGTGACAAGACAGTTTTAAGAAGGAATGACTTAATTACCATGGTTTGGTTTTTTTGTGCTGTTAGTTCAGTAGCAACTGTAGACATTACTTACCCATATTAATCAGTTAATTATTGATGATTGTGTCCTTCCAGGAAGCTGGTTCTGCTGGTAGTGAACAGAGCTGGTGCTCATAGTAAGGCTGTCAGACGTGGAATTGAATGGGACAGTTGAGGAGCCGAGTGCTGAATTGGTTGGTCAGGAATGCTGTCAGGCCAGGGGAGGGCTTGATGGAGACCAAGGTTGTATAGACCTTCCTTGAAAGACAGATGCAGTGTATATTGCTGCAGTTAAGAGAATAGAGTTGTGGAGATAGAAATGAGCATGGTGTGGTCATCGACTGACAACAATAGAAGGCACACTTAGAGTGAAATGCAGCTTGGTGCGTTGGGCTATTGAGTCTAGGTCCCAGAGGCTTGAGAGCCAGGCTTGAGTCCCAGACATTATTAATGATTGTGAGAATTAAACCACAGATCTAGTGTAGTGCGTGTTTTTCTATACATTTCTGCTTTTTTATATTGGCTTTCTTAAATGAGCATCAAAGGCTATCCTTCTCTCTCTCTCTTTTTTTAAGTTTTGAGTTACTTGCTATAGTTAATGAGGTAGCTTTATTTGTGATTTCATGATGGGATCTGGTTTGGAAGTTGACTAAATAATTCCTTCTTGTGTCCTATTTCCTTTTTATCAGGATTTTGATTTGGTTTCATAAAACTGTTAGTATCAACTTCTATTGAGATACATAGTATAGAGCAGCCTGCAAATACAGGAAAGGTAATTTTCATTTAGTTCATCACAAACATAATGGTACTTAGGGATACTTTGGGTTTTGGATAGTTAAGTTACTTGTTTATCATAAATTTAACCTAAGATTTATTTAAAGCAAGGATTCCTTTTTTTGTGCCATGAACCCTTAGCAGTTTGATGAGATCTATGGGCTGAATTTTGTGAATGATGTATAGTATAAGTAGTTTACAAAAGAAGCAGTTATACAGAAATAGTTACAGAAATATTTAACAAATTGAATATGTATCTGCTTTATCAAACAATGCATGCAGCAGAAGTAGGCGTACCTAATGATCATGATGAGGATAAACATGGCTTTGGGATGTCTAATAGTTGTAAAGGAACATGAAAATGTATCTGACTTTTTGAGAGGGGCTGGGAGGAGCAGAGGAAGAGGGAGAGAGAATCTTAAGCAGGCTCCACATCCAGCGCTGCAGCCAGACGCAGGGCTGGTCTCACAACTCTGAGATCACAACCTGAACCGAAATCAAGAGTTGGACGCTTAACTGAGCCACCCAGGCGCCCCATGTGTGACTTGTATTGGTGATTAAGTCACAAGTGTATAGCTAAGGTTAATGTGGTTTATTGCCTACAGTCATAATTGAAGGCATGCTAAATTTCATGAAAATAAGGACAGTTTTACTATCCCAAGTATGAAGATCTGGGGTTTAAGTATCCCTAATCTACGGCGCTTTGAAATGTTCATTGATATCTCTGGAGTATTCTCCTTCTTTCCCTCACTTTCCCTTCATTGTCTTCTTAATTCTGGACAGTGAACAGTGAGCATTAGAAACAGTGAACAGTTCATAATAATGTGAACCATTTGTTTTATGGTACATGAGTGATCTTCTTTATTTTAATGAAGAGCCATACAATTATTTATATTTCCCCTAAATATATTTTATAAAGTTACTGCTAGTTTTCATTATATTACAATTATATGTAGCAGAAATCAAAGCCAGGATTACATCTTTATAGATTAATCAGGTTAATTGTTGATGCTCTTTATTTAGAATTCAGTTAATCTAAAAATAGCCTAATGTAGCATGTTGTACAAAATTGCATACTGATGTACTAAAACTCTCACTTCTTAAGCATGAATTTTAGCAAAGAAACAGTACTCCAAAAATCATAATGGAAGTACAGATTCATTCCCTCACAGCTCTAGACAGATAGGAGAGGAAGTGGCACACAATGCTTTTAAAGTGTGGTAGTGATTAGATGTCATTCTTCTGAAGCCAAGTTTGTGCAGTTTTAATATAGGTCTTTAATATTCTTGGCTTTCCTTTCAATTGACAAGTGAGAGGAAGATTGTTTTATCAGTGTCACGTATAGGCACTGGTAAAATGCTGACTTTAGCTAGCGGTTGGATCAGTTGAAGCTTACCTTTATTGTTCTTTGACTTTGCTGAAATTTTATGATTTTCCTCAAAAGTACTTATTTACTTGGTTAGAAGGACATTGTCATTGTTCAAATAACCTGGTCGAAAATGAGCTTTGATCTGGAAGCTTCAGACAGTAGCAGACGTCCACATATTTCATGTACTAAAGACTGGTTGCCATGATCAACTTTTTTTTTTTTTTGAAAAGATTATAGTCCCACCATAGATGTAATAATACCTTAAGTGTTTTGAAGATCTTTTTTCTGTGAACCCTTATAACATCCCCATGGGATAGGGCAGGTACTACATTTTTACAGATAAGAAAATTAAGACCTCATGAAGCTAAGAAAGTTATTGAAGGTCATATACTCCAAGCTGTGGGAACGTCTGTGTTCTGGGGTCTAGCTCTGGGCTCTGTCCTTGGGACCTAGTACTAGAAACACAAAGCCTTTTGATAATGTGGGGATGTCTCACCTGCAAATTCAGTTGCATTCGTGGTTTTCTCTTCATGGAGTATATGGTCAAGCATATTCCTCCATAACAAAACAAAAAAGGTTTTTCTTCCTTTCCTATTACCTTTGTGCCCTGTTGACAGCAGTTGGTGCTCATGAACTCATTGGGATTTTTTTTTTTTTATTTGAGAGAGATCATTGGGATTTTTAACATTAACATTCACTGCAAGGAGTTTTGCCCTCTGCTTTTCTCATCCTGAGCTGCCTTGTTGGGGGAGGAGTTGTAAGAGGTGACTCACAGAAGGGCCGTGTCTGTATGGGGGTACTCCCCCCATTCATCAGAAAGAACACACATAAAGGACTGTTCCTAGCATGTGTTTTACGTGTGTTAATTTTAATACTTCTAGCAACCTTATGTGTTAGACATGTCTTAATTGTCCCTAGTCGAGAGAGGAGGAGAGTGAGTCACAGAGAAGTTATTTTTGCCCCATGTCACGTAGTCTGTGTTGGAGCTAAGATATGAATCCAGGCTTTCTGGCCCCAGAGTCTGTGCTCTTATCCCCTGTCCACTGTGTATATAGCTTTAAAAATTGGTCAGAAGCCATGGCTGGTGGGACATTTTATTTTGGTGGGGGAGGGGGATAGTCTTTCACATACATCAGCTCCATATTTAGGTATTACTCCACATTCTGAAAATTCAGCAACTGTTTTTATGCCAACAGGTATTACTGATAACATAATAACACTAGTAACTGTCTTTATCACTTAGCACTATACTAGGGGTTTTTGACTGCCCCTTTCTGGAATAAAAACCCTGCAGGCTATCTTTTGTAAAGTCATGTAGTGACAGAGAAGGGAGTCAAATCAGCTTGCTTGTGTAGTTCCCAGATTATGCCTTCAGTGTTTCTTTTATTTATTTATTTATTTATTTATTTATTTATTTATTATTTTTATTTTTTTAAAGATTTTATTTATTTATTTGAGAGGGAGAGAATGAGAGACAGCACGAGAGGGAAGAGGGCAGAGGGAGAAGCAGACCCCCTGCCGAGCAGGGAGCCCGATGTGGGACTCCATCCCGGGACTCCAGGATCATGACCTGAGCCGAAGGCAGTCGCTTAACCGACTGAGCCACCCAGGCACCCGCCTTCAGTGTTTCTTATTAGGAACCTCAATGAGCTTGAAATAGTTGATATATTTTCCCTTGCATTCAGTCTCTTGAACAACTTAAGAATTCAACCCAAGTACATTGTAATCAGTAGCGGTACATTTATCATTATACCACCCTTAAAACCAGTGTTCTCTCCAAATCTCAACAGTATTGTTTCTCAGTTACCTTTGGCTTGCTTTCGAAAATGATGAAAATGTTAACAGAGCTCAGTGCTTTGCCCAGCAGATGGCATTTGTATGAGTTTTTCAGGATCCTTTGGAATCCATTACTTGCCAATTACCCAATTTTGTTTTGAATACCCTGTATTTCCAGTTAATATTGGACCATTTACATAAAGAGAATGTGCCAGAATTGCTGTAATCTATGCTATAATCAAATCTGCTTGCTGTAGATGATAATTTACTTTTGTTAATTGTTTACTGCAAAATGCACTCAAGAAAACAGCTCCTTCTCTATTCACCATAATCACTGCAATATCAGTCAACTCTCAGACACAGAATATGTGGGAGCTCTTGTAGGACCTGTATGTTTTTAGTTAAAAGTAATAGTTTCTACTTCTCAAAGTGTGGTGAAGTGGTGCTAATAGCGAACCACAAACTAATGTTGTGCAGGATGGTTGGTATTAACACATACTGGATATATATGGCTGTAGTACACATATATTTAAGGAGTTATACGCCATGTTAAAAACCTGTGAAGTGGGGATAAGTCGGATGGCATGACAGTGAGTACTGTTTTTGGTTAGTAAGATCACTTCAAGAGTTCTATTCTGAACACACCGTCTTTATTTCCCTGGTTCCATGTCATAGCGCCTCGCTAATAGGTGCTCAGAAAATGTTGAATGAATTATTTTGTTTGTAGCAGGGCAAAGAAGTGTAGAGGGAAGAGGCTAGCATGAGCAGTGTCTGAGATGTTAAATATTTCAAAAGGTTTGAGGCTAGGAAAATTCCAGAGACCCACTGAAGACACAGTAGATACCTAGTGAAACTATGAGGTATTTTTACAACGTTGGAAAAAACTTAGAACTTTCCACTATTTTACTGTAATGTTTTCTCCCTCCTGGCTGCCCCTCTTGGGTGAGCTGCTTCCTGTTGGTAGGAATAGTGTGGGACACTGTCCTTTAGGTAAGACAGACACGTGAAAAACAACTTGGAAAAATCACAAGATCATAGTTACCCAATAGTACTGATTGGCTCCCTTCCTGGAGCAAAAAGTTGTTTTTTGTTTTTTTTTTAAAGATTTTATTTATTCATTTGAGACACAGAGAGAGAGAGAGAGAGAAAGCATGAGCAGGGAGAGAGGCAGAGGGAGAGGGAGAAGCAAGCTCCCCGCTGAGCCAGGAGCCCGATGCGGGGCTTGATGCGGGGCTCGATCCCAGGACCCCGGGATCATGACCTGAGCTGAAGGCAGACGCTGAACCATCTGAGCCACCCAGGCACCCCCCAAAAGTTGTTTTGATAGGTTTGTCTATAAATCCCAGTACTGCTTTTGAAGACTTGATATTTAATCATTGCCCATAAAGGAGTACTTGTTTTTTTTACCAGCATCATAATGAAGTTTCTTTTTTCTGCAACCTTTGAAAATAAAACTCTAAAAGTATTTTTGAAATCTGTACAGGGTTACTTTGATTTCCTTTCATACTATAAAGGCAAAGGCTAATTTTACTCTGGTGTTTAGAAAGATGAATATTTACAAAGAGAGGTAACAGGTGACGTTGGTTAGTATATTTGAAATATTCACCTTTTTTTCTTTTTATTTAAAATCTGCCTACTTGTATAAAGTCTCTCCACCACCTAAGATCGCATTACAAGTCCAGCTCTGACGATAATTAAGCTGAATTGGTGGGATGACATTATGTCTTAATGTCTAAAACAGTCAGGTCTCTTTATGAGGAAATCTGTTATTTAAGATCCATTTAAGATCCTTCAGTGATGGCAGCTAAGCTATTGAAAACTGTAGAAAGAGCAGGTAGGGAGGCTGAGGGTACTTTCTAGGGAGGTGCCTTCAGTAAGCTCTCTGTCTGACCTTAGCAAATGAAGACGTTTTCAGTATGACTCCCTGGAAGGTGGCATGTCAAGGCAATCGAGGACCCCCTTTCTTTGCACCAGTACTATTCATGCTAAAGTGTGTCCCCATCTTATGCAGTGTTGCATCCCTAGTCCCTTGCACAGTGCCTAGCAGGTATTACTGGTTTCATAATATTTGTAGGATGAATGAGTGAATGATTGACCTTGTATTAAGATAGAATTTTAGCATATTCTTAGTGTCAGGACCTTTGCATTCCTATCCTGGTCTTGTGAATTCAGAAGTGTGCTAGATCTGAGCTCAAAATCCAGGTTTTTTTTAGTAGCAGCTGTATTTCTGTTGTTTGAGTTCCTACACATAAAGAATAGGTATCCTAGGAAACTGGAGGGCTCCCAAAAGCTGGCAGCTGTCTAATTTATTCATTATGATAAGCCACTAGTTGAGGAAGGTATCCAGTATCATTTCCCTGGAAGAGGCAGCCAGAGGACGAAATGAACTTTTCATTTTCCTTTCCAAAGTGTTTGTGGGGTTCTCGAAAGAGCCGAAGAGAGGTAACAGCACTAGGGCTAATGTGGTGTGGCTCATTTTGTAGTAGATTTAATTTTGAGTGTGCTTTGGATCAGGCAGGACCCTCAGACCTGTTGACGGCTGTTAGAGCATTTGTATGATTGCTTGTGGTTCAGGGGACATCAGGCTAACCTGGGAGAGTAGTGGGCAGCACGTGGGGACTGGGTGCACCAACTTGAGGTAAAGAAGGAGAGGGAAAACCCTACTGTGAAGTTTCACAGTACCATCAAAATGGGAATGGAGTAGAGCAGGAGAACATTTTTGTTGAAAAATGTCATTCCTGAACAAGGATTTGTAGAAATTTCTGTTCAGAGAGGTTTTAAAATTATTTCACGAGACAGTTTCTCTAACCTCATCACGTCTTTTTCCTACTTCAGCTGTTCCAAAGGCCTAGCGCCCTTGCTGTCCAGCAGCTGACAGCTGCCCAGCAGCAGCAGTACGCCCTGGCAGCGGCTCATCAGCCCCACATCGGTAAGTGCGTGAGTGTGCGGCGCATGCCCCGAGCTGAGCGCGCCAGCTGCCGCGAAACCCGGTAGCGCAGAGTGGTTATAATCAAGTCCAGGCAGATCCCTCAGAGTAGATGGCCTCTTCCTCTTGTCCTGCTATCTTTTGCCACATTCTTCATTTTTGGCAACCTTCTAGACTTCAGTTCATAAGATTTCTTAGTGTCCCGGTATTGGTCTGCCTCTGCTGTTGTAGGATTTAAAGTAACTACGGTAGGGACTAGCATCAACTCTGTTGGTAAGGTTGGATGAAATCGATGGCATAAGAATAGTTTTGCTCTTGTTAGGGTTGCCTCGACTGTGAATGTATCAACTTCTCATCTTACTAAGTAGCAGGTAGTATGTGTAAATCCATTCTCCAGGCCGCATATATTGAGGATCTGAAAAAGTATTCTCATTTAATTACTGGTTTTTAAAGTAGCTTTGCCCTTTTCCTATAGCACGTGTTAATATTTTGGTGTACATATTTTGTCTTACTGCCTAGACCTTCCCCCCCGGATCTTTTTAAGGTCTCTTTGAAACAAAGTGCTGTGTGTGTAAACAAGTACGTGTAGAAATTTTTTTTTTTTTTTTTTGATGTGTCAAAATGATATGGGTCAATAGAAAGGAGATCGCTAATCATAGATTGTGGTATACTGTGGAAGAAAAGATGTGCTTCCAACCTAAATGTATTAAGGCTAGGCATAATGGCTTTTGCCTAGGTCTGGTTTAATTTATAATTGAAGATGCTAGTGTTTATAAATACCTATACGTTTTCTTTGAGAAAAACTGTTTGGAAAATTGTTTTAAATGGAGATAAATTCTTCCTTCCATCCCATTACAAAGTCTTTTAAGTTGCTTTATGTTAGCCTGCCATAATTTTAATAGTCCTTGAGAAATTGTGCTGAATTTAAAACTGCCTCATGGTTTAAATTGTTAGCAAAGATAAACAAAAAACAACAGATAAATGTCACCCTGATCTTTAGTATAGGGATTATTTTGTCTTTTTAAAAGTCCTCTTTCCTCTCAACCTATCCTGTCTTGTCTTTTTTCTTTTTTTCCTCACCTGCAGTGAGTAGCCAAATTGTGTAGGTATTTGGTAGGGCTGCAGTTCTAGTTGGGTTTGTTTTTACTGACAGGTGTGTTTTCAGCAGGTTTAGCGCCCGCTGCGTTTGTCCCCAATCCATACATCATCAGCGCTGCTCCCCCGGGGACGGACCCCTACACAGCTGGACTGGCTGCAGCGGCGACACTAGGTGAGGTGTTCTTCTGCATGCGGGACTTTATCCCCTGCTAAAAAGTCGTGGGGGCTGGCATGCATTCTTTGTACTCTGTCCTGAATCCAGGTCTCCGGTGGAGATTTTTCTCCTGGTTTCCAGTGTCCTCTCCCTGTTTGGATAGCTCTCCTTAGCTGTAACCTCAGACTCGAACATATCCACAGGCAAATTCATGAGCTGCCTCCTGTATGGGTATTTGTGATCCACGAAACCACCAAGTTGCTTGTAGGTAGCTGGGGAATTTATCCCCTTTCCTAGGTCTTCGTACTACCTGTAGTCTGCCACAGTGCAGGTCCTTATACTCTTTACCTAGGCTTTGGCACCTATTCTCACTTATGTATTCCTAATTTCCTTACCCCTCCCCTCCAGTGTTCTCGAAAACTGTTTTAAATATGGATCTTACCGTTTCACCTTTCTGCTTTAAACCATCACCAGTTTCTTTTCTTTCTCTTTTGTTTTTTTTCCTTCCTCATGCTGTATTATCTTTAATAAACCCGCAGCACCAGTGTCATCTGCCATTTGGTGTTTTCTCGGAGAAGAAGCCCGTCACCAATTTCTGTCTTATCCGCCCAAACCATAGATCAGACATGGCTGATTATTCCATCCTAATTGGGTGGTGGTGTGCTGTTTCTTGGATCACTATTTTTAAGGAGCTGCCATGGCATACTGAGGATTAGTGAGGATTGGGACCCACTCTGATCTCTCTATGACTTGTATATGGATGTCTCTACATGCATACCACTTTCTCCCCCTCCAGATTAGCTGTCATTGGCTCACACCATACATTCTAGCAGTGCTAAACTGGTTTTAGCTTGCTGCAGGCACCACACCTGCTTAGGCCTCTTTGTCTTTGGTCTCTTTAGTCCTCCGTAGTAAACTCTTCCCGTTCTTTTCCTGGGGATCTCCTTAGCTGGCATTGTCACCACCTAGAAACCGTTCCTTTGCGGACTCCCCTGTTCTTTCTCTGTTACTTACTTTTATTTTGTATTTATTTGCTTGTGGATATATACATGAGTGGTTTGTTTCCCCTTGAGATTGAACTCTTTCAAAAGCAGGCCTTTCTGTTACTTGACCCTGGAGCACAGTTGCTGGCACCATAATGGACTCACACATGTATGGTAGATTGAATTCAACGTTAGGACAGAGTCAGTGTCTTCCAAAGTAAAAATTCTCTGGGAACAGATCCCTCCAAGTCATGTTAATCATAATTAAATATTATTATTGTAAGATTTTACTTACTGTTTTATAGCATGCGATTTGCCATTGTGAACTCAGATGCAGTATAGAATTTCTTACTATTTAGCATTATTCACATTTTGGCATGTGTTGTGATGGGAGTGTATGTAGTATAGTTCCTCTGTCCCCCTTGCCTTTGAGGGAGATAGAAAGCTCTTCCTGGCAGAATGATCTTTGCTCACCATCTTTAATATTGATTCAGCCCTTATTAACTATTTGCCAAGCATTGTGCTGAGTGCTTTTCTTTCATGAGTTGTTGGATGATTGATTTATTGTTTTTAAGATTTTACTTATTTATTTAATTTCAGAGAGAGAGCGAGAGCGAGAGTGCACGTGTGTGAGCAGGGGTAGCGGCGGGCGGAGGGGGAGAATCTCAAGCAGACTTCACGCTGAGCATGGAGTCCGATGCGGGGCTCGATCCCATGACCCTGAGATCACAACCTGAGCTGAAACCAAGAGTCAGATGCTTAACTGACAGAGCCATCTAGGTGCTCTGGATGTTGATTTTACAGATTAGGAATTTGGAACTCAGCTGTCTTTTTCGAGGTCACACTACTTAAATACTACAGAGTTGGGGTTTGAACCAGGTCTCTCTCAGAGTCCTTGCATGCACTTCACTATAGTGTACAATGCCCACACTATCTTGAATTATCTTTTCTCTTTCTTTTCTCTGCTGACTTACTATATGTCATTTAAAACAACTGTCTTAGGGACAACACACTTGTCCTCACTGAAATCATAGTTTGGTGATGAGAGTGTTGCTTTTTGTACCTACCCATCAGCTGAGCCAGACTGAAAAAGACTTCAGGGCTTTCACACAGAACCAGAAATGTTAACCACCCAAACTATGAAATTGCATATGCTTGTGGGGTGTGCATCACACAGGAATTGGAGCAGGCATCCTGATGAGCCAAGCTCCATTGATCATGCATCCCGGGGGGTATTTTCCTAACTGCAGTCAGAGGCCATGTGACCAGGGAAAGTAGTAGAAATGCTAGTTGAGAAAATTGAAGAGGCTTATATAAATATTTATGGTAACAGCAGTCTGTGCACAGCTGAAGGTTTTATTGTTGACATGTGGCAGAGCCTTGAGATTGTCATTGCAGGTTACAGTCCAGCCTTTCCCCATCGATGTGGCAACATCCTCACCCTTATACCCATTCGCAGGTGAGGAAACTAGGGCATAGGTTAAGTCTCCATTGTGGTGTCTCTTCCATTCTCTTCTGTAAATGCCCAAGACCACCCTACTTTGTAAACACTAGTCAGGTGGGTTTGGGGCTCCTTACTCTCTAACTTGGAGGTATGGTTCTTAGACCCTTCAAGTTCTGAGGAATTAAAAGATTTTTACCGCTTTGCTTATTATAAAAAAAATAGCTCCTACTGTAACCTAGGTTCTCTAAGCAGCATGTTTATTTTACATCCAGATGTAGTATTTCACAGTGGGTAACCTTATAAACAGAGCTGCTTGATCTTGGCTAATAGGCCCACAGGGGCAGAAAATACCAAATCAGAAATGTCAGAGCAGTACTGGGCAGTGATGTAATTTGACTTACTTGTATCTTAGAAACTTAAAACTGGGAAACAAAACATATGTTCCAATTAATTTTGACTTAATGAAATCTATGTTTCTTTCTTTTTAAAGATTTTATTTATTTATTTGACAGAGAGCACAAGCAGGGGGAGTAGCGGCAGGCAGGAGGGAGAAGCAGGCTCCCCGCTGAGCAAGGAGCCTGATGCAGGGCTCGATCCCAGGCCCCTGGGATCATGATCTGAGCTGAACTGACCGAGCCACCCAGGCACCCCGTAATCTGTGTTTCTGCAGGATTAGCTACCATGTCAGAATAGACACATTCGAAATAGCTCTTTGGAACTCTATCTCTATTCAGTCAAGTTGCAGATATTTTAAACTCTGTGTTTTAAGAAACTTTTGATTGGGGGATGTGTTTCAGCAGATATGAGGACCCTTGTCTTGGTTGGCAAACTGAAGCCTTGGTGTTTCTTGCTGCCGTCTTCAGAGAATTCTGTGGTGTAGATTTCTGCCACACCCAGGCTGCTGTCTGCATGGCTGTGTTACCTCTGTGTTGCATACTGTGTACGGCAGACACTGTAGCGAGAGCCTGTTGCCAAAGGTGAACAGATCATTGAGATTGAAGCAGAGCGCTTGGTTTTGTTTAGGACACTCGGCAGGTCTGTAAGGTTTTGTTTGTTTGTTTTCAACATTGACTTAAATTCAAAATTTCATATATCAATGTCTGAATGTAGTTGTGTTGAATGACTTCCAACACAGAAATAGGAGAACCAAGCCTCTTAGAAATTGAGCAGTGGAGGTCCAGTGGAGTGTCTGGGTTATGTCGTTTTCCTGCTTCAGGAGTTAATGAAGCACCGGGGCCCCTGTCCCTGTCAGTCATTTCAGGTGCCATCCTTACCATTGAGAGCAGGGCACAGCTTAATCTTTTATTCTCTTTCTTCACTTGATGCACACAGATTCGCCATTTATTTCCCTTCAGACAACAAACTGTGTTTCTGTCTGTCCCTTGTCCTTTCTTTCTCAGGGGAAGCACAGGCCTTTTGCCTTCTTCCTACCAAGGCCAGTTCTTCTGTTCTTAAACCCATCCCTTCCAACTTCAATCAGTTATTCTCCCTTTTGTGATATCTTTGGTGTTTTGTCCTTCACTAGCTTCTTCATCTAGGCCTGGAGTAAATTAGTGACTTCAGAAGACTTTCATAAAAATATAAAAATATGTTCTATTTTTCAAAAACAGGATTCATGATCAGTTAGAACGAATCAATGTATCCTTACTATTTTACTGTAGGATCTGCTGAGTCCGATGTAGCCTTCGGAAACCCTGAGATGATTCTGACTAGTCTAAACTTGTCTTCTTTTCTCTCGCTATTTTTAGGCCCGGCTGTGGTCCCTCACCAGTATTATGGAGTCACTCCCTGGGGAGTCTACCCTGCCAGTCTTTTCCAGCAGCAAGCGGCTGCCGCGGCGGCAGCAACTAATTCTGCGAATCAGCAGACTACCCCACAGGCTCAGCAAGGCCAGCAGCAGGTAAATGTAAACAGAATTTACCCCCTCTGAGTGTGAATTTTAGTAATCGTGTATCATTAAAAGGTAATGCTGCTCCTGATAGAGAAATGCTGTGGATCGGCGAGTTCCCACTGTGTGTGTTACCTGAGTTCAGGCTGAGACTTAACGGGGCTTACCGAATGCGTTTTACGATCAGGTTCTTGGTCTGCATACCTAGGTAAGATCATGAGATTGTGTAGGGGCAAAGCACGTAGAGGATCATCCACTTAAGGGTACATGGTTAGCAAGTGGCAAACGAGTACTCATACTGCTAGTAAGAACTACTTTTCTGCCATAACTATGGGATGCCGTCGCTGCTTTCCAAACACTGGTCTCAGATCACCTCTGCCTCTCCCGCAGGCAGCTTGCCACGGACGGGGAGCCTCGTTCTCCAGACTGCTTATTGAGAACATCAGCTGAACTGGATATAAATCTTTAAACCTATTACGTCTGTTTTAACTTAGAGCTTTTTAATGAGTTGGGAAAGAATAATGAACTACAAAACTAAGTATGCCCTTTTATTTTGAATAGGCCATTTTCTCCTTCTTACTAGAAAAATACCTGTTTATTGCTGAAAATTATGGTGAATTGGAAAACTCAAAGGAGAAAAATCCTCATGTCAGGATAAAACAAAATTAATGGGTGGTATTTGTTGTTCTAGCTTTATTTTTCAGGTTCTGATAAATTCGGGGTTATGCTGTCCAATGGTTTTGAGTTCCTACAGTTTTTACAGTTTTCCATGTTATTTAGTGCTTTTTAGAAATATTTACTGGCTATCTTTAAATCTGTTAGAGTATCCCATATTTTATTTTCACCAGCTTACTATTATTTGATATTTAATTTAGCAATATTTTGATGTTATAAATAACTGATAGCCTTTACATAAATGTGTGATTATTTCCATGGGATAAAATCCTAGAAGTGGAGTTTTTTTCAAGCAAATAAAATGAACATTTAGGCTTTGGTACACATTGTCAAATTAAAGAGGCAAGACACCATGCTCGTCCATGTACTTGTGACATGATGCAAACAAGAACGCTTTGGTTTTTACTAGTCCCACTAAGAGAGTGTATGTTTAATTTTTTAGATTCTGCAAAATTATAGAAAAAACACAGGTCTTGAAATTCTAGCCAATTTATCCTTGGTCAGTAATTTTATAGTAAGATAAATTTTTGGAAGCTAATACATGATTTTTTTTATTTTTAAGATTTTATTTATTTATTTGAGAGAGAGAGAATGAGAGAGAGAGCACACATGAGAGGGGATAGGGTCAGAGGACGAAGCAGACTCCCCGCCGAGCAGGGAGCCCGATGCGGGCCTCGATCCCGGGACTCCAGGATCATGACCTGAGCCGAAGGCAGTCGCTCAACCAACTGAGCCACCCAGGCGCCCCAATGATTTTTTTTTTTAAAGATTTTTTATTTATTTATTTGACAGAGAGAGAGAGAGACAGTGAGAGAGGGAGCACAAACGGGGAGTGAGAGAGGGAGGAGCAGGCTTCCCACTGAGCAGGGAGCCCAATGCGGGGCTCGATCCCAGGACCCTGGGATCATGACCTGAGCTGAAGGCAGACGCTTAACGACTGAGCCACCCAGGTGCCCTAATACATGATTTTCTTTGCAGTAGATACAACTCTTGTCCCAGGTATGTAAGGGAATTTAGCAGATAATTTGTTGACATAATGGGTGATCCTTGTGAATATATTTAATAAGCTTACTCTTTGTGGATAGTCAGTATTTAGTTGTGTGATGATCTTTGTGTTTAAATGGCTGCCCAGGGGGCGCCTGGGTGGCTCAGTCGTTAAGTGTCTGCCTTCGGCTCAGGTCATGATCCCAGGGTCCTGGGATCGAGCCCTGCATCAGGCTCCCTGCTTGGCGGGAAGCCTGCTTCTCCCTCTCCCACTCCCCCTGCTTGTGTTCCCTCTCTCGCTGTGTCGCTCTCTGTCAAATAAATAAACAAAATCTTTAAAAAAAAAAAAAAAAATGGCTGCCCAGTATGGATTTGGTAGACAGAAGTAATTGCTGTGTTTTTAAAATTAGTTCTACTAGAGTGCACAAGAAAAATAGTAGTAAATACTTCTTCTTGAAAGCTTTTTGTTATAAAGGTTTTTTTTTTAAATTTTATTTATTTGACAGAGAGAGAGGGAACACAAGCAGGGGGTAGGAGAGGGAGA
>NC_138372.1:21415761-21439978 GCF_054177405.1 Leptonychotes weddellii | reverse complement strand
GGGGGCGCGCTCCGGCCCGCCCCGCCCCCCGCCCCTCCTGCCGCTCCGCCCGCGCTGGGGGCGGCCCGGCGGCGGCGGCGGCGGCGGCGGCGGCGGCGGCGGCGGCGCACGCTTCCTGCGGGCGCGGCTGCTGTGGGCGCGGAGCTGCGAGGCGGAGCCGGGCCGCCGAGCCGGGAGCCCCGAGCCGGGAGCGCGTCGGTCCAGCCTCCGGGCCGCGCCGCCGCCGAGCAGCCGCCCCGCGCGCCGCGCCTCGGGAACAAAGGCGCCCGCCGCCGCCGCCGCCGCCATGAAGCCGGGGCCACCGCACCGCGCCGGGGCCGCCCACGGGGCAGGAGCCGGGAACGGGGCCGCGGCCGGGCCCGGGGCCCGCGGGCTGCTGCTGCCGCCGCTGCTGCTGCTGCTGCTGGCCGGGCGCGCCGCGGGGGTGAGTGACGCGCGCCGGTTCCCGCGCCCCCCACACTGCCCCCCCTCCCCGGCCCCTCGCGCCCCTCCCCCCGCGGGCGCCACCCCCCGGGGGCTGACCTCGTGGGGGAGGCCGCCCCCGCCTTCGGGGCTCTGGGGACCCCTCCCCGGCGGGCGGCCCGGCGGGAACCGGATTGCGGGTCGCGGGCGCTGCGCCCCCCCGCAGCGGCCCCACGGACCGAGCGGGGTCCCCTGCCTGGGGTCCGGAGGCGCGGGGAGGGCCTGACGGCGGGCCGGGGGTCGCCGGGCGCGGGGCCCGGGCTGGGTGTGTCGTGGGTCTTGGAGCGAACGTGGCTTTTGCTTCGTGGGTGTGCCCAGACCGCGGCCACTTTTAGGGAATTGGGTGGGCTCCCCCCCGAGGCCGGGAGGTGTGCGTTTGACGGTCGCTTTGGGGAGGACAGTGGGGGCCCGGAGAGGGGGAGGGGTGGGAGGGTGACTTGTGTGAAGGTGACCTGAGGGGGTGAGTGAGGGTGACCCTGTGTGTCTGATCCCCTCCGTGCGGGGTGTTGGGACCTGTGGGCTGTGTAGGGGTGAAGGATGAGGGATGAGCGCCAGGCCAGCACATGGCTGGGTGCCACCATGCTTTACCTGTATGTGGATCCTGGGGGGGTGACCTATTGTGTACCAGTGGCCGTGGCTGTGTGTGCTTGGGGGGGGGGCTGGTGAGTGTGTGTGTGGGAGAGACCTCGGTGGTGGGTGTGTGCTTGGACCAGGGGGGAATGTGTGTGTGCATGCGTGTATGCGTGCGTGTGCTGTGGATGCAAGGCTGACCCTGTGCGTGGGGCAGGTACCGTTAAGGGGGGCAGAGTGTGTGCGGGTTGAGGTGAGTATGTATGTACACGGTGACCCCTTGAGTGTCCCTTTGAATGACCACACAGCTGTGGGGTTGAGCTCAGTCCCCGCTCCATTAGGGGGAGCAGGAGGAGGTATAGAGAAGAAGGGCCACCTCCCCACTTTGAGGGACCCAGGGACCCTAAGTGAGTTCCCCCATGGACACATTTCTGGAGCCCGGGCTGGGGATGAGCTGGGGCTTTCTAGGCCCAGTCTCCTTGGCTGGTTCTAGGAGCTGTGCCTGTCCCTCATTCCCCAGGCTGAAAAGGATCCAGGTCTCTCAGGCATCCCCCAGGTGCCGACCCTGTTCCTGCATGTCTCCATGGGCCCTGGTTGGCCACTCTGTAAAATGGGAGGAGGACAGGCATGGACTCAGAGGTTGCTTCTTGGACAGACAAGCTCCTCAGCAGCCTTCCCCATCTGGGAGCTGAACTAAGGGTAGAGGGAGTATTGAATGCCAAGTCAAGTACGTGCCTGGTGGGCTGGTTGCCTCATCCCCAGTCCTCCCCCAAGGGGGTTGAGCAGAGGTCCCTGGGTGGGACTGGGACCCAGCCCATCCTAGCACCTGGGTCACCTCAGCCACGCTTCTTTCTGAAAGACCATTTTTGAAATCAAAAGCTTGGAAATAACACAGCCTTGGGTTCAAACCCTGCTACCCCCACTGACTCATGCTGTGACCTTGGGCACTTTGTGTCATCTCTCTGGGCCTCTGTTTTCTCCTCTGTAAAATGGGGCTGCTAACACCTTTCTTAGAAATGAGATGAGATGATATGTGTGCTCATTCACAGAAGTAAGCGTTTGATGTATAGATGAATGAAAAGGGGCTTAGGACAAAAGGCTTTACATTTGGAGACCCGGCAGGCATCTCGAGCTGTATGACCCTGGGCAAGTCCCATCCTTTGCTGAACCACTGTTCCTCACTAATAGAGCAAGGCTAGTATAATTCATGCCCCATGGGGTGGTGGAAAGAAGGAGGTGAGCGCCTGTGAGGTGGAAGACTATTCTGGAGGGCCTCGGTGAGACAGGGTCCCTGAACCCCAGGGTGAGGTAGAGTGGGTGTGGTTCAGACCCAAAGTTGAGTGGCAGATAAAGCAACACCCCCTCACAGGGTCTGGGCCTGGAGGCCAGGATGGTGGGCTTGACTGGGAGGGGCTCCAGATGAGGCCGGAGAGGGGGATCCCCTCTCCTCGCCTCACATCTTCCCAGGGGTTAGGCTGTCCGGGAGGAACATCACCTCCTTTGGCCCAGGAGCCAGAAGGGTAAAGGGTGGTGCCCAGCTGCCGGGGATTCCACACCAGAGGAAGAGGGTGATGCCTGTAGCAGGAGGGACCGAGGTGAGACCAGAAGAGCCTCACCCAGGATGGCTCCAGGACTGGCCTCCATGGCGGGGTCCTCTAAGGACATCACTCGATAGGTAGTGGCTGGCTCCGGGCAGGGGAAGGACAAGATGACCCCTGGTCTGCCCACCAGCTTGAAAGGGAGTGTGTGTGTGTGTGTGTGTGTGTGTGTGTGTGTGTGTGTCCTGGCATCTGCTTTGGGGAGTCGTCTCTCCTGAGAGACCAGGTGACCAGGACTCTGAGGGACGTCTGCCTTCAGGGCCACCTCCATCACCACCCAGAAAGGCTTGGAGTGTGGGGATTCTGCAAGTTTTAGCTTGGAAACATGTTCATTTAGAAGGTCAGGACTGGAAGGAATTTTCGATGTCGTCTAGTCTTGTTTGAATATTCCCAGCGACAGGAACTCACTACTTTGTGGCTGTGAGACCTTGTGAAAGTTAGTTAACCTCTCTGTGCCTTGTTTCCGTCTTTGTAAAACCGAAAGGACGACCACGAAAGAGGTTACTGTGGAAAGCTCCCAGCACAGTGGCGCAGAGTCGACACTCAACAAATGTTGATTTCTTGTTCTTTTATGAGGTTGCAATTGCACGGCCTGGAGCGTGGTAGGGGTAGGGGGAAAGGTAGGGATGGGACCATGGGGAGGGGGAATCAATCAAGGAATTCTGTTGAAGCCCCACCCCCAGGCCTTGTGGCTCCTGCCCCCTCCCCACCGCGACTGTTTCCCCTGTCCTTGAACTCCCTACTCTTCCTCCAGCTACCCTGGTTGACTGTGAATGCCGAGTTGTCAGAGCAAGATTGTCCTCACTGTAAAAATGAAAAGTTGGGGACCCTGGAGCTGTTGGAGGCCAGGCTCTGACGCAGGGACACCACGGGGGCCTGCTGTCTGTTAGCCCCCAAGGTGGCAGGGGCTTCAGGGATAGACACCTGCTGTGTGACTTTGAGTGAGGGATTTCTCTCTTTCAACATCCTCATCTGTAAAATGAGGACTATAACAGTGCCAACCTCACAGGGATGTTGTGATGAGAAAATGAGCTCCTTGGGTAGAATGAGCACAGCCTGCCATGTAGTGAGCTCTCAGGAGATAGGGCCTTTCCAGGAGGGGGCCTCAAGAGGTCAGGGAGGGCTTCCTGGAGGAGGAGGTTTTGAGCTATGCAATCAAAGTGGTCACCATGTGGCACAGAGCAAGCTGTAGCCTGCCCTGACCCGAGGCTCTCTCACTTGTCAACTGGGGACAAATACTGGACTTACAGGACTGCTACTGGGGGTTACAGTATCCTCATGGCAGAGTTGGGATGGGGACCCGGTGCCTTCTACTCCCTGGGGAGCAACACAGAGCCTCTATCTGCGAATTCAGTATGTTTCTTCCTCCGTGTTGGGGGTTGGTGTGGGGTTGAGCTCTGCTGAAGAAAAAAGTAGTTTAGGGGCATCTGGGTGGCTTGGTCAGTTACATGTCTGCCTTTGGCTCGGGTCATGATCTCGGGGTCCTGGGATCGAGCCCCATGTCAGGTTCCCCGCTCAGTGGGGGTCTGCTTCTCCATCTGCCCCTCCCTCCCACTTATGCTCTCTCTCAATTAAATAAATAAGTAAAATCTTAAAAAAAAAAAGGAAAAAGAAAAAAGCAGTTTGGCCTTTTGAAAACAGATGGCTCCTCCCACCTCATGGACTAGGACATGGGATCCCTGGGGGCCCCAGGGCAGCACTGGGGCAGGGCAGTTCTGGGCCTGGGCTCTGGAAAATGCCGGGGCACCAGTGGGGTGGGTGAGGGGGGGTCGTCTCTCCTGAAGGGGAGAGAGAGGTGGAGACAGAGCTCCTCAGAAGCCAGACCCTGTCACAGGCATCCCTCCAAACCCTCCCGTTGGAGGTGGGACCCCCCCTTCCCCTCCAGGCCCCGCTGCTGCTTCGGGTCATTCTAGAAGGGGCCGCAGTAGGATTGCTGAGGGCTGGAGCAGACGGAGGCAGCTTGGACGGGAGGGGTAAAGTCTCCATCTGTCTTTGTTTCCCCGCCCCCCCCCAGGGGCTGTGGGCATGATTTGGGAAGGGCTTAATGACAGAAACAGCAAACTAATGCTCACTGAAAGCCCCGCCCACTAAGCACTTGTTATGTATTGACTCACTGAATCCTCGTAATAACCTCTGGAGGTGCGAATGATTAGAACCTCCATTTTACTGAAACGGAGGCACAGAGAGGTTCAGTGACTTGCCCACAGTCACACAGCTGGAAAGTAGCTGAGCTGGATGGAGCCAGGGCCTGCCAGGCTGAGAGAACTGGGCTGCATTCTGATTTTACCCCCTCTTGCTCTGTGACCTTGGACAAGTTGCTTCTCGCTGGGGTCTCCTTACCGCCCCCATGAAGCCCATGATACCCACTCTTTCACAAGGACTTGCTCTCTGCCAGGCTCTGGGCTGGGTGTGTCCTCTATCTTTCCTCATCTACTCTCACCCTGGCCTTGGAGGTGGGGGACACTAGCCGCAGGTTGCGGGTGGGGGCAGGGCTTACCCAGTGCTTGGCTGTGGGGCCCTTACTCCTCTCCCACCTCACGAGGCTTTGTCATCTGTAAAATGGGTGACTTTGAGGGTCATGGGTTTGGGTTGAGGGAGAGCGTTGAGGACCATGCAGGATAGGGGGCGGGACTCAGGTCTGGTCCTGGCACAGGAGACGGGAAGTATTGAGAACTTCAGGAGGAGAGGGGTCTAAAAACCCAGCATTCCCCCTGGCACACACGGGATGCCCGCAGTGTTGGGGCTCACTCTCTGCATAGGCGAGCAGGCCTGCTGACCCTCGGAAAGTTGTCATGTGCGGAGCCCAAATCTACATCCCTGCCACCCCATCCCTGAGCCATGGCCCCCTTGCCCCTAAGGTTCCCTGGGGCCCGAGTGACTTGGTGGAGCTCCCACAGCCTGAATGCTTCCCTGATAGACCATGAACCCCCGCGGGCAGGCTTTGTGGCTGTTGTCTTCTTTGCTGAACCCCAAGGCCAACTTCGCGCCTGGCCCAAAATTGAATGGTTTGAGTGAGTGAGTGAAGGAAACCAGTACTGGGAGCTTTGGAGCCCAGGCTGGGGCTTTGTGTTCTCTCCTCTGGAGGCGGGTTGAGGGACAGAGAGGGACAGTGAGACTGGCAGAAGTCTGCCAGGCCCAAGCGTGTGCCCTTGGGCTGGGAGGCGCCCTGGGGCCGCGTGGGGTGGGTCTGCGGTCTGACTGCCACAGCGCCCGCCACCACATCTGGGAGGGACAGAGGCGCTGTGGCTCTGGGCTCCAGCTCAGCTGCTTGGAAGCCTGTGATTTTGTGTCTGGGGTAGGGGGGGAGCAGGGTGCCAGGAGCCGTCCTAGGGGCCCAGCCCTGCAGGGGGTGGGGTCTGGGCTGGTCTTGGACCACCTGGCTTGTCTTACTGTCCCCACAAACGGCCACCACATCCTGGGCACATCAGGCCAGTGTCTGGTAAATATTTGTTGACTGGCCTCCTTGTGGGGATGGGGGGGCCCTGCCTTGGCTCTCAGACTCCCAAGATTCCAGGAGGCTGGGTAGACTTTACTTCCGGCCCCCCCTCCCGTCCAGAGCAGGCCCTGGCCAGAGGGGTGGCTGCTTCCCTCCCCCCACTGACCGGGCCTAGTCTCAACGCCAAACAGGAAGCTGTGATTACAGGGGGGAGTCTGGGCAGCAATGGCTGAGGGCCCAGCTGCAGGATGGGGGTGGGGGTGGCCCCTGACAAATGATCTGGCCTCTTCCCTACCTGGCTGCTGATGGTGGCAGGCGGGGAAGGCCTGTGCTAGCCTTTTATACCAGGTGGAGAGAGTTCTACCACCTCTGTGACCCAGCTGGTCAAGGGCTGCCTGCTTTCCACCCCGGGGCCCCCACCCGGGCCTTGGTGCCATCTCTTTTGGGGTCTCCAAACCTGAGGCTGTATCTTGAGGTAGTAGAAAGAGCAGGGGCCCCAGAGCCAAGTGGACTGGTGTCGAAATCCTGGTTCTGCCATTTTCTAGCTGTGTGATCTTGGCAAGTTCCCTTAGCCTCTCTGAGCCTCATTCTCTTGTTTAAAATGGGCTCAGAGTACCTCTGTCTCAAGAGTTGCTTGAGCATGAGCAACGTGAAATAATAAAGTGCCTGATAAGGAGTGGGCGCTCCTGTAAATACTGATTTCTTCCATTTCCCCGCTTTGGTTTTGCTCTTTTCCTGTCCCTCTCTCAGTCTCACTGAGGAATTGCTTTTGGGGGTGAGAATAAGGCTTTCCCTTGGAGAGTGGGAACCAAGTTGGAATGATCATGGCTGAGCCAAGTAGAACCCTAGAGGTGGGGGCTGCCCTAAAAGGGAGAAGCTGCTATCTCACAGGTGGGAGTCCTGAAGCCCAGAGACGGCCTGGAGCCTTGCCCCAGGGTTGGGGCTTGTTATTCAGCCTTACTTGGGCTCATGGGCTCGCTGAGCCTTCTGAGCCTTCGGCCACTCCCAGAGGCTGTGGCATTCCCCTCATTGAGAAGTCTCAGCCATGTGAAGCCACCTGCCAGGGCTCACACAGCCAGGCCCCTGGGCAGCCGCGTGTTGAGTTACCCTTCGCCTGCTCTGGAGTCTTGTCTGTCCCACTGCTGCCCTTGTCACACACCCGCTTCGGGGCCAGGGTTTTTGGAGACGGGATGGGGAGGGGAGTTTGAGGGGTGGGGTGGGGATCACGCTAGTTAGGGTCTTCCTCCTGCTTCGGGGATGGGCAGTGGGCTTGCTTCACCCTGGGATCAGCGTCAGCCCAAGCTCCCCTAGAGCTCAGTCTGCCCCTGCACCGCTCACCAGCACCCCCCATGCTGCACCCACCCCCCAGCCCTGCTCACCAGCCCAGACTTTGATAAGGATAATTTAGGATCAATCACCAGTGGGGCCTGGGACATACTGCGGCAAACCGATTGCCAGTGGGCCTGCGGGTGGCCCACGGTGCCCATCCTTAGGCTGGGGTTTGAGAGGAGCCAGGTGGGGGCTCCGGGGGCTGAACAGACAGGGTTGTTCTACTGGGAGCAGGGGAAGGATTCTCTTGCTTGTCAGTGTGCTTGGCATGGCTGGGGCTAGGCGCCCATGGTCCCAGCTGCCCTTCACTGGCCTACCACGTGGGGACTGCCCCCTCCTTGGGGGCCAGGCTGCCGTGGAGGTGGAGGTCGGGGTGTCTGCAGCTGAATTCTGGCTCCCGCCCTCGAGATGTGTGCTGTGTTGGGCGGGTGCCTGGGTGGCTCAGTCGTTAAGCGTCTGCCTTCGGCTCAGGTCGTGATCCCAGGGTCCTGCGATAGAGCCCCGCATCGGGCTCCCTGCTCAGCGGGGAGCCTGCTTCTCCCTCTGCCTCTGTGCTGTCTCTCTCTCTCACATAAATAAATAAAATCTTAAAAAAAAAAAGATGCTCCCTGCACTGGGGAAGACGGGCACAGATGGTGACAACGATAGGACAGTGATAACGGCCAGTCCTCATAGGGTGCGCGGTTCCCGTGCTCACCACGCTTTATCTCAGTTCTTACCATGACCCTGTGAGGGGGGTGTCGTTACCCCGTGTTGCAGATGGGGACCCAGAGGCCCAAGAGGGTAAGCAGTGCGCCCGAGCTGAGGCAGCTAGCGAGCTTCGGAGACGCCGTGACGTCTGGGACATGGGGCCGGCCGAGCAGGCATGCAGCGGTGCGTGCTCGTGCGTGAGGGCATCTTTTGCTCGATGACTTTGTTCCTTCTGCAGCCGTTTTTGAGCACCTGCTGTGTGCTGGGCCCTGTGCTAGGGGCCGTGGGGGTGCAGGCGTATGTGGTGTGTGTGTCCTGAGTCTTGTCGGCGAGCCTCGCTCAGTGAGCTGTGTCTTGGTGGTGGGCGTGGGTCGTGTGGGTGCTGGTGTGCGAGGCTTCGGGGGCAGCAGGCACTGAAGGGAAGCAGGGAGGGCGGCCCCGCCTCCCCCAGCCCGCCGAGTTCGAATCCCAGCTCGGAGCGGACTTGGGCAAGCCTTGGGCTTCTCCGCTGTTCAGTGGGTCAGTAAGGCCTCACTCACTAGGCTGGGGTGAGGGGTCGTGTGGGGGTGGCGCAGCGAGTTACCTGGTTGGCAGCTAGGTAAAAGGAAGCTGCTGCTGGATAGTTACTTTGATTTTAACTTACTTTAATTATGCTTTTTCTACGATCGTTTTGTTTCAGAGGTGAGTCTGCTGCTGGCTTTTGTCAAGTGACCGTGGGCAGCTTTTTCCCCCTCTGAGCCTCTACTTTCCACATGAAGTGGGGAGATTGGACGGGGCGACCCAGGGACCCTTCCAGTCTTCACATTTGAGGAACTGTCAGAGAGACACGAGGCCAGGGCCTGGCCCCGGGGTGGCCCCTTTGGGAAGAGAGAGCTGGGTTGCGGGGGCAGGAGGTGGTGAGGAGAGGAAGCTTGTTTCCTTCACGTGGCCTGTCTGTGGTTCCTCTTGGGCCACGGTGGGACGAGCCTCTTCCCTCACCCATCACCCTGAACACCACCTCTCTTCCCAGCCTCTGGGACGTGACCCGTCAAATCCAGGCTGCCTGGGGGCTGGGCTGTGAGTCTGGTCTCCTGGACGGGGGAGGAGCCCTGGGCAGGGAGTCCAGTAACTGGGTCTAATGAGAGTGTGTTGTTTCTTGCATTTAATACATTCACTGGGCACCTGCTGGGTACCTGGCCCTGTGCCATGGGGTGATCTGGGGCTGAATGGTTGAAGCCCCCGGGGTATCAGCTTCGAAGACTTCGTGGTGGGCTTTGAGTCCAAACCAGGGCATTTGGGCTCCCTCCTGCAGGTAGGGGATGTTGGTCTTGAAGTCGGTGCAGCCCCACTGCCCCGAGGGGCTGGCATGGCATGCCAACAAGAGCACAGATGTGATAGTATTAATATTGAATTATGCCTTTTGAATGCCTGCTCTGTGCAGGGTTCTCTGCCGAACATTTTATATATAAAAGCTCACTGAACCCTTACAACAGCCTTATGAAGGAGGTACCGTTTTCGTGATTTCACAAAAGAGGAAATTGAGGCACAGAGAGGTTAAGGAGCTTGTCCAGGCTCACAGAGTGGCATACTTACTAGGATTTGAGCCCAGGCAGTCTAGAACGCTCTCTGGTGTGTAAGCACTGCTCCGTGTTCTCTCGTGCATCGCGAACTGTGAAGTGTGGGGCCCTGAGAGGATGAGTTTAGGGCTCGGTACCTGAACCTGGGTGGCCACTGTGGGAGAGGCCCTGATCCAGGCTTGGGGGCTCTTGGCTTCCCCATGGGTCTTTCCTCTGCTGCCTGTTTTCTGTCTAGTTGGGCCATGGGCTGAGGCCGTCCTAGGCTGGGGAGAGATCAGAGGGCCGAAGAGGCCTTCAGCTGGAAGGGCCCTTTGAAACACTCTTGTCCAGCTTGTTCATTGTCCTGAAGGGGAAACTGAGGCCAAAGGAGTGATTTCTAGTCCTAGCAAGGATCTTCCGAGATCTGGTAGTTCAGCCTTCTTCTTTTGCATGTGGGGAGACGGAGGATGAGAGAGGTATGGTGGCTGGCCCAAAGTAACCCAGCAAGTCAGTTGCTGAGCTGGGACTAAGCACTGTGTCCCCTGACTCCCAGGCAGGGCCCCATCCCTTGTACCATGTTTCTGCTCTTTACCTGTCTCTCTTCTGCCCGGACGGCAGCCCCAGCTCCCACCCTCCTCTCCAGGGAAGCCGTCCCTCGCCCAAGACTTGGTGCCAGACGGATTCCTATCAATACATTCAGTGGACTTCTCCAGCTTCTTCCCTTCGCCCTGTGCACCCTCGCTGCTCACACCCGCGGCTCCCAGCTCCTCCCTGGGCACAGAGTACGACATCATTTCTCTCATCTTCACGTCTCTCTGTGGACTGTTCCCTTCTCCAGGGAACTCCTATTCATCCTCCAAAACCCAGCACGGATGTCCCCTCCTCTGGGGATCCTTTATTGATCTCTCCCCTGCTCTCAAGCACCACGAGCCCTCCTTCAGCCCCTTCTCTCTTCCCTCCTTCTAGATTTCTATTCGTGGCCCTCTTCCACATGTTAGGATTCTCTGCTGAGCCCCAACCCTGGAATCCCTGTTGCTGCATTTTGCCCTAGCTTCTGGCTCCCCGTGGGGTCCCACCCTCACCTCCTCGGAGCTCTCACTGAGGATACTTTGGCCATTGGCCATTTATATCATCTCCCGGTTCCACCCCCCCCCCCCACAGACTACCTGCTTTCCCTCCCCCAGTCCTGACGTTCCTGCATCGTTTCCTTTCACACGTCCTGTCCCCTGGCCTCACACCTTGTCCTTCTCCCCAGCCCCTGCTCCTGGGATCCCCAGACTTGGAGCTGAGGAGCATGGAGGCTGGCCTCAGAGATGCAGCCTTCCTGCCTCATTTAGCTGGGGGAGGAGGGCACACCGGCTCCTTTTGGCCTCCACCTTTCTGGAAGGTGGACACACTGTGGGCTTCCGGAGGTTCAGGCTTGGTTACCAGAGATCTTCCCGCCCCTGCCCTCCCCGGCAGCCCCCCTGCCCACCCCCTCCTCCTCCTCCTCGGTCTGCCCACTGTTCCTCTCCTTCCCTCTCTGCCTCCCACCCTCCTCCATCTCTCCTTCCTCCTGCTCTGCTTCCCCAGAAGCCCCGCTCCACTCCCTCCCTTGCTGGTTGGAACCTCTCATCTCCCTGACTGCCACTCAGTGGGACCAGGACCTGAGGAGTCCCTGGCGGGACAAGGGTCTTGCAGGCCGAGGGGGTGGTTAGGGTCAGAACTAGAGGGACCCTTCCTTACTCTTCACCCTCCTGGACCCAGACTCCCCTCCTCCCCCCAACCCTCCCCATGCCTTCATCCACCCCTGCAGAAGTGCAGTTTCAAGGGCGGAGGGCTACCGGAAATCAACCTCCCACCTTGCTGTTCACATGAGGACACGGGGTCCAAAGACAGCACTGGACTGTTCAGGACCCCCTGGCAGTGAAGGCAGAATGGCTCCCCCAGGGCAGTGGCTCCTTGGGGGCCTCTGGGAGCCGAGCCCCGGCTTGGTTGAGTCCTGTTCTCATGTGAGGCAGGGGAGCTGCGAGGCCTGCCGGGGACAGTCTCAGATCCAGAAGAAGGGATTGCGGCACTGTGTTTGGGGGACAGTCCATGAGATGGTGGTTGAGCCCACGGGGATCCTTTTTCCCTGTGGGGCTAAGACCATGATTCAGTTTAGGTCCGGGCAAGGGACAGAGTTTATGTACATGTTCGTGTGTGTGACAGTGTCACCGTGGGTCTGTGCTGATGCGTGGGGCCCTCGTGTCCCCCTGCCTACTCCCTTGTTTCAGTGGCTCAGGCCCGGCGAGCCAGGAAAACCCAGGTTGCTCCCTCTCCCCTTCTCAGCTGTGGGGAGCTCGCCCCCAACACCTTGGATGGCCGTGGACATGAGCAGCTCCTGGGAGAGTAGTGGGACAAGTTGGGAGACGCCCTCCCTACCTCAGGGACGTTGATGCACACGTAGAAACGCGCATGCGTACGGACCTGCCTGCGTGTGTGAGCCCCGAGCACGCCCCCTGGTCCTGTGCACACGCGTGGAGACAAGACCCAGGTACATACGTGAACACATAGAGGCACCCACAGACAGGGACACACACACGCGTCCCCCCCACCCCCAAGCACATGTGGCTCTCAAGCGAACACAGCCAGGCCCACAGGGGCATCTAAGCGCACCTAAGCCCCCCGGCAGGTGCACACACGGGACTGGGCATGCAGTGTGCCTGGAAGCACACCCGAGCGTGCTTGCACCTGTCCACCTGCACGCCGGCATGTCCACACGTGCACGCGCTCACGCACGCACACGCGCACGTTGCTGGGGCTCTGAGCTGCCAGGACTGTGTCCGTCCTTAATCCCAGTTCTTAATCCCAGAGTCTAGGGAGCCCAGGCCAGAGGGGCAGCTGGTCATCTGGCCTCCTTAGCAGTGATTAAGGCAAGGGTGGGGGCAGGGGGCAGAGGGACTCGGAGCTTTGTCTTCTGCCTGACCTCCAGGGACACCGCAAACTCAAACCTCGGGTTCCTTCAGAGACTCGGTTATATGTCCTTCACGGAACCCTGGGGACAGACAGCCTGGGGAGGAGGGAGATGGGTGTGGCTGTGTGTCCCTGAGGAAAGTGACAGCTGGGGTCAGGGAGGCCAGGCGAGGTGGTCCCTACCTTTAACCACTTACCCGATACGGACCCTGCGTCGGAGCCTTCAGCATGAGGTGTCCCGGGGATTCTCATCCCTGGGAACCCTGCTCTTAGCCAGAGCATTTCTGAACCGAGTGGTAGGATGAGGCCCAGCCGGGACATGCTGAACCTGGGGCCCTGAGCAGGGGTGGGGGTGGTCACTGGGACGAGGGTCGGAGGGGGAAGCTTCCAGGACGAAGCGAGGCCTGAGCTGGGCATTGAAGGTGTCAGCACCTGGGCATTGGGAAGGGCGCGGGGACATCTTTGGCTGTCGCGGTAACGGGGTGCGGCTGGCATTTCTGGGGGGGAGAGGTCAGGGCTGCTAAGGGGTTGTAGTGGCATGGGTGCTGAGAAATGCCGTCAGGTCGGGAGGTGTGGCGGGGCTGCTCCTGGTCGGGGGCAGCGTGGATGGCGGCTCAGCGGTGACTGTCCCCGGCACGTGGTGGGAGGGAGGCACAGCCCATAGGGCCCAGGGTGCCGTGCGGGCTGGGTCCCCCCTTCGCCCCCCTGGCCCCGCTGGTGTTTGGGTGGATGTGTGAGGCGTGGTTGTGATAGATGGCGCGCTGGCCCCACTTGGGCTCTGCCTGTGACCTCTGCCGGGCAGCGGGCTGACTTCGGGCCGCTCACTGTACCCCTTCTGTGAAGCTGGGTGCTAACCGCCTCACGGCAGAGCAGTTGCCAGGACTGGGGTCTACTTAGCCCAGAGTGCCGCACGTTGCAGTGCCCAGAGCTGGTAACCAGGGCTGGTGATCCCGGGGGCAGTGGTCATGAGAGGGCTCTGTCACCACTGAGGTGACAGTCGGACCCCTGTCCCCATCCTGGCGTTTGGGGAACAGGACGGGGTCCCAATGTCAGCCCTTCCGAGCTGTCCCATCTTTGAACCCTGCTTCTGCAGCCCAGGCCCTTCTCCTGCAGGTGCTGTCTGCTCCAGGCCTTGGGCCGGACCGTTGGGCCTCATGCAGCCTTCCCTGGGGCCCTGCTCTGGCCTGGGGCGGGGCTGGCCCTGTGGAGCACCCTGCGGGGAGTGGGGCCACGCTGGTGGGACTGGAGGCTGGAGCCTCTGGCGTCCCTGCAGAGGGTCAGCTGAGGGCACAGGTGAGACCCGAAGGAGCTTTGGTCAGGGAAGCTGTCTGTGGTCAAGTGACGCGTGAGGAGAGGAGGGCCTGCCTCATCCCTGGGCTGCAGGGCCCTTGGGGGCCGGGGCACTTAGGGTCCTTATATCCCTAGTGGGCATCAGACTCCATCTGAGCTCAGTGGTCAGGGCTCTGCCTTTGGGCAATAGATGGAATGCGGGCTGGGTGGACACGAGGATGTGCTGGACCCAGAGGAGGCTGGGTGGATGGTGTCAGGGGAGGGGACACGGGGCACTGTGGTTTTCTCTGGCACCTTCCACTTCATGCTTGGGACCGAGGGCTGGGGGGGTCCTGGTGGAGCTTTTGGCTTCCCCTCCTTGGGATCCTTCACGGCCCCTGCTGCGCAGTCTGCACTGTACGGCTCTCTGAGGTCACCCCTTCCCCTCGTAGTGATCAGATGGGGGACCGGAGCCAGGGACAGAGAAGGTGCCGAGATGGTGGACTGGAGCAGGGGGAGCAGTGGGAGCAGTGGGAGCAGTGGGAGCAAGCTTCGTACCTGAGTTCAGCCTGGTGGGGGTGTATGGGGGATACGGAGCACCTGTCAGACACAGGCCCGGCCCGCAGGACGGATGGGCCGCTGCATGGAGAGTAGAGCGTGGAAACCAGCGGCCGGGGGCGGGGGGGTAGTTGGTGGCTGCCAGCTGAGATAGGCAGGGGCTGGTGCCTGGGAGCCTAGTGGAGCGTGGCACGGGGTGAGGGGTGGGGGCAGGGGACAGATGGACTTGTCTTCAGCTTCAGAGGGGCTTTACCACTGGGCCCTGCCCCCATTCTTGCCCCCTTTCCTGGCAAGGCCGCAGACTCACGCCTCTCCCTGAGGGCAACCACGGGCCAGCCGCACGGACCGAGGGCACCACAGAACCCCTGAAGCCTGGAGGGGGGGGCACTGGCAGAGAGGGGTGGAGAGGGGCCAGCCTGAGTTTGGAGCTGCCTCACCTCTTGGGGTCACTCTGGGCCAGGCCTGCCCCCTACCAGTGGTCCCACCCGACAAAGTGGCCTTTGATAAGCACAGGGAAGGCAGTCGTGGTGCTGGGCCTCTCCCACTTGTGGTCTGCAGAGTCAATGTTTGCCCTTTTGGACGGGGAGGTAGGGCGGGGGGGGCTGGGGAAGCTTCACCTGGGGTGTGGTTGGGGGATACGCCATGGGAAGGGAGGTGAACAGGGGGACAGCTTACCTCCCCTCCATCTGAGTATTTGAGTCTGGGCTCTGCTGTGTGACCCTGGGCAAGTTCCTTATCCTCTCTGAGCCGCAGTCTCACATTCACTCTTTTGTTGCCCCCGCAAACAACAGCTTTATTGAGATTTGACTCACGTACCGTACAATCCACCCATCTAAAGCACCTAATTCGGTGGGTTTTAGTATATTTACAGAGTTGTACAGCCATCCCCAATTTCATACATTTTTCTCACCCCCGAAAGTCTGTCCCTTTTAGCAGTCACTCCCCATCTCCCCCCAGCCCCCCAGCCCCCCAGCCCTACGCTGTCTCTTCTCCTTTTTTTCTCTGCGGATCTGCCTTGTGAGTGCGGGCCGCGTCCACACTGTGTGGTCTTCTGCGGCTGACTTCTTCCCCCCTCTGTAACGTTTCCAGGCTTCGTCCGCGGGGCAGCAGGTGCCGGGACCTCAGGGCTTTCTTTGTGGCGTACTATTCCATTGTGTGGACGTGCCATCTCTTACTTATCTGTCAGCGGATGGACGCCTGGCTCGGTTCCACTTTTTGCCTATCATGAATTAGGCGGCTATGTTGTTTTTTTTTTTTTAACTTACGTGGACAAATGTTTTCCCTTCCCTTGGATGCACGGCCCAGGCGTAGAGTTCCTGGCTTGTTCGCGACTCTCCGTGTAACCTTTTGCGGAGCTGCTGGGCCCTTTGCCCCCCGTGGCCGCCTCACGAGGCTCCAACTACTCCGTCTTCTCCCCCGCACCTGTTCTCTTGTGACCCTGGTCACCTTCATTCCTGCATCCATATATCCCTCAGGTATTTATGGAGCATCTATATTTGACAAGGCAGGGTGCTCACCGCAAAAGTAGGGGGAGAATGGGGTCCCTCGAGGAGCTGTTTAGATTCGGCGGCACAAGATCTTTAAAAACCTCTGTGTGTTTAGTGACGGGAGATAAAGATGATCATGGGTAGAAGCTGGGGGTGGTCGGGAATCACGGGGCCCCCTGAGAGCTGAGGAAAAGAGAAAGCAATCTGTGTGTGCTGTGTATGTCAGAGCCCAGTGCTTCAGTCCTCAGGACCCTCTGGGCTGTGTTGTCCCATTTGCAGATGGGAAGACTGAGGTTCAGGCCAGGCAGTGGCCCCCAGGTCACCCAGCTGAGAAGTAGCCGGGCTTTGGGCCAAGAACCTGTTTGGATAATCTCATTTCATCTTCCCAACCCTTTGAGGTTGGTACTGTTACTATGTCCATTTTGTAGGGAGGAAATAAGCTCAGAGAAGGGGAGATACTTGCTCAGGGTCACACAGCTCCAGAGGGCCAGGGCTGGGATCTGGACCCAAGCAGTCTAGCTTTAGAGCCCCTGCTTCCTGCCAGGCCCTGCCTGTCTCCCGGGACTCAGGAGAGGAGGGTGAGAGCCCCGCCCTTTCCCCATCAAACCCACAGAGTCTCACAGAGTGTCATCTTGAGCTGGAGGCAAGAGTGGCCCTTGGCGGGCTTCAAGGGGCTCTGCATGCTCTTCCCCCAGCGTTTGGTCTGATTCCTTGCTCTGTGTCTCACCTTTCCACGTGGGCAGTGGTGCTGGTGGGCCCCCATGGCTCACTCCCCGAGTCTGGCTCGTTCCATCCCTTGAAGTGGATCAGCTCCGAAGCCAGTGGGAGAGCTCAGGGCTGGGGGTGGGGAGTCGCATCTCTGCCACGTGTGAGTTCCTGCTAGGTTATAAATAACCTAGCAAATGGGATGGTGAGGGGGACCACAGCCCGATTCCTCAAGGAGGCTGGGCTTGGACACACACACAGATGGGGACACTTTGGGGGTGTGTGTGCGTGTTGTGCGTCCTCAGGCTGTATGCTGGCACGTGCCTGAGAAGCTTTGGGGAGGGTGTCAGAGCTGTAAGGCTTCCCAGGACAGCTGGAAGGGCTGGGCCTGCCCTGGGCTGATTCCAGGGTCTGTTCAGTGTCCTGGAGGAGGCCTGGGGGCCACCTGGCTTCAGGGTCCCCCCAAGATCAGGCTGAGGATCCCTCTGCCTCTTGGGCTCGCCTTCTTCCTTCCGGTCCTGTGAGCATGAGAACCAGACACAGGGCCCTGGGTCCTCTCTTTGCACCCCCCCAGCCCCTTCCCTACTGCCAGGTCCCATTTCCCTCTGCCCGGCCACCCCTCAGCTCCATCCTGACTCGATTCTCCACCTGAGTTCTCTGTGACCTCTAGCAAGTCGCCTGGCCTGTCTCCGGGGTAAGGAGGATCATTTCACCTGGCTCCTTGTAAGGAGCCTGGCGTTCAGCAGGTGCTCGGGAAATGCTCCTTTCCCCCCAACCCAGGCCTGCTTGTAAAGTGGCTGGAATTGTAGGCTCCAGTGGGAGCCTGCTAATCTGCAGGTTTTTGCATATAATTTGCAGAGTCATTTTATGAAAAAAAAATGCTGGGATCAGTCTCAGTTTCTCGTCCCTCCTCTCAGCTTTAGCTGGAGTCCTCCAGGCTGGATTTTGGAAGGATCAGAGAGCAGCTTTGTAAAATCCCCTGGTTTTACACATGGGGAGACTGAGGCCAGAGGCCAGAGGCCAGGGCCTCCCGCAGGATCACACAGTGACTGGGGGCAGGAAAGGGGGTGCCGTGGGGCTGTTGAGGGTGATCCCATTCCCAGTGATCATTGAACAAATGTGGAGGCTGACTGTGTCCCAGAAACATTCTGGGTCTTGGGAACACAGGAGTGGCCTCGGCGGACCCAGTCATCGTCCCCAGGAGCTGTTGCAGGGGGAGATAGACATTAAACGAGAAAGTCAATAAGCGAATTTTGCAGGCACTAGTAAACTGGGAGACAACCCTGGCCTTGATGGAGTGGCTGGGTGTGTTGGGAGGTAATTTGGGTGGATTTAGTGGTCTGGGGTCCCTCTCTGAGGAGCTGAGCTTTGAGTTGGGACACCGTGTTGCGTCCTAGCACCTCCTAACTGCCCAGCCCCGGCTCGGCACATCACAACGGCATCTCTGTGTGGGGAATCATGATCCCCATTTCATAGGAGGGCACGCTGAGGCCCCGTGAGGTGAAGGTGCTTGACCAGCGTTCTCTGGAAGCTGGGACTGGAACATCTGACCTCACACCGGGTTGCTCGTCGGAGGTCCGTGGGCCCCAGGAGTGGGCAGGCCCTCACCTTAATTGCTGGCAGGGCTGTTTGCAGAGCCCGGAGACTCAGTCCGCGGCAGCTGCTGGTGAGTCACAGGGTGGTGGGTGGGGCTGCTCACCTGAGCCATCTGTCAGGGGAGGACTTGTCCTTCATTTCTACTCATTCCCGGGCATTCAGTCAATCTGTCCGTCTGTTGGTGTCTGTACAGGATACTGTCAGGGGTGGGGGTGGTGTGGTCCCACCTGGTGGGGCAGGCTAGTGAGGGCTGGGAGGAGGTGTGCGCTGCAGTACAAAGAGTATGGTCTTGGGGGTTCCGCTGATCCTGGGTTCAAATCTGGCCCCACTGCTGCGTGACTTTGAGCCGGTTGCTTCACCTCTCTGGACTCTGATATGCCCATCTGCGAAATGGGGAGAATAATCCCTCACTGGGAAGATGTCTGTGAGGAGAAGTGAGGCAAGGTGCATATTAGAGAGCCTTGCACATAGTGAGTGCTCCCTCCGTGGTGACTAACTGTTGTTCAGGATAAGGGATGGAATGGCCCCAGGCCTCTTCTGGAAAAACACCCAGTGAAATGAGTATCACGTCACAAACGGGGATCACTGCTTTTAGTCTCAGGGGTTCAGGAATTCCCTGAGCACAGGATCTGGTGTCAGTGAGGCCAGGGTTCAAGTCCCCTTCTGGTAGCTTAACAGCCCCGTTCTCATTGTAGATGGGGACAGTAGTGTCTGCGTCCCAGGGAGACCGAGTGGGTTCAGTGAGATTTGGTAGAAGGGGGGGCCCGTTCAAGTGGGAGCGTGGTTGGTGGCCCCTCTTCCCTGGTAAATGACAAAATGGTGGAGGTAGTCCCCAAGAAGGGCCTTCCGAATTTGGACCAGTCAGGTGGTTGGCACGTGGAGGCCTCCCAGAGGTGGCATGTTTTGAGCTAACTGAGCTTCGTGAGGACATACTTGGCCTGCTGATCGTAGGACCCTAAGTTCCTAGAATCGTGCCTGGCACACAGTAAGTAGGTGCTTCATAAATCCTGCTTGTAGATCGAGTAGATGCCGACCAAGGTGGAGGTGGGGAAGAGGGTCCCCCTCAGAGGCAGGGACAGCTTGGGGCAGGCCTGAGAGTGCCTCACCGTCCCCAGCACCGTGAAGGGTTTAGTGTGGGGGGAACAAGAGGGGAGGGTGGGCCGCTGGGGGAGTAGGCTGCTGAGTCTGGAAATGGGGCCTCAGTGGGTAGTCCTGCTTTGAGGCACCAGCTTGGGGACAGGAATAAATGAGCAGTGTGAGTCAGGATGGGCTCTCTGCAGAATGAAGGCGCCCAGGAGTTTCACAGACCAGAGAATGGCAGGGATGGGGGTGCAGAAAGAACGTGCTATTTCTAATCATAAAAGTACTCTGGGGGCGCCTGGGTGGCTCAGTCGGTAGAGCGTCCAACTCTTGGTTTCCGCTCAGGGTGGGGGGATGGAATCCCGTGCGGGGCTCTGCGCTCAGTGGGGAGTCTGAGATTCTCTCCCTCTGCCCCCCCCCCACCCATAAATACATCTTAAAAAAAAAGTACTCTGAGTTTATCATAGAAAACTTGGAAAATACAGACAGGTCCTGAGAGAAAAAAATGAAAAACTGTCTGTCGTCCCACCACCCAGAGAGTCTCTGGAAAGCTTTAGTAAGATTCAGTGTTAAGAAATTCACTTTGGTGGGGAGTTCGTTAAAGCAGGATCACGTTCTCTATTTTTTTGTCATCTGTTTTCTAAACTTAACGACGATACTAGCATTAATAGCCAGTGTTTATTGAGCAGTTAATGTGGGGGAGTCTCCTGTGAACCCGCGAGGTGGATATCATCTTTGTTTTTTGTTTACCAGGAGAACCAGGCCGAGAGAGTTAAGTACCCACCCAAGGTCACCCAGGTATTGAGAGACGGAACCATCTGCACAGTCCTCCCAGCAGCGTGGCTGTATGTCCCGCCTCCTGACAAGCAATGCGTGCATTTGCCCGGGTCCTGAAAGAGTCTTTGAAACAAGTGACAAATGGAAGCCTTCTGTTATCCAGTCATGCCTTTTAATGACCGGATAGAAGAGAGTGTGGGTTTGTGAAAACACAGTTATTGAGAGCTGCATAATATTCCATGTTGTGGTTCTGCCTTAGCTTACTGCACTAGTCCTCTGTTGCTGGGAATGTTGGCGATTTCCGCTCTTTCTCTTATAAATAACACCGCCCTGGATCTCTTCGACCCGAGGACCGGCTGCCTCGCTGGCCCGCGGTGTCGGAATCAGACAGGCCCTTAGAGCACCAAGCTCCACTGTTCGTTTTGCAAATGAGGAAGTATGGAGAAGGAGAAAGGGGGCTTGTCTAGCTCGCAGAACCAGGCAGGTCTCAGCAGCAGGGTGCCTCCTGAGCTGGGAGTGGCTCGCTCTCTGCGGGGCCCCCAGGGGGTGTGGATGGGGGGGCAGTGCTGCCCAGGGGCCGGGGGCGTCCGGGGAGGTGGTGGGAGCGTGGGGCTGGGTAGTGGACGAGGCGAGGAGCTGATAGTGGAGTCTGGGCGCGGGGTGGGGAAGGCTCTGCTGCTAGGATGCCCTTGGCAGAGCACTTGGCTGAGACGGGATGCGCCCACAGGGGTGCGTCCTGCCCTCTGAGAGCTGCCCTCGCGGGAGCCTGGAGCTAGGTGTCTGGAAGAAGGGCGCTGGGAGGGTGTGTCCGTGACAGCGTGTGCCTCTGGGCTTTGCTGACTGTCAAGTTCAGCCTGGGCCTTCTCTGCCGCTCCTCACTCTGCTCCTCCCCCAGGCCCTTCTGCCCTCTGGCACTGGGGCCCTGTGGCCTCTTCCCCAGCAGATGCCGCCTTCGTGCCCCTCACCCCTCCAGCAGCAAGTGAATGTGGCGGGTGCTGGATTCCCAGCCAGGGCAGCTGTGGACGGGTGGGGGCTGGGGACCGAGGTGTCCCCCCTTTCCCGGGCCCAGCTCTCCATTGTGTCGCCCCCTTGGCTGTCCCGCTGCCCAGAGCCTGGCCCCGGCCCACATTCCTGCGGTGACGCTCTGGGTCTCCGGGTTGAAGCTGGTGAGCGTGAGGGGCACTGAGTTCTCACAGGACTGAGGGCCTTTTGGGGACAGGGACTGGTGGGGACGGAACCTGTGGGGATCCAGGCTCTGCTGAAACCACCCTGCTTCCACGAGCTAGTAGTTATGTCACTGTGTGTCTTTGGACAAATCACTTCACTTGCCCAGTGCTGCTGGGCAGGCTCATTCCCCACCGCCCACCCCTCTAATTGGGGGAAGATGCAAGTCTTTCCCCTTTCTGAGCCTCAGTTTTCACATCTGTAAGAAGGAAGAGTGGAACTCAGTGAGCACTCAGGCCTAGTTCAGCCTTGAGATTAAGGACTGAGGTGGGAGACGTGCCGGGGTAAGGCTGACCAATGGGTATTGTGTAATTAGTGTCCCTGTTTAACCAAAGAGAGGCTCAGAGAGGTTAAGTAACTTGCCCGGAGTCACCCAGCAAGTCAGCCGAGACTGTGTGACTCTAAAGCTGGGCTCCCAACCCAGCTCCCAACCCCCTGCTCACATTGCCTCCAGTCACCAAGAGAGTGGCGCCTGAGTCTGGCTCACACGGGGAAGGAAGCTTGGGCAGGATTAATTATTCCTGATTTTATTCTTAGCTTTTGCAGCATGATTAGCAGTGCATGGGGGTGCTGGGCTCCTGGCCCCCTGCCAGCTGACCTAATTTGTGTGTCTGTGTCTGTAACCGCCCTTTCTCCCCGCTCATCCAACCTCTCTTTCTCTCCGCACGCTCCCCTGCTGTGTGGCCTTGGCAATGCCTCTTAACCTCTCTGGGCATTAGTAGCCTCATCTGTAGCGTGGATGTAATCATCCTGATTCTATTTTCCACCATGAGGATGGTAAGGCTTAAAGGACATAAAATCTTCGGAAAGGATAATAGAAAGATTAGCATATAATTAACAATAATTGCAGCTGTGTTGATTTATTCAGCTCTGCATGTTGGGTCCTGTGCTCAGCCTGTTACCTGTATGATACTATTTGATGCTCATAGCAACTGTAGGAGCTACACACTATTATCAGCGCCCCCATTTTACAGATGAGAAAGCTGAGGTGAGAGATTCAGAGACTTGCCTGATATCCTCCGAGTAGTAAGGGAGGTGCTGATCCATTCTGGCTTAACCTCTATGCTATTCTCAGAGGAGGCTCGCGATGGGGGCGGCAGGTGATAGGAGCTGGGCACGAGTGACCCCAGACTTCTCCCGGTCTGGGTAGGAGGCTCCCTGGCTTTCTCCCTGAATGCACGCCCTGCACTCGGAGTGAGTGGCTGCAGACGTGAGGAGACATCCCCGAAGTCCACCTGATTTGGGTCCCTCACCCTGCCTGGCTGCTCTAAGACTTTGGAGAGGATTGGGTGGGCGTGAGTCATGGTGAGGGGGGCCCTCTGATCTCCGTGGGAGCCTGTGGTGCCTCTTTCGGGAAGCTGTGGGTCAAGATGGGGTGGCATCGAGGAAAAATGGCAGGGGTGTGGCAGCCCTGGGAAGGGGGCCATGTCTCTCCCCAGTGCTGTGTGTGTGTGTGTTTGTACCCACAAGGAAAGCGTGCATGGTGCGTGTGCGTGCGTGTGTGTGTGTGTAGGAGACTGAGGGGTGCAGGTGTTAGGGGCCTGCTGGTGGGCATCTGGGAGCGGTCCTCTTTGGAGTGGGGTCTGGAAGCACAAGGTGTGTTTGCTCTGCGCTAGCGTGTGGGGACAGTGCCCGGACATTGGTGTGTGTGGAGGGCTGGGTGGGGGGTTCTGGACAGCGGTGGGGAGTTCCGAGCTGAGGCCGCACAGGGAGGGAGTGCGGTGTGGGGCACAGGTGGAGGCTGAGCCGTGGGTTGGGGAGCCCAGAGCTTCCCCCGCCGCTCCCGTTGGGCTCCCAGCTCTCTGGGACGGGCGGTGGCAGGAAGCCGGAGAGTCCGGGGCTTCTGCGGCGGGCCTGCCGGCCGCTTGTACCTCCCGTCGGTGCGGTGGGTGTGGGGCGCGCGAGCTAGAGCGGGGGTCATGTACAGCCGTGAGGTCTGTGTCCCTGCCGTGGGGAACGTGTGCAGGGATGTGTGATTTAGGGAGCGTGCCTGGGCGTGGGGAGGGGTTGGCGTGTGCCCTGGGTGAGGTGGGAGCCACTCTGTGGTTAGATTGTGCCGAAGCCCGTGGGGGGTGTGTTGTCTATGAGCTGAGGTGGCGCGCGGGTTGGGGCCAGGGAACATTGCTCAGGACTGTGTGTGTGCTGGGGTCTCTGTGTATAGCTGCGTGTCTCTGGGGCTCGGCGGGGTGTGTGTGCATGAGGACGTGGCCCAGACTGCCTGCTTGCTGCAGTGTGTGGGGGTGTTAGGCATGTGGATGCGTTTATCAAACGGGGGTGGGGTATGGGAGTTTCCCTGGAGGTGGGGCGCAGTGAGGGGCAGGGCCAGGCCACAGGGTCCTGGGGCATTCGGATTCAGTGCTCCTTTAAGGAATGGCTTGGATAATTATGCTAATTATGCATGGAATTATGCAAATAGAGAGGTCGTTTGGGGGTCGAAGGCGAAGGCTGTTGTAACCATCCTCCTCTGGCACTTTGTGACTTGGGAGGCTTTCCCTGCCCCCATCTCTCCTCTCGGCTCCTCTTGGTCCCCTGGGAGCTGCAACCCCCCAGCACCCCTGCAGTGTTCCTGGGAGGCCCTGCTGAGCCCCTGTCCCCCAGCTGGCCCAGGGAGGGGTCAGGCTGGCCCCCAGCTGGCTTTGGGGGGGGACTGGGCAAGATGGCATCCTGTACCCCACCCCCCACCCCACAGGTGTCCCCCTGGTTAAGCTTTCCGGCGGGGGGAGTTCAGGGGTGACTAGGCTGTTGACCATCCCTCCTTCCATCTCATCTGGAGGCCGCTTATTATTCAGAAAGGATGTTCTCTTGGATGCAGGTTTGGAAAATCACTGAGGTGGCCCCTTCCCCAGCTTTGTCTGATGAGCATGAGGCTAAATTAAGATGTGAGAGAGTTCTCTCCCTCTGCCTCCCACTCTCGCCTTCTCTGCTTTCTCTCCCTCACCGAGTCCTCCCTGCGCTGCTCCCGCCCCC
>NC_138372.1:21358162-21415661 GCF_054177405.1 Leptonychotes weddellii | reverse complement strand
ATGGGTTCACAGGAGGCTCCATGCTTGTCTCTGAGCCTCAGAGCTGCACAGTGTGTGCCCCCACCCTGTGCCTGCCCCCCTCCCCGTGCATGCACCTGTTTGTACCCAAAGGCACGCCAACACGAGATGCCTCTCTCTGGCTGCCTTGAGGTGCCTGTGTATCAGGGTGTGTCTCTGTATGTTCTTTCTCTGTCTCTGGACGTGTCATTTCAAGAGTCTGTGGCTTTGGGGGGAGTCTTTGGATTCGTGCAGGCCCTTCCAGGAGCTGATCGTTAGGGCAGGGGCCACTGAGGAATCATGTGGATTCCCTATTTTGGCCCCCACATTTACTCCAGTTTGGGGGTCTCCAGGGACCTCAGACTTCTTAGAACCCCTCCTCCCAGCTAGAGGTCTCTCAGCTACTCCCTGGCCTTTCTGGAAGGATGGAAACACCGTGAAGGTGACATTGCCCACAAATGGGAGTCTGATCACGGGTCCCTGCTCAGTCCCCATCCTGCTGTGTGGCCCTGAGCAGGAATTGCCCATCTCTGGCTCCTGGCTGCTTGCCTCAGAATTGCACAGAACATCTCCAAGGGACTCCAGCTTGGCTGGTGGTGCAGGGAGCCTTCCATCTCCCTCGTCTGGGGTCCTGGGATTTGCTCTTTTGGGCAGTGGGGGCAGAGATGGGGGCTGGGGCAAGTCGGATGAGAGCCGCTCTGAGCTCCTGGAACGTCTAAAACCGAGAAAGACCCAGCAATTAGTCACGGGAGCAATTACACTCATTGTTCCACTCCATGACTCACTGGTAGCAAGTAAATACTGATTAATTCATTACTTGGCGTGTGTGTATGGGGTGGGTAACGGTGGGGTGGAGGGACGGGGGGAATCTCCTGGCTCACTGCCCTGGCCTTTTGCCCTGGCTGGTCTGCGTAGGGCTGTGGAGCATGTGGTCGGGGCTGAGGCAGGAAGGCAGGTTTGGGGGCCTCACCCTAGCTGTGTATGAACCCCAGAAGGGGGCCCGTCGGGTGGGTGGGATTGTGAGAGGCTGAGCACTGCACGCGGCACTGACCCGGTCCCCCTCCGGCTCACACACCTTTCGTGGTTCCCCACGTTGGGCAGATGGTGCGGATGCTTGGACTCTTCCTCAGATCAGTGCTCACCATCTTCTGACGTGCGGTCAGGATGCAAAGTAACCCATTTCCAGGATGAAATTGTCGGCACGTCACCGAGAGCCTCCTGTGATGGGGCTTCCCGGGCTGCAGCTCCAGCCTGCCCCTACTCCGCCCCTGCCCCAGGAATTAGTCCCATCTTCCAGCTCAACTGTTCCTTAATAGATACTTCCTGAATACCTACTATGTGCCAGGCAAGTCCTTCAAGGTGTAGTTCGGTGGGGTGGGCAGTCACCGAGTGGGGACACACGCAAGCGGCAGTGGTAGGTGCACATTCAGAAGCACAGGATCCTCTGAAAGATCAGAGCAGGGGGGCTTCTCGGCAGAAGTGAAAGGGGCGTCAAGGTCGGCTGGCCAAAAGTTGGAGGGTGTGGGGCTGGGAAGGAAGAGTGTTCTGGGTGGAGGGAACAGCATGAGTGACAAGAGAGATCAGGCACATTCCAGGAACGGAGAGCCGCCAGCGGGGCTGGAACCCAGCAAGTGGAGGGGTGCAGAGGGACCCTGGGTGAGAGCCCAGGCTGCACCTCCCCACCTCGGAGCCTGTGCTTGCTCCCTTCCTTCTGCTGGAGATGCCTTTCTCCCTCTTCGCTTGTTTCAGCCCCAAGTGCTAGTCCTCCGGATCTGGGCCCCAGGCGTCCATCTCCCTTTGCTTGGGAAAGCTCTCAGGGGCAGGGATTGGCTTGGCCCAGCCTGGAGCTAGGGTCAAAGGTGTGGCAGGGGGTGGGGCCAAGCCTGCCCCTGGGGGTGGGGGGTGCCCTCCTGCCTTGCTTGCCTTTGTGCTGGCTCTCACTGCAGGGTTGCCGTTGGGAGGGACACCCCCCTCTCCGGGAAGAGTCTTAGGCCAGGTGAGCTGGACCCTCGAGAAGCCGCTCTTACCCCTTCTGACCCTGTTGAAGTGGAAACGGCCTTCAGGCCCTCAGCCAACTCAGGCATTAAGATGCTTTGTGGGGAGGTGGGCCAACTTCCTGTTTGGGGGAAGACCCAGGGCCAGGGCTAGAGCCTACACTCCCTACTCTCCCCCCCCCCCCAGCCACTCTTACCCAAGGTACGTCCCTCCAAAAGCCCCAAATCTCCCCAAACCCCATGTCTGTCTGATGGGACTAACTACACAGCCTTTGGGATTGTGGGGTCGGAAACTTTGGGTCCCCGGCAGGGTCTGAATCTCATTGCGTCACGTGCTGTCTGGTGACCCGGGGCGGCTGCATGGGCCTCAGCTCCCTCCTCTGCGGAATGGGGGCCCCGCCTCTGTTCTTGTCTGTGACAGGCACTTTGAGGGTGGGTCTGATGACAGTGGCCACACCGAGAGTCACGCTAACCTGTGTGCAACAGGTGCTCGGCACCGCACGCGTGTTAGCCCACTGCGTGCTCACGGCCACGTTAGCCCACTGCGTGCGCACGGCCACGTTAGCCCACTGCGTGCTCACACCCACGTTAGCCCACTGCGTGCACACGGCCACGTTAGCCCACTGCGTGCTCACGGCCACGTTAGCCCACTGCGTGCTCACACCCACGTTAGCCCACTGCGTGCGCACAGCCACGTTAGCCCACTGCGTGCTCACACCCACGTTAGCCCACTGCGTGCTCACGGCCACGTTAGCCCACTGCGTGCTCACACCCACGTTAGCCCACTGCGTGCGCACAGCCACGTTAGCCCACTGCGTGCTCACACCCACGTTAGCCCACTGCGTGCGCACACCCACGTTAGCCCACTGCGTGCTCACAGCACCCCAAGAAGGCAGGCACTCTTTGTTTATGGGTAATGAGTAAACAGGCAGGGAGAGACTAAGTAATTCACTCCAGGTCACACATGCAGTTAAGTGCTGGAGGCCAGACTCAAAGCCAGCGTTCTGGCTCTAAGCCCAGCCCTGCCACCTAGCAGTTCTGATCAGGCATGGGGGAGTGGCCAGGTCCGTAGTGGTGGCCGTCAGGCAGGAAGATGGGGCTGCTACCCTGGCCCCCAGGTGGGTGGGAAGTGATAATCAGGCCCGCCCTGGCTCTGTTTTCCCACGTGGTGGCCATACCCGATGCTGTCCCTCATTGTCACTTGGCCCATGAGCGTGTCTGTTGTCACTCTGGGCCCATCCGGGCTGCTGGCCTCAGGTGCTGAGCTCTGTGCCCGACTCTGTCCTCCCCAGGCTCAGCGCTGGCGCAGCGAGAACTTCGAGAGGCCCGTGGATCTCGAGGGCTCTGGGGATGACGACTCCTTCCCCGATGATGAGCTGGATGACCTCTACTCAGGGTCGGGCTCAGGCTGTAAGTACCTCGCCTCTCCTTTCCCCTGTGTGTGGGCAATCCTGTCTGCCTCCAGGGGCCCACGCAGGCTCGCTTCCACGGTGGGGTGAGGGGAGGGGGAGGTCAGGCAAGGGAGGCTCCTGGACCGTGAGCACCGGAAGGGCAGACCACCCTCCTGGGACTGGAACCAGGGCCTTGAGACCTCAGAGCTCGGGACCCCCTGCTCCCCACAGTTCTGTCTCTGAGCACTGCTCGTGTCTCCCTGCAGACTTCCCGCCCCTGGCAGGGAACACGACACTCCTCAGTAACCCAGGGAACAGTACTGCCCTGACCTCTTGCAGGGACTTGGTAGCCACGTCTGGGTTGAGTGGCATATTGTCAGTGAGATCATTTGGCTGACTCAGCTTGGGTCAGGGGGCCCCCTCCCGCCCAATCAGCAGTAGCCCAGGGCAGGTTCCGGGAGCCATGGAAAGGGGCAGATGCCGCCACTGTGCCTGGGACAGCCTGGCTCCGTGGGAAAGGCCAGCAGAGTGGTGCAAAGTGAGGGAGGTGCCCTGAGTTTGAATCCCGGCTTTGCCACCTAACAGCTATACCTCCTTCAGCCACTCCCTCTCTCTGAGGCCCTGTATTCTCACTTGGGAATGAGGAGACCAAATGTGTCTTCTTAGAGCCTCTGGAAGTCTTCAGCACAAGATGTCAGGGTCTAGAACAGAGAAGGAGCTCGAAAAACGGTAGTAAAAAGGGCTGTGTGCTCAGGGCACCTGGCTGGCTCAGTCAGTAGAGTAGGCGACTCTTGATCCGGGGGTTGTGAGTTTGAGCCCCACATTGGGTCTGTGCTGAGATTGGGCCCAAGGAGGGGACAAGATGGTCTGATGGGATGGCAGGAGATTGGGTGCCATGGCCCTGGCCTCCCATGGTCCCCTGCCTTGAGTCTCCCTGCTTTAGCTTACTCCATGTAAGCCTCTTGCAAGTTAATCTTCGTAAAATCCATCTCTGCTGGGTCATGTCTCTCCTCCTGAACCTTCCTGGCTGCTTGCCACCCCTCCTCTCTCTGCCTGGTCAGGCGCCCCTTCTCTCTCTCTGTCTCTCCTCATTTCCTCCCGGGCCCCTTCACGTGTCCGGGCTCAGAGGCAGCCAGGTTGCTCCAGCATTCCCTACAGGAAGGGCTCCTTCCTCTCCTTGCTGTCTCCCTGTGGCCTGTGCCTCTGGGGGGAGCTCTGAATGTGCCCGCCACCATGTGCTCATGGTAGGGGGTACCCAGGTCTGACTTTTCCTAGAATGCCACTCCCCTGCTTGCCCCCAGCCTTTAGCAAGGGCTAAAAACCCTGTAGGGCTTTAGTTGACATTGCCGGGGTTCAACCTGCCAGAAGGTCCAGGCGGTGTGGTCTGGAATAATCACAGAAGACTTCCTGGAAGAGGTGCCCCCCTAGAGGAAATTTTGGCTAAGCAGAGAGGACTTAGGGAACAGCCACCAGCCACCAGCCAACTGGTAACCTTTGGCCAGGCTTGACCTTCCTTCTTTCCCTCATCTTGTCCTGGGAAAATTGTGCAGAGTGAGGGTTGGGAGCCCCCCCGCTTCTTGATGGCCATTCCTTACCTGGGGCCCTCACGCCCCGCATAATCACCCGGCTCCCTAGCTCTCTCCTCTCCCCTGCCCCGTCAGACTTCGAGCAGGAGTCGGGCATCGAGACGGCCATGCGGTTCAGCCCGGATGTGGCCATGGCAGTGTCGACCACACCCGCAGTGCTGCCCACCGTGGACATCCAGCCTGTGGGCACCCCGTTGGAAGAGCTCCCCTCTGAGCACCCCACCCCGGAGCCGGCCACCAGCGCCCCCGTGGTGACAGAGGTCCCAGGAGAGCCCAGCCAGAGAACCACCACCATCTCCACTCCCACGGCTACCACTGCTGCCACGACTGCGGAGGCCCTGACTGTGGCCACGGTGCCCGCCACGGTGGCCACCGCCGCCCCCAGCCTCCCCGCGGCACCCCCTTCCACGGCCACCACCTCCATCATAAGGACCACCGGCGTGCAGAGGCTTCTGCCTCTTCCACTGACCACGGCAGCCACGGCCCGGGCCACCACCCCAGCAGCGCCCTCACCTCCCACCACGGTGGCCGTCTTGGACACAGAGGCCCCAACGCCCAGGATGGTCAGCACAGCTACCTCCAGGCCAAGGGCCCTTCCCAGGCCAGCTACCACCCAGGAGGCTGACGTCCCTGAGAAGAGCACCTTGCCCCTGAGGACCACTGCCCCTGGACCCACGGAGGTGGCTCAGGTGAGCAGGTGGGGAGAGGAGGGTGGGTCAGGGCCTTGGGGAGGGAGGATGCAGCCGGGCAGGAGGGCCTGAGGACCGGGAGGGTCTGGGGACGGAGAGGGTGAGAGATGCATGAGGCTGGAGGGCCGAGGCTGGGAGTAAGGCCCAGGATGAGGACAGTGGTTGAGGTGGCCGGGGATGGAAGGGAGACCAGGATGCTGGGACAAGATATGGATGGGGAAGGGAGTGGGTGAAGCGTGGCGGCGGGGGCGGGGCCGGGGGCTTGGGAGACGGGCACCGCGGCGGGGAGTTCTGCCTCCGTCGTTGGGAGCCTCGGGACCTCAGGAAGTCACTGGTCCTCACTGGACATCCATTCCCTCGTCTGCGAGGAGGAGGAAATAATAGGATGCGAACCGTAGTGTGGTGGGAATTGTCCAGTGCCTGGAACAGTGCCTGGAACAGTGCCTGGCAGTGGTAAACCAACCAGAAGTTTCCCTACTGTCATTGTCACCCCCGTCGCCATCGTTGTTAGTCTGAAGGTGACTGAGACGGGAGGCTGCGGGAGAGGAGAGCCCGCAGCTCACGCGTGCGGCCTGCTGCCCAGGGAGGGGGGAAGCATGCCATCCCTCAGCCCGAACCCGCCGCTCGGGGTGGCGCTGCCTTTTCGTCCTGCGACAGAGGCGGCTTGGCCGGCGACGGCCGGTCAGGGTCTGAGCCCCGCAGTTGGCTCCGGAGGCCAGGGACGCACGTGCATGTGTGTGTGTGTGTGTAGGGCTTAGGGGTGAGGGGTGGAGGGTTGAAGGGAAGAGGGTAAAGATGTCAGGGAGGCAGGGGATGCATGGGATCAAGGAAGTGGGAAAAGCAGCCGGGTCCCTGCTGGGCATGCTGGGCGAGGGGGCAGGTAGCAGCACTGATTGGGGTACTGAAGCCCGTTGCCGCCCGCCTCACGGACGAGGGCCGTCGGGGCGGAGCTGCCGCAGGTCAGGGCCAGCCCCGGCTGGATGCAGGCCCTGCCCTCAGCTACCCTGAGCCGCCGGGGCCGCCTTGGGTCTCATGGTTGTCAGCCAGGCGGGAAGGGTATGGAGAGCAGGATGCCAGTTACAGCATCCGAGCCCTGGGCCCCCATCCACGCGGTGGGAGCCCCCGGGCTGGCCTCCCGGACACACCTCCAGGGGGCATGATGCTCTGTGGGTGTGCTCTTGGAGTGACCCCCAGGCCGAGGGACTCCCGTCTGCCTCAGGTGCGTGGACGGCGGACCGGTCTGCATCGAGCAGCCCCCAGCCAGCAATTTGGCAGCAGTCTCCCAAGGATGATCACTAAGGCGGCTAGAGAGAGAGGGGACAGAAGCGGGCTGGGGACAGGACGGGGCCCGGGAGAAGAGAGGCAGGGTAGTGTGGTGGTCAAAGACACAGCCGCTGGAGCTGGGGAGATTGGGATTCTAGTCCTGCCTCCACCACTTCCTAGCTGTGTGTCCTTGGCAAGTTGCTTCATCTCTCTGAGCCTGTTACCAGCTCTGTAAGTCAGGGGCAATGATATTTCCTTCCTGGGGACGTCGTGAGGGTCAAATGCCCGTCACGTGTTTTAGCGCCGTGCCTGACACGTAGCAAGTGCTTTCTAAGTGTCAGACCCACTGGGGAAGGGGGGTTAGGTGGGGGGCAAGGGGGGTGGGCTGCCCCACGGCAAGAGGTGCGGGCAGGCCTGGCTCCTGGGCTCATGCCACCCTCCCCACAGACCCCAACTCCGGAGTCCGTCCTGACCACGATCCGGGATGAGCCCGAGGTGCCCGTGAGCGGGGGGCCCAGCGGGGACTTTGAGCTGCCAGAGGAGGAGACCACACAGCCAGACACAGCCAATGAGGTGGTGGCCGTGGGCGGGGCTGCAGCCAAGCCGTCACCTCCGCCTGGGACGCTGCCCAAAGGTGTGCGCCCAGGCCCCGGCCTCCTGGACAATGCCATCGACTCAGGCAGCTCGGCTGCTCAGCTGCCTCAGAAAAGCATCCTGGAGCGGAAGGAGGTGCTCGTAGGTGAGGCTTGGGGCCCGGGAGGAGCCAGAGTGAGGCAGCGGTCGGACCTCAGTTTGACCTCTAGGAACCCAAGAAGAGGTCAGGGCGTGGGTTTCTAGGAGCCTCATTTCCTAGGAGGGAAAGCTGGGGCCTCAACACCCAGACCTGCCCTCTGGTTCCTCCTCTGACCTTCCCCTGTCCCAGGGTCTGACCCTGACACCTGCTTCCCTGGGCCGTGCTGGTCAACCCTTCTGGGCCCTCAGCCCCTGGACCCTAATCTCTGACCGCATCCTTTGGCTTGACCTGCCCCCAGCCTTGACGCCCTGAGGACCTGCGTTGGCTGCCTCTCCCGAAGAGTCTCTGGACTCGTGGTCCAGACCCTGCTCCCCACTCAGGAGCAGTGTGGCCTCAGGCAGGTCCTTCAGCTCTCCAGGCTCCCTTTTCCTCATCTGTAGAATGGGGATGGCCATTTTGCACTTCACCCGTCCTCAGTGCACGTCTGCTCATAAGTTAACTCTTTTTTAAGTAAGCTCTAGGCCCTTCCATAGTTGGGATGTGTTGTAGTTCCGCTGGCAGTTTTTTGCTTTCCTAATGTCTATGAGACGTCGGAGCGTCTTCCGACTGGTGGCATCTTACACCCCCTTAGAGTGTGTGTGGGCGTCTGTGGGTGTGGGTCAGGCACCCAGAAGGGAGCCAGGCCCTGGTGAGGGGCTGTGAAGGCCGGCCGGGGCAGGGGGTGTTCGAGTTGACTTCACTCCACCCCCCGCCCCAGATTCAAGACTCTCAGCCCCCTGCCCAGGCTCTAAGCTCATCCCGCCCTGTCTTTAGCCCGTGACCTCTGCCTTCTTCTTCCACAGCTGTGATTGTAGGCGGGGTGGTGGGCGCCCTGTTCGCTGCCTTCCTGGTCACGTTACTCATCTACCGCATGAAGAAGAAGGATGAGGGAAGCTACACACTGGAGGAGCCCAAGCAGGCGAGCGTCACGTACCAGAAGCCTGACAAGCAGGAGGAGTTCTACGCCTAGAGGAGCCACAGTGCCTCCCGTAGCTCAGCATCACCCCCTGCCTCGCCCCCGGCCCGGCCTCACCAGCCCTGGCCTGGGACTGGGCCTGGAAGGGAGCCTGGCCCCAGTTCATCTCTGCCCGCCCTCCCAAGGTCTGCCCAGACTGCCAGCCTCACACAGACCTTGCCTGAGGGACGGGGGCGCTGCCATCTGCCCTCGGCTGTGCCCTTATGAGCTCATCTCTTGTTCCCCCCCCACCCCCACCCCTGCGCTGTGCTCTCCCCGCAATCAGCCAGCTTCCGGGCCTCATGTCAGACGGACAGGAGGAAGGAGGCTGCGCATTGGCTGCTGGGAGAAGGGGTGGGGCTTGACATGGGCTTGAGCCCCACCCTGGCCCCGGTCTCCTCCTGGAGCTAGAGAGGACCTCTGGCTGGTTTCCAGGACAAGCACTGGGCAGGCTCAGCCCTCAAAATCACCGAGACACTGCAGCCTCTCGCCACTGTCCCAGGGCCCCTCTCTGCCCGGGACAGAGGGTACCTGTTGCCGCCAGCCTGGTCTGTCCTGGCCTCTCTGGGGCTGTGGGGTCGTTCTCCCCTCACCCCTGCCCCGTGCACACGGACCACAGGCCTCCGCCTCATCCCCGTCTGCCCCTAAGGAACTGACTTCCTGAGAGTGCCCTGGGGGCCACTGGCGAGGCGGGGCGGGGCTGCTCGGACCTCCCTCTTGCTAGTGGGCTCTGCCCAGACACCATCTCCCACGTGGTCACGCATCACGTCACACACAGAGACAGAAGCACGCAACGACAGAAGCATACACGGTCCTGACCAGCCATCGGTGCAGACCTGTCCCAGACACACACATTCTTCCAAAGATGCTGAGTCTCATGGGTTTCTCACGGCCCCCCAGCGCTTACGACCATGCGAGTCACCAGACATCATTGCCTGATGGTGACGGTGCGGCCTGCCCCTCTCTCTGCCCCCCCACACCCCCACGTACACTGTGGCACCACGCATGTTGTCTCTAGCTTTCAGGCTCACTGGAGACGGTGGAGTCAAGCTGGAACAGTCAGCCCATATTGGGTCCCCTGAGTTGCCCTGTCACACTCAGTCCCTCCCCACGACGCCAACACCACCCGCATTGCCAGTGACCCCGGCACGTCAGATACAATCCCATGTGGATGCACAATCTCCCCCCCCCCCCCACAGCCCCGCACTCACACTGGAGAATAGGTGGGGGCACTTACTTGCCTTTCCTGGAATAAAGTGTGGCCCGGAGGGGATGTTGCCACGAGCCCCCCGGGGCATTGCACACCAGGGAGGCCTGCTTCCCTCCCCTCTGTCGCTTGCCAGGGGGTTGGTCCAGGGCCAGCCCCTCACTAGCTAGGAGCCTTGCTGAGGAAGGCAGGCTGGTTCCTGGAATGTGGCCCCAGGCTGGGGAGGGGGGTTTGGGTCTCCCAGGACTGCAAGCCCTGGGCGGGGAGGGGCATGTGGCCTGGCTCCTGGTCTCCCTGTGTCCCCCTTCTGCTCTGAGCTAGGGGCCGACTCTGCCTCCCAGGACACAAGTCCCCAAAGTGCCTGCGAGGGTGGGCCCTGCCACCCGGGGCCTCCTGCACCCTCTCCCTCCCCCCCCCAACTGGCCTCGCCAGGCCCACCTCGGTCCCACCCTGGGGCCTTCCCTGTGGACACTGACCCGCTCATTGGCCAGACCACCTGATGGTTCTCCTGGGTGCAGCTGGATGGACCTGCAGCTGGGAGCAGCCCGTCCCGACACAGGGCTCCAAGCCAGGAGCTGAGAGCGGGTGGGGGTGGGGGTGCCGCAGGCCTCAGCCCACCTCCCCCCTTCTTTGTTACCCTTGCAAGGGGGGCCGCTTCTGTAGATATTTTAAATGTGGGGCCACAAATCTCCTTTGGGGAGGGTGTGCTTGGTGGGGGCTCCTGAAGCCACGGGATGTGGTCTGAGTTGTGCTTGGCTGGTGCTCACACCCCACCCCTCGCCTTCAACCCAGATTAAAGTCAGGAACCCAGCTCTTATTTCTGTTCCCTTTTCAAGACTCCCTGGCAGCCGCCTTCTGCAGGGGGGAGGGGGAGGGAGGCCTGAGGTGGTGAGGGCGAGCTTCTGGGGAACTTCACCCCCTGTCTTTTCTACCATCCTACTTCCAGGCCAGGGCTCCATCTTTTAGACTCAGTGTGCCCCTGGGTAGGGCCTGGAAGCTTGTGAGGAACCCAGCCTTTGAAGGGGGCAGGAGTGAGGGGAGGTTCCCTGGGCCTACGATCTGTTGAAGGAGAGGTGACCTGGCCTCGGTCGTCCCTGGAGCAGAAGGGCTGGGGTAGGGGGAGACCAAAGGCCCGGCCTCCCTCCACCCTGCTCCCTGGCGGGCTGCTCTCTTGGGGCCAGCAGCTCTGGTGACAAGGCCTGGGCAGGCCGAGGCTGAGAAGCCAGGGAGCATGGAGGAGAGAGGACACAAACCCAGGGATGGTGGGCCCAGGGTTGGAGACCCCAACAGAGGCCAGGGCCCATGGTGGGGTAGGGCCCGGCAAGGATGGGTGAGCTGGGCTTGGTCTGGCTGGAATGGGCTTGGGGTGGCCTGCGTGGGTCTAGCCTGGCCCCAGCAGGCCTGACTCCCCACATCCTGAGGGCTGGCTTCTAGCCTGGGGCTTGGGGCTTTGCCTCCTGGCACTGGCCTCCTCTCTCTGTCCTTTGCATTTGAGAGAAGAGGCCGAGGGCCTTGTTCATGGAGCCCTGGACCTGAGACAAACAAAGGCCCAGGCTTTGTCCGCATGAAACTGAACACAGTCTGACTAGCCCAAATCCCCTCCGGCCAGCCCAGCTCGGCAGGGTGGGCCAAGACTGAGGTCGGTTAAAAGGACGAGCTGGAGCTGTCCTAGGTGCAATGTGGGTGCGGGGCTCTCACCCAGCCTGGGCGCGATGTGTCTGGTCACACCCGAGTGTGCCCGGGGAGGGCGCCCTGCAGGGCCCTGGCATTTTCTGGAAGCAGGGCCAGTTCCAAAGGGGAGGGAGCTTGTGTGGCTTGAGAACCTCTCAGAACCAGGGAGGGCAGCTGGGGCCTCAGGAGGTGGGGTTTGGCCCCCCCTTCCCCCCCACCCGCTCTGGCTGTGACTTTTTAGAACCCAGGCTCTGTCTCCCTAGGAGGCCCGAGGGGGGACGTCTCCTGAAAGGTTTGTCCCCTTGAGCCCTGGAGGTGGATGGGTGGTAACTAGGGCTGGATGAGGCAGGTCTGCGGGCAGTGGCTTGGGGTGCTCAGGCCAGACCCCGCTGGGGTCGGCAAAGCCATCTGTCCGGGCCTCCGGGCTGGAGCCCTGGGCACAGGAAGCAGACCCATCTCTGCCTCTCGGGCGGGGCAGGGGTGGCCACCACCTCCTCGGCTCTCCTGAATTTCTCCTGACAGCCACCACCCTGGACTTGCTTCCTCAGGCCTCCTGCCTGTAAATAGAAGCCCACAGACTGTACAGATTTACAGAGATGCCAAGACCGGGTCCTGGGGTTGCCATCTAAGGGCTGATGGTTCCAGCATCCCCCAGGTGCCCACCTGGCAGCTCAGCGCACCCAGCCCCAGCGTGGCAAATACATGTAAATATTTTTCGTAGGCAGTGTGGCTCCAGAGAGCCCCCTGAAGACAGTGTCCCTCCTGTGCGTCCTTTCTCTTGTACAGAGCCCTCCGAGAACCTGGCCTGGGGTGGGTGGGAATTTGTCCTTCCCTCCCCCAGGCCTTCCCTGCCCTTTCTCTCCCCCATAACCTGTTTATTAACCATACCTGTCCTGAGTTCATGGCCAAATCTCTAAGGAAAAGTGGAGGGAAAAGACTGGAAAAGGAGGCCCAGGTGCCTGCCCCACCATGGGTACTCACCTGTCCCAGCCTTGTGAAGGAGCTGTTTGGGTTTTTTCGTTCTGTTTTTTTGTTTGGTTGTGTTTTTTTTCTTTTGTTAACACTTCCCGTGCTGTGCCCATTTATAAGAGGAAATAAAATTAAGCTGAAATGATACAGTGTGGCCTGAGTGTGAACTAAACATGGACACTTTGTGGGGAGGGGCAGCCCGTGCCCCCCTCCTTGGGCCTGCGCTACCTTCCCCTTCGGGAGAAATTGAGAACCAAGCAAGGAAAATTGACTGGCAACGCCTTGCGGGAACCTTTATGGTCAAAGCTGCTGTTGGTTGAGAGTGTTTGGGAAACCACAGAGCTGACAGAGTGGTAAGGCCGGGTGGGGCCTGTGGTTGGGGGAGGCAGTCTGTGTGGCGCTGGGGGCCCTGTGGTCCACCCCCTGGGGAAGAGCTGGTTTCAGGCCACAAAGAAACAATCCTGGGACCACGGGATATTGGAATCAGATTGACCCAGGCCGGTTGGCTTGGTGTTGGTATGCCTGGTTTCAAGCTCAGGTGACATTTCCTAGCTCTGATTCTGGAGAAGCTACTTCTGAGCTCTCTGAGCCCCAATTTTCTCACCTGTGAAATGGGATAACAATGACCATCCCCTAAATGGAATGGGGTAAGGATTACATGAGGAAGAACACTGCACGGTGCTGGAACAGAACAGAACATCAGCAGAGGAGGAGTTCCCTGACCTGGAACCACAGACTGACCCCTAGGCTCACAGGGTCTTGGAGCTGGGAGGGCTTTGTCCCGGCCCCTGCCAGCACACCTCTTGTGACAGGCGGTTTAGTGTATCCTGGGGACCAGTTGGTCACTCTGCCTGTTGAAAAGTCCTTTGCTTTTAGCCAAAACCCGCCTCTCCAATGTTGCCTTTCTCTGGGGGCACACCAGGTTCTGCCCTCTTGCCATGGGGTGGCCCCGAGGTATGAGTGTCATGGCCTGAACCTACCTCCTCCAAGGGAAACCACTCCACGGCCCACAAATATTTCCTGTAGAAATTTATTCCTCTTAAAATGTGATACTCACCCAGGGTCTTGGGGGTTCTGGGGTGCGTTGGAGTCTAAGGCCTGCGGATGTGATACAAGATCCTACCCATTCCTCCTTCCCTCCCTTCACTAAAGGTTCTTGAGGCTTCCTCTGTGCCAGGCCCTGCGCTTGGAACTGGGGGACGAGGTGTCACCAGGACAGACCCAGCCCCTGCCCTCAGAGCATGTAGTCTACTGGGGAGAGAGAGACAATAACCGGTGTCTCGTGACCAAGTAATGGGTGGGGGTGTCATTTCTCCTCAGCCAACACCTCCAACCCCCATACCCCCATCCACCTCACTGCTGGACAGTTCTGTCCAGGCCCCGAGGCCTGGGTCCTCGCTGTGGGACCTCAGACAACAGGTCCCCCGAAAGCCTTGGACCACATGGCTATAAAAGGGGGTGAAGGGGGGCGCCTGGGTGGCTCAGTCAGTTGGGCATCTGCCTTCGGCTCGGGTCATGATCCCAGGGTCCTGGGATCGAGTCCCACATTGGGTTCCTTGCTCAGCCGGGGAGTCTGCTTCTCTCCCTCTGCTGCTGCCCCCCTCATGCTCTCTCTCTCAAATAAATAAATAAAATCTTTAAAAAAGGGGGGGTGACGGGACCAGCCCTGTGCTACCTCGAGCTTTTATCAGATCTGGGCCCCAGTTGGAAGCCTGCTGTGATGTGATGGGTTGGTTGGCCACCATTCAAGGCCAGGCTCTCGACACAGCCCCTCGTCCAGGAGGCTTTTGGAAGGTGATTCCGCCCTCTAATGAATCCCTACAGCCTAGAGTTGTCTTCCTCCGGCAGAGTTCCCTTCACCTTCTCAGCTGAATTCCCACGCAGCGCATCCCTAGCCCCTGAGCCGGAAGCGTGGGAAGAGGACGCTCCTGCAGTCCAGTGGACCCGGCTGTGCGCACTTGGGCACGCTGCTCGGCCTCTCGGAGCCTGCGTTCTCACGTGCGAGCGTGGACAGTAAGGCGGGTATTTGGAGCTTTGTGAGGACGCCATGAGATCGTACTGAAAGCAACTCGCATGCCCGGGGACGGCGGCGCCCTGTGCGCCTTCCAGCTTTACCGGCAAACCCTTAATCCCAGCCCTGCTGCTGTCTGTCCAGCTGAGTGGCCTTGGGCGAGTTAGTCACACCTGGTGCTCAGTCTCCTCACCTGTGAAGTGGGGACAATAGTGGTCCCCGCCCCATACGGGTGGTGCTTAGAGCCTGTGTGGCAGGGGCAGGTTCTGTGCAGCTGTGGGCCCTTTTTATTCCTGTTCCCGTCACTGTTCTCGTCACTATGATTTGCAGGGCCCAGCATGCTGCCTGCTGAATGGGTAGAAATCCAAACGTCGGTGTCCGCCCTGGTGCGAACCAGGACTCGGGCCCCGGGGCTGCGAGGGCCGAGCTGGGCGCCTGGATATCGGCCGCAGGGGCCGGGCAGATGGGTGTGTGTGCGCACAGGAGGTGGCGCCTTTCTCGGGGTGGGGGGGCCCTTGGCTCAGGGATGGGCAGGGAGCGGAGGGGAAGGAGGAAGAATAGCGGATTGTTTCCCGCAGCCCAGAAGGTTGCAGCCGCCTGCCCAGGCTGCCCGCAGAACAGAGCGTGCTCAGCTTCCCGGGCCGCCCACCCCGTCTCTGCTGGCCTGCAGGTGGGCTGCGTGCGGACGGAGGGGCCAGGCCGGCCACCGCCAGAGCTGTGAGCCCTCTAGCCTTCCCCGCACTCAGGGAGGACAGAGGCTGGGCCCGATGCCGGATGGGGCGATGGAGGCCAGAGAGTGGACTGCCAAAGCGCCAGGGTGACACACTGTGCCAGACACCCGGACGGAGGCTCTTCTCACGTCACCTCATTGCAGCCTCAGGCAGGTCTGGCCTCCTGGCCGCTGGAAACTGAGGCTCAGAGAGTTTGAAAACCTGAATCCAGAGAGCTATTGGAGGGTGGAGTAGGATTTGAGTCTGGGTCTCTGCCCAAAGTCAATATTCTTTTAGTTTCACCCTCCCATTTCCTTCCTTCCTCTACCCACAGCTGCTGTGTGAGCACGGGCAGGTTACTAAGCTTCTCTGAACCTCAGTGATGTCAGAGAAACAGAGGCAGCAGGGTATGGAAAGACTCAAAAGATAATTAACACATGACACATCTGTGGGGCGCCTGCCAGTCGTCGGTGCCCATTCGCAGACACTCTCTCCTTTCGTTCTCAGAGAGAACTGCTGCCCCACTTCACAGAGAGAGAGACCGGGAGCCTGTGAGCAAAGCCCCACACTGTGGGACACTTCTGTAGGACAATCCCTCGCTTCTTAATTAATAAATTCTTACACATTCTTACAAGATGAAGAGGGAATGTCCAGGGAAGCTTAAACGGCTTGTTAACTGATAAAGGTGAGAACTTGATTCTGATCCTGGTTCAAAAAATTCTTAAAAAAAAAATCCAAGCTAATTATGAGGCAGGTGGAAATGTGAACTTTGAATGAATATTTGTTATACGGAGATCATTGTCAACGTTCTTAGACGTGATAGTGGTTACTATACTTACGTTTTTTTAAAAAGCGTCCTTATCCTTTGGCAGACCGAACTGTTTGCACATAAAGCCATAGGATGCTTGCGACGGGCTCGCAGCTAGTGCAGGGAGGAGGGCGCAGGTGGGAGAGCAGGGAGAGAAGTGACAGGACATTTGGGTCGGTAATTGGAGAAGCTGAACCATGGGCACATGAGGGCTTCTTATATTATATTCCCATTTACTTGAAGTTTAAATTTTAAATTCTTCATATTAAAATGTTAAAAAAAAAAAATTGATTACTGGGGGCAGGAGGACTTGCCAGGGGTCGCACCGCCAGCAAGTGCAAAGCTGGGTCCTCTGACTCGGAGCCCGGCCCCCGCCTGCCCTCCCCGTTGTCCCTGTCCCCGCCGTCAGGACTGTGGGCTCCCGCAGTGCCACACACCCCCTGCTGTGTGTGGCCCACTTCCAGGAGGCCGGTCCCTTCACGGGCCTCGTCCCCTTCCCTTTTGCGAACACTGACACCCCTGAGCGGCTCTGGTGGAAGAATTCACGTGGGGTTACGAGGGCTGACGTGGGGGGGGGGCTACCCTCCTGCAGAGAAACGGGCAGCCACGGCCCTTCCCACGCGAGGAGTGTGTCCCCGATTTCCGGGGAATTCTTGGCCTTGCTCACACTGTTCACGTGGGTCCCGGGAGGTGAGCTGGCTGGGGATTACTCCTCCTACTTTGAAGGACATTAGATCTGGTCATTTCCCTCCATTTACAAGGCTCTGGCTGGGAATCCTGAAAGAGACTCTTACCGCCCTAGCGGGCTGCGAGGGAAAAGCACGGGCTTGGCATGAACAGACGTGGGTTATCCCTCAGCCTCAGCCGGTGCCTCCCGGGCTGTCCCCGGGAAGCCACTTTGCTCCCCCACCCCCCGACTTTGGCTTCCTCCTCTGTAGAATGCGCACGGTGGGACCACTAAAGGGGTTTGTGGGGATCCAAAGGGCGGGCAGATCCAAGTGCTCACCACAATGCCTGACACACAGCAGGGGCACGTCAGCACCAGCACCGCTCCTCCCTGTAACAGCAGCCACAGGACGCACGGACGCGCTCTGCATGTGCCCGGCATGCCCCAAGTGCTTTTTTTTTTTTTTTTAAGATTTTATTTATTTATTTGACAGAGAGACACAGTGAGAGCAGGAACACAAGCAGGGGGAGTGGGAGAGGGAGAAGCAGGCTTCCTGCTGAGCAGGGAGCCCGATGCGGGGCTCGATCCCAGGACCCTGAGATCATGACCTGAGCCAAAGGCAGACGCTTAACGACTGAGCCACCCAGGTGCTTCCCCACAAGCGCTTTTTAATGCGTGTGGCATTTAGAACACGGCCTGGCACATGGTACGTACTAAAGAGGTGTTTATTAGAATAGAATACTTTTTCACATATTAGCTTATTTTATGCTATGGACTAAATTGTCTCCCCAACAAATCCGTATTTTGAAGCCCTAACCCGCAAGGTGACTGGATTTAGAGATGGGGCTTCTAAGGAAGTAGTAAAAGTTAGATGAGGTCATAAGAGTGGGGCCCTGGGCCGCTGAACCGATACGATCGGTGTCCTTACTTTCTAAGAGACATCGGAGCATTGGAGCTCTCTCTCTGTGTGAGCTCAGAGGAAGGCCATGTGAGGACACAGCAAGCCAGGAAGAGGGTTCCCGATCTCAGACTTCCGGCCCCCAGGACTGCGAGAAAACAAATGTCTCTTGTTTAAGCCAGTAAACCCGGTCTGTGGGATTTAGTTATGGCAGCGCAGCCGAAGCAGATGAATACGTTTAATTGTAGGTCGTAGGTACTCGTATTACTCTCATGTTTACAGATGGGGAGACTGAGGCTTATGGACTCCAAGAATGCTGGGGGTATAGGTCATAAAACTGTCCAGTCAACCTTGGCCCCCTCTCCCTGCTTCTCCTGGCATACTCCTGTGCGTCCTTCAAAGCCCTGCTCCGACCACACCTCCCCCGGAACTCCCAGGGAGCGCTAGTCATTGGCACCAGTAAGAGAAGGAAGGGAGGCCAGGAGGAAATACTTAGACCTGGAAGAGTGGAGGGTGGAGAGAAGGGAGGGCCTGATGGAGGCCGTCTGGTGAATGGGGGAGGGGGAGCAGCAGAGCTTAGGAAGGGACGGAAGTTTGAGGGAGAGCCTGTGGGTTGGCTGTTGGGAAGGGCGCGAACGGAAGAGTTCTTGGTCCTTCCCACCATAGGTGGCTCTGTCTCATGGCTCAGCCTCCAGCGTTCTTGAGGTTAGCTGTGTGGTGCGCAAGTTAGGAAACAGACTGGGGCCACACTGTCCTGGTTTGAATCCTGGCTCCTTTACTTACTGGCTAAGTAATAAGTGAAATTATAGACTCTCTTGTGTCTCAGTTTCCTTGTGGGGATAAAATGGGAATAGTAACAGTCTCCATCTCACAGAAGGGCCTGAGGTTTAATTAAGTTGATACATGGTACATAGAAAATGCTTAATGCATATTAGCCAACAAAGTCATCTCTGGATTACTCCTCGTCATGGTGCTCTCTCTTTTCTCTGAGCTCCAGTGGGCTTACCTATAAACCACACAATTTAACACAACAGTCGTGATTAAAAACAACGAACCTGGGGCACCTGGGTGGCTCAGTTAGTTAAGCGTCTGACTCTTGGTTTCAGCTTGGGTCATGATCTCAGGGTCATGGGATGGGGCCCCGCGTCAGGCTCCATGCTCAGCGCAGAGTCTACTTGGGATTCTCTCTCTCTCCTCCCTCTGCCCCTCCCTCACCTCTCTCTAAATAAAATAAAACAAAACAAAACCAAACCAGAAACACCCAATGAACCTTTATTGGACATTTACTATTGGCCAGGCTCTCTGCATGTTCTTTTGTACAGTGTTCCATTTAGATATCATAATAACCCCACAAGGTAGATACTGCTAATGTGCCCATTTTACAGATGAGAAAACTGAGACCTCTTTAAAATGTGTTGAAAATCACAGAGCTAATACATGGTGGAATGAAGATTTGAACCTAGGCCTTCTGACCTGGAGCCCGTGTGATGTGTTCTCATCTGTTAGTCATCCACCCAATATTGGTAGCCGGCCACTGCACTGGGTACCAGGGATATGGAATTAAAAGACACACAGTCCTGGCCCTCGGGGGACTCATAGGCTGAGGTGGGGGAGATAGACCTGGAATCAGATACCTGAGGATACTCATGATGTGGAAGGAACAGGGCTGAGTCTCCCGTCTGCATTAGACCCATTAGAGGCTATGTTTTATTTAACCATATTCTAACAATTACCAGGCATATGGTCTATACAATAATTAATGCTCTCTCTTCCCAAAGACAAGGCAAGCAAGTTTCTACAGTGAAAGTGATGTAAAAAGCACAGCTTTGATATTATTTTTAGACTTCCAAGGAAATCTGAAGTTGTCAAATATGAGTACTGCTGGAGCCGTGGTTGATCAGCTGTAGTTCTTAGAAAGTCCCTCCAATTCTGGCAACTGCCACTCCTTTCCTAACTGGCCCGGAAAAACTCAGATAGCTTCTATGCGACACAAGGGGCACACGGTACGTCAGGTTCAATGATGCCTGGTGACAGGGATATGGACAAAGCCTCTGGGAGCACAGTGGAGGGAACAATGAATTTTGGGGCTTCCAGGAGGAGAAAACATTTGAGTTTTGAAGGCTACGTAGGAGTTCCCTGGGAAAAGAAGAAGGAAAACTATCCTTAAATGAGGGGGAAAGCGGGCAAAAAACACCCCAGGATGTTTGGGGACAGGCAGAAGGCAAGTGAGGCTGGAGTGTTGGGTTCACGGGGATGGTGAAGGCTTACCTTATAAGCAATGGGGGGGTTGCTTGGGAATTTTTTAGGGAGTGATATTGACAGATTTGCAATTTAGTAAACACGGCTTTGGCAGCTTGCCCAGAGGTAGGTGGGAAATTGGTGGCAAGACAATCAATTCCCCAACCAGACTGTAAGTTCCTTGCGGACCAGTGACAGTCAATGTCTTTCCCTCTGGTATTTTCCATAACGCCTAGCAGGGGTGGGGCACGAGGCAGGTGTTCAACCAACGTCTGCTGTATGAAATCCATGCATGTCCCAGTTCATGCGTGCATGCGGGTGGATTTTAGTAGCACCCAGAGCCTGCCCCCCCCCCCAGTGCTGTCCATGGTACTAACACACATTCTAAGGCTGCCAAGCCTTGTGGGCTCCCTGGTGGCAGCTTTGTGTGTGCGTGTGTATCTGCGTGCATGCGTGTGTGTGTGTGCGCGTGCGTGTGCTTGTGTGTGTGTGTGTGTGCATGCATGTAGGATGAGGTACAGGAGGGGACCCTCAGCATCTGTTTCTTGGCATCAAAGCAGGGTCCCAGCTGCTCCAGCCTTAGAAGGGCTTCCCCGGGTACCTGCGTAGTCTGGGAGGTGGATCCTCACTTGATCTGGCCAAGGTTTAGTGCATGGATCCGAGGCAGGAAATGAAGATAGACAGAAAGGATGGGACCAGAGTTGGGAATGAGTTTGAATGCCACGCTGGAGAGTCAAGATCTATTGAAAGAGAGCAACAAGGTCACGTTTGTGGTCCAGAACGATTGCTCTAGTGGTAGCAGGGAGGAGAGCCTGGAGAGGAAAGGCATCTCTGGAATCTCTGGGTCACATAGTACCACTCAATGCCATGCAACATGACTTAGGTGAGAGAGGAAATCAGTGAGGGTTGGAGTAACCAGGCAGATATCCTGGAGGAGGTGGGGCCCGAGCTGGCCCTTGAAGCATTCATAGAGGGAGGAGAGGGGGAGGGGAGCGGGAAGGGAGAGGGGGATGCCAGGCAGGGGACCGGCAGGAGCACATGTAGAGAGATCAGAACGGCTAAGAAAGAGGGAAGAGGCACCTGCCTTTCTGTTGTCTCTCCTCCCCACCTCCTTGCTGGGGCTCTTCTGAGCGGAGAGGGGGCCTGCTCTGGGACTGAACTCAGCTGCATTTCTGGGTGAGGCCGGGGGCGGGGGGAGGGGGTGGCAGGCTGGGTGCAGCCTCAAAAGGTCCTTCCATTGTATGCGAGCCTGGGCCAGGGCGGCGGAGGCGGGTCCATGGAGCCCTTTGTGTGCAAGTCACCCCCCCCCCCAGCACTCTGGCGGCCTCCACAGTCCTCGCTGGCCCTGGACTCAGGGCCATGTCATAGAGACAGGTTGTTCTGTCTCGGCTGGCTCCGATGTCATAGCTGAGGGAGGGGGCGGGGCAAGGGGGTGGACACTGGTGGCCTTCGAGGCTGGCTGAGGGCTGACAAATTGCCTCTTGCCCTTGAGGTTCAACGAATCACCAATTCATGAAATCCTTTAACTCTGTGATCTGCAGACCAATGGCTGAAACCTTCTGGCACCTGAGTACCCCAGAATAATGGAATCTTTTTAGGATGTGGGATCTTTCATAACAGACCCTGTGGGAATCATAGAATCCTATAGAATAGCAGAATCCTAAAAACCATAGACTCTTCATATCTTCCTTTTAGGGCTAAGAGATGAGGATAAAGTGAAACCTTACATGGAAGCACATAGAATATCCTGGAATGTGGTAAATGCCCCCTGAGTATCAGCTGTTGTTTGGCTCAGAGAGGTGATGTGACGTGACTTGCCCAGGGACACGTGGCTGGGACTGGTGGCATCGAATCGCAGTGGCCCGGAAGAATCCTGGGTGGGCTGAGGCTCTCTCTGTGATGCTGACGCCCCCTGCGGCCGGGTCAGCTGCTTCCCTGTAAGAGGCTCACTGGTGGGGCACGGTGGGAGGCATGGAGGAGGGTGCCCAGGATTCCAGGCCTTCGAGCTAGCCCTGGCTCTCTGCGTCAGTCCCTGGGTGTCTCATCTCTTTGGATCCCAGTTTCTCCCTGTTGAAAAGAGGAACAGCATTGCCCTCCCTGCCTCCATCTCAGGGGAGGGGTAAGGCAGGCTCTGAAGTCAGATGGCCCCTGGGTCCTGGCTGTGTGTTCCTAGGCAGATGACATCACTTCTCTGAGCCCATTTCCTCATTAGTGCAATGGGGGGGGGGGTGGTGGGCATAAGGACCCAGACTTGCCATGAGGACGGAGTGAGCTCAAGTCCTCTGAGGCGGCAGTACGTGGAGGCTCCCTGCATTCAGGACCCAGCTCTGCCGCTCGATGGGCTGGTGATTCGGCCAAATCCTCTAACCCGCAGGTGCCTCTGTTTCCTCAGCGCAAAGTGGACACGGCAGGATCCCTGACTCAGATGAGATGGGCTAATGCAAGTGGAGCACTCAGACCAATGCCTGGCAGGTGCGAAGCGCTCGGTAATCGCCTTCTGTCATTGCTACGATGTAGGTGCTGCACACTGTGACTGTGAGCGTGCCTGAGCGTGTGTACCCTGCTGCGTGTGTGTGCACGTCTGGGTGTGAGCGTGTGCCCCCGGTGTGTGTGACGGCGTGTGCAGGTGTGTGTGTGAGGAGGCTTATTAAAAGCAGAGCCTGCAGCCCAGAGTTGAGCGCTGTGTGGGGAATAGCTGTTTCCCCTGGCGGCCTCCCCGGGGACGGAGCGTAATGAGTGTTTACGGAGCCCCTGCCAGGCAGAGATGAGAGGCTCGCAGGAGCTCTGGGCCAGGCAGCGGCTGGGAGCCCAGTGTTATTATATTAACGAGCATCAGGGTGATGATTACCATTAATGAGATTATTCACCAGGCAGCCTCCCCCTCACCAGGTCGTGCCTGCAGCGGGGAGGCAGGCAGGCATCTCTGCCCCATCCCTCCCTCCTCTGTCTTGGGAGGTGAGGGGAGGAGGGCTCCCTGGTGCCAGGCGTGGTGCCAAGCCCCCTACATCCCTGTCTCACTGCATCTCTCGGAGCCCCTGAGGTTCGGCACTGGTACCCCACTTCACAGAGGAGAAAACGGAGGCTCCGGGAGGGGGCCTGGGACGCCCCTTTATGCTCTCTGTGGACACTTGGGATGGGCAAGCCTTGGGGGTGCTGCACGTGGATTAACCCTTTAATCTTCGCTGGACCCCGGGAGAAAGACACTATTGTTATCCCTCCCGCAATGGGGAAATTGAGGCACAGAGCATTCTAAGTACTTGCCATCCATGTCACCCTGTCTTCTGCCCCCAGTGGGTCCCTCTCAACCCGGGCCGTCAAGTTGAAGGTGTGGCTCCCTAACCTTTTGTTTTTCTTCTTGTAGCAGACCCAGCCCAGGGCTCTTGGATTGGGGTCAGTTTTCTCCTTGTCCCTCATCACCACGGGCCCCTCAGGCAGGCTTACCCCTGGGCACAGGCTCTTGGCGCCACCTGCCACGCTGGGCCGAGGCTGCCACCTACCCCCTTGTGCCACAAACGCGATCCCCACCCTCCTGGGGCCCGAAGCGCCAACACCTTTAGACACAGTGCTAGGGGTCAGGTTCACGCCTTTGATGGCCCTGGCCAGTTACTGTGTGTCGAGTGTTGTGCCAGGACCTGGGGACACAAGGGGAGAGAGACCCGCCTCCCAGAGTGCTCAGTCTCAGGGACAAGCTGGGCCGGGCGCTCCGGAGGGCAGGACCGGGGCCCATGGCTGGGCGTAGCCCCCCTCGGGGGTGTCTTGACGTGCGGCGGTGTGCCGAGGGCCAGGGAGGGCCTCTCTCAGGCAGTGACACTTGAAATGAGACCTAACGGCTGAGAAAGAGCTGGGAGGTCACTGGGGCAGAGAACATTTCAGGCAGGGGGAATAGCACGACGGGGGTGTCCCCAGGGAGGTCTCCCCTGCCTCGTCAGCTGAGTGCAGCATCAACGTGTGCCGTGGGGCACCCCCAGGCCCACCATCATTCAGTCGGTAGTCACGTGCCCGCTGAGAATTTCGGATTTAGGAGGTTCACTTCCTCAGTTGCTCCTCCATTCCCTGTTCCCTGCTGCCCAGCCTGTTGCAGGCTTGGTGCTGGGTAGGGGACACAGAAATGAATCAGGTGTGACCCCTGCCCTGGGGTGGGGTGGGAGGTGGACCCTCACCCACAACACCATGTGATCAGTGGGCATGGAGACCCTTAATCCCAGGCCGGGGTGGTGGTGGTCAGGGAAGGCTTCTTGGAGCTGGAGGCAGGAAAGGGGAGGTGGGCACAGGTGCCCAGCATGCACAAAGGTGCGACTCCCCGGACCGAGGCTGGCTGTGGCAGGCTCTGGATGTCAGGCCTTGGCAGAGACTGTGGCTGCCCCCTAATACCCACTCTCCCTTCCTCCCACAGTAATGACACGCGGCTGCTGGGAAGATGGACTACATTTCCCAGCTTCCCTTGTGTCTGGGGGGCAGGTGACCAGTGTGGCCAATAGGATACAAGCAGAGGGATGGGCAGTTTCAGGGTCGTTCCCCAAAAGGGTAGTGGTGTGCCTTCTCTAGCTTTTCTTCTATTCCGTGGGCTGGAAGGTGAACATGGTCGCATCCTGGGACGTGTGAATGAAGGCAACAGCCCAGAAATGATGGAGCGTCAAGACGGAAGGAGGAACCTGTGTGCCTGATGCCAAGGAGCACCAGCCACTGGATGGTTTCTGTGTGACTCTCTATGTGATGACCAAATAAACTTCTCTCTTGTTTAGGCTAGTGCTATTTGGTGTCTCTGCCTTAGAGGCTAAACCCATATCCTAGCTGATGGGCAGGCTAAAGGCTATTATCCCCGAGGGCAGAGGCAGTGAGCAGAGTTCTGTTGGATGGGGAGTGACATTGTCAGATTTGCATTTTTGGAAGGTTTGGCTGCAGAGTACAAGGTGGGTTGGAGGGGAGAGAGACGGCAGGCTGGAAGACCAGAGAGGGGGTTGATGCCTCAGAAGAGGGCAGAGATGGGGCGCCTAGGTGGCTCCATCAGTTAAGCATCCGACTCTTGATCTCAGGTCTTGATCTCAGGATCATGAGTTCAAGCCCTGAGTTGGGCTCCTCGCTGGGCATGCCCATCTGTGGCCCATCACTGGTCGGGGATGGGGGTGCCACGATGGCCGGGCCTGGGTCTCTTGTCCAGCCTGGGGCAAGGGGCTAGGGGCTTGGGATTGTGTCCCCCCATATGGAGTAAAGCAGAGGAAACTCCCTTCAGGAAGAAAGTGTTTTTCTGTTACCTGGAGGCCAGGGACATGATCTCCCTGGGTAGACAGTGATAGCTCCGGACAGGGAGGGGAGAGACTTCTGGGACGAGGCAGGCCAATGAGTGGTGGTGGGTGGGGGGGGCGGGGGAAGGCCTAGTTGGGGGAGAGGCTGACGGTGCTTGAGGTATGATTTTTTTTTTTTAAGATTTTATTTATTTATTTGACACAGGGAGAGAGATAGTGAGAGAGAGAGAGAGCCAAGCAGGGGGCACGGCAGGCAGAGGGAGAAGAAGCAGACTCCCCGATGACAAAGGAGCCCAACACGGGGCTCCATCCCAGGACCCTGGGGTCATGACCTGAGCCAAAGACAGACGCTTAACTGACTGAGCCACCCAGGCGCCCCTTGAGGTATATGATCTTTCTGTGCCTCTCCTCCAGCCGTGAGCACACCCCAAAATATACCTCCAATCCCCCCATCCGGTCGGGACTCCTGGTGTCCTACTTAATTGTTAGGAAAGAACACATCACACCGATTCCTATGAGAGCGGACGGACTGAGGGGTGCCAGGCTACTCTTTCTAAAGCACATCCTGTCGCTTCCTCTGGGAAGTCCGCCTTGACCTCACCCCAATCTCTCCTCTGGGCCCTGTGCTCTCTCTCTCTGCCCGGCTCACTGTGTTCTCCAGGGAGGGACCCACATAGCTGTGTCCCCCTCAGTACGAGCCGTTTGAAGGCGCATCTCTGTCTTCTCTGAGATGGCACCCCTCCCCCAGGCTTTGGTCTTGCCAGCTCCCGGGTGTCTGCATGTGTCTTTGTATATGTCCCTGCGTGAAGATATGTTGGTTTGTGTGGGTCTGTGCTTATGGGTGTGTGTGTCTATATATACATTATGTGCGCCTATGTGCGTCTAAGACCGTGGGGGTGCAGTGTGTCTGTGTAGGGCTTTTGTGTGTCTGCCTCAGTGTTACTGGGCACGTGGGATGGTCTGGGACACTACTCCCCTCTGGGGCTTGGTGACCTTGAGATACACACACACAAATAGATACACACAGACCCACACAGAGGTTCAGATACACATACACATAGACTTACACTTACACACACACACACACACACACACACACAGGCCCATCTGGAGGCCTCCCATAACCCTGCCCAGGGCTGGCTCTGTGTGGGGCTACCCTCCGGCAGGAAGGCTGGGAGCCCTTACCCCCCGGGCAGGCTGGCTGGAATGGATCCCAGGGGCTTCCCCGCCCAGATGGGAATGTTTCCTTATGTCCAAACGGTGGCTGAGAGCCAGCCCCACCCTGCAACTTCCGTTTCCAGCCCTGTGGCCATACCTCTGACGGCAGGCCAGCAGGTGGCCATGTAGGTCAACAATTCTGTAAAACACAAAGGTCACAGGGCCTTGGCAGAGGGCTTCTCACCCAGCTGTCTCGGGCAGCACACATCTGAGGCACCACAGCCTCCAGTCGGAGCATCTTCGAACCACCGTGAGAGAGATCTCTGTGATTGTGCGTGCGGGTGAGGGCCCCACGTCAGGTGCTGTGGGGTATACCCAGGGGTGAGGAGGGTAAGGGGAATGGCCCCAGCTTGTCCCACTGTCCATCCAGGTTTACTCAAACTGACCTGAGGACGCTGTGAGCTCCTTGACTGGGAAGCACATCTTTTCTACTTATTCTAAGTCTCAGTTTGCCCATCTGTGTAATGGGTTTGATGATAGGGTATCAGATATGAAGTCATAAAATTAGTTCATAAGAAAGGTAACTTTCTTTTTTGTCAATGACCCCATTTTACTGAGTGTAGCAGGAAAGTAACCTCAGTCATTTGTTCCTTCCCCATTGGGGGTGTGTCTGGGGTGGGGAGATAGGGCAGGCCTCGTGGGGGCCACTGGGGTGGAGGGCACGCCCTCTGGGTTGTCGCTACCCCACACCGGCTCTGTTGAGATGCCCTCCTGCCTGCCAGGCCTTTGAGGTCAGCCCTCAGATGTCCCCGCTACGCTGCCCCTTGGTCCCCTCCCAAGCTGTCCGCTCCCGCGCTCGCAGCCCCTCCCGGGTGCACAAGGATTGTTCTGGACCTGGGTGTGTGTTCCCAGGCCCGCTCCAGCACTTAGCAAGTGTCTTAGCAAGTCTGAGAAAGCTCAGTTTCTGATCTATGAAATGAGGTTAACAACACCTGCCTCATAGCGTTGCTTGTCAGAGTAAACAAACCCATCCGCTTAAAACGGCACCTGGTGCATCAGAACTGCTCGATAAATGTTCCTGTTCTGTTCTGGAAGCTTGGCTCAGGCCAGGGGTGGGGGCAGGACTCCCTTGTCTTACAGCTTTGTCTCAGGTCACCTCCCTGGCTGCGACCCGCCCCCCCCGAGAGTCACGTCCTAAGTCATCGGGCCCTTGAAGGGTCAAGCTCCAGGTTTTCTCAGTGTCCGGGGGACCCCTGAAGGACAGTCTGGAGCCGAGGGCCTTGGTGTTTTCAGAAGACTCAGGTCGCAATTCCTGATTTAATTCTCACCAGCCTTGCGACTGTGGGCAAGTGACTTTACCTCCCTGTGCCGCAGTTTCTCATCTGGAAAATGGGCACGAGACTCCTAGGGTCGGGGCTAACAGAGCTGGACACAAAGGGCCATTGTCGCTGGTGCTTCCCTCAAGCACACGGCCGACCGGGGAGATGACGCAGGGAAGGTTGCCCCAGCGACAGTTTTGGACACAGCAGTCCTCAAATCCCTCTGGGAAACAGGAAGTTTGGGCTGCCCAGGTCACCGCCCCGGCCACAGGAAACCAGCTGACCCCTTCCTCTCCAACCACCCCCACCCCCAAGCCCAGGAAGGGATTTGCTGTCCTGTCAATAGCTCAGCCCAGCTTCTGAGAGCAACTCGCAGAGCTGCCAGAGCCCAAGACAGCGTCCAGCCCCTCGTTTCATAAGATGAGCTGCTGAGGCTCAGAGAGGGGAAGGGACCTGCCCCAGGTCACACAGCACGCAGGGGTCGGCAGAAGGAGAACTCTCGGAAGCTCAGCAGCAGCGGCGGCCACGTTAATCATGAATACCGGTCTCTGGCTTTCTGTCAGACTCATCACCTTACACAGAACAGCTCGTCTGATCCTCACAACCTTATGAGGTAGACACCACGACTGTCCCTATTTTATAGACAAAGAAACTGGGGGACAGAGTTGTCAAATGTCCTGCCGCAGATCACACAGCCAGTAGGTAGTGCAGGCAGGATTTATACCCAGGCAATCAGAGCTGGAGAAGGTCATCTGGCCTAATTCTGTTTTTGAAATGGGGATACTGAGGCCTGGAGTGGGGAAGGGGAGCACCACAGAGCGCAGGTGCTCATGGCAGCTTGGGACTGGCCCAGTTACTTGCCCACCACCCTCTTCTTTATCTTTACTCATGGGACCCAGGCTTTCTTCATGGTGGCAGTGTGCCCAGATTAAAAAACCAAAACTATTTTTCCCGTTCTCCCTGGTGTACTGGGACGCTATGTGACCCCTTCTGGCCCCTGAAATATAAGCAGATTCACTGGGCGGGGCTTCCAGAAGAGTCTTTATTTTTATTCATTTAGTTTTTTAAGATTTCATTTTTAAGTAATCTCTCCACCCAGCATGGGGCTTGAACTCACAACCCGGAGATCCAGAGTCGCACGATCCACTGACTGAGCCAGCCAGGCACCCCTCCAGAAGAGTCTTTAAAGGGAGGTCACCCAACTGGTATGGGCTTTTAGCTCTTTTCCAGTCCCTTTCTTTCTGCCCAGAACACAGACAGGATGCCTGAATGCGAGCAGCCATCTTGCGATCCTGAGGATCTGGCCTCCCTGGTGGATAAGGACAAGAACACCCTTCTGTGCTTTAAGCACCAGGCCAATTTTGTTCTTTTTAATTCTGTTACTTGCAGCTAAGTGTTGTCCTGACTTGTGTCTAGATTCTCTGAGTAGAAATCCAGTTCAGTGATTCTCGAAGTTTGTGTTGGCATCTGAGCTTTAGGAGACTTGCAAAAGCATTGTGAGACAGGGTGCCTGGAGAGACCCTGTGGAAAAAACCCTTTTCCTTTGCTTCTTTTCCTGCTTGCATTTTTGCTGGGACCTGCACCCCTGCCTTACACATGTCTTATTGTATGTCCTCCTCGTTAAGGTCAAGGAGTTAATGACTCCTTTGGGGGTCTGCCGGCACAAGAGACATAACGTATGGAGACATAAACATTCTCCAAGACCACGGACTCCAAGTACCAAGACCCCTGGCTTCAGGGAGTGAGTGACTTGCGAAGGACACCTAGACCCTGTCCTTGTTCTGACCAGGTCCTGGATGCCTGGGAAGACACGTGCATCAGACCACAATTGTCAGTAAAAACCCCCAGACCCCAAGCAAATACGAGACTCCTTCCTTTCCTTCTGAGTCCCCTGGACACTCAGTCCGTCTGCATCTGCTCTCTTCGTATGTTCACTAAACTCTGCTTTCATCTCCTGCTGGCTCACGTTTGGTTTCCATCCTGTGTGAAGCCAAGGACCTTCTTGGCTGGTCCTGTGGGACCTCCTCAGGGTCTCCAGACCCGGCCTGCCTGCATCAGTTGAATATATATATATCACATTTACATATACAACTCTATATGTGTGTGTGTATATACGTGTGTGTGTGTTTATGCATATTTATATATACATAATCCTCAATTTTCCAGGCACTATGGGAGGAGGACCCCATCTCCTTACTTAAAAGAGAGCAGCTGTTTTCCATTGCTAAAAATGTCTAAAGGCCACCATTTCACCCAATTCTAATATTTAAAGGTGGGGAAACTGAGACTCAGTAAGAAGATGGTTGGGGACAGCGGGAGTGGGGATGAAGAGGCCCCACAGTGCCTTGCACCTTGCACGGAGAAGGGGCTGGCGGGGAGGGAGGACCCTGCCACGGGGAGCAAGCGGCCCCTGAGGTCAGGCGCATGCAGGGAAGAGTGTGGCCCAGAGAGAGGGATGCACCAGGACTGGACAGGGTTGAAAGACCGAGCATCGATGTGGTTACAGTGCCCCGTGGGAGGACGAGTCCCAACCAATGTGTTCTGGACCCTGGTCCAGGGGCGGGGAGGCACTGGTGAGCGAGGCAGGCACAGTCCCTACTTCGGAGGGCTGAAAAGGGCTCCAATATCAGGGCCCAAGAGGAAAGTCCCCAGCACTCCTTCCCTAATGGAGATGTTGGTGGGAAGAGCCTCTGCCCTGCTGACCTTGCAGTGTGGCCCGAAGCCAGCCTTGGCCCTCTCTGGGTCTCTAAATGGGTGGGGGAAGCTCTTCCCAGGGCTCTTTTTGCTCTATACCCAGGGAATCTGGTGTAACAGGAATGATACCGTTTTTGAATGTACCTGTGTGTTTCTTAACTGCTTTCATGTGACTCTCTTCCTTTTCAGCTGGAAGCGTCCAGGGTTTTAGGAATGGGATTGAGGATCAGGAGCACAAAAGGGGAGAATTGATGTTCGCTTTTGACTGAATAGGATCCTGCCGTCCTTAGCCAGATAATAGTCTTGAAAGCCAGGCTTTGTGGAGAGAGGGGAAGGCTTTGTAAGTCCCCAAAGTCCTCTTTGCATATCAAGAGCCCAGCTTGGCTGTCTGGGAGATCACAGGAGGAGTGCGGGGAGGATAAAGGAGAGGAAGAGGGAAATTCTCACTGGACAGGCAGAGGACAGGGAGGCTCTGCCACCACAGGAGGGGCAAGGCAGGGGCTCTGGCGAGGAGGGACTAGGGTGAGGACATGGCCTGGGGCCCAAGGAGACACCCAGGGGCCGGCCAGCTTCTGGTGGGGATGAGACCACAGATCCGAGAAACCCTACATAGGGTCTTAGGACATCAGTGCTGATGGTCCGCTTTGCCACTTATCCAACGTGGGGAAGGAGGTGGGATGCGGGCATGGGAACAGGACATTGGCAGGAAGGGGTTCTGACCTAGGACATTGCTGGGTCCCACCACCTGCTTGGGTCACCAGGAAGTCCAGAATTCCAGCAGGCCTCCAGGATCAAGAGACCAGCAGAGAGACACGCCTCGTGACCAGGGACAATGGAGAGCTCCCTGGGCCACCACAATGAAAGATGGCTCAGGTCCAGGTCTGCAGACCGGTTCTATCACCAGCAGCACCAGTGTGGATCGTGGTCAGTGCCAAGAGAAGCAGAAAGAGGAGCTTTGAATGGGTGCCTGCATGGACCAGGTAGGCGACACATAGAAGGAGACCTCACACCACCGCTTCCAGGAAGCTTGGTCAGTTTTTCCCACCCACCTCTACCCTGGCTGCCATATTGGTGGAAGAAGTGGGACAGGGGTAAACCTTGAAACATTGAGCATTCACCCCAAGGCAACTGAGTTAACCCCAGAGAGACCATATTCAACTGGAGGGGGACAGACTCATATTTAATTGGCAATGGATTTGCCAACTGAGAGCTCCCCACCCCGCCTCTACCATCAGCAGGATGGGTGTATGAGCATGAGATGAGATCATTTGTGAGAGCTACAAGAAAGCTGTATTTACTTTTCCTTTGTGCATCTGAACAATAATGTGCAGTTTTGAGTTGCCGATCCCAAGAGAAGGGCCTGTCTATCTTTCCGTTTGTCTTTCCCTCTCTTTGGTCAGGTTTTGCTTTGCCAGTTACGTAGATGGAGGTTGGTGGTGGCAGTAGGTGGCACACAGGTGATTCCAGCTCAGTCTTTTAGGAATCGTTGCCACACGTGTTGTCTTATTTGATAGTGTTAAGGAAGATCATCCCTATTTGGGGCAAATGAAGCTCAGAGAGGTTAAGCAATTTGTCCAAGGTCACAAAGCAAATTGGTAGAGAGCTGGGATTTGAACTTGGGTCTTCAGATTCCTGAAGTCATGTTCTTCTCACTTGCAAAGGTGCTGTGGGGAGCACCACAACCGTGTGATGGATGACGGTGATTACAAGGCCAGGATCTACTTGGGGACCCTCCTGGCATGTGACAGGAGACATCCATGGTGATTAGCTGGGGGCCATTTGAGAGCTGCCTGCTGGCTTCCAGGCATGTCACGGTAGTGACATTCCAAGCCATCACTCTTCCTACGGCGCACAAGGAGGCCCAGATGAAAAGCCTCAAATACGTCTGGCAAAATGATGTGCAAGAAAGAATCATGCATCTTGTTCCAATTAAGATGTTGGAAGAGAAGAGAGTCTAATTGTCCCACAATTACCTTTATTTATCAGACTCAGAGTGAAGTGTGATTATGAAGTGTCTCAGGAGAGGAGTGTGGAGTCAGGGATGGTCCAGGCTCTGCCTGGCATCCCAGCGACTGCTGGAGGGAAGGCCAACCACATAAGCACCTGGGGAGGGCTTCCCTGTGGATGAAGCCATCCATGTAGATGAGCAGGGTGAGTTCTGGTTCCTGCTCTACCACTGGCTTGCAGGGACTGTCACTTCCCCCAGCATCTGGGACAGATAAATGTTTGTGGAATCAATGGATGTCAGATAAGGAAACTGAAGCTCGTGGGGGCTCAGCGACTTGCCCAAGGACATAGAGCTGCTAATTCTCAGAGCCACGAATCAGAGTGTTTGATTGAGTTGAGTTCAAGTGCTTTGAAAAGTGCATAGGACCAAGGATGAGCCTTTGGTGTATCATTGCATGGTCACACACCCACAATAGACAGAGGACAACTTGGATGCATTGGAATAAATGTTCAGAGATAAGAGAATGAATGAACTGATTACATGCCAAACACCGTTTTACACATCAGTGGTGCAGATGTCCATGGGACAGCATCTCTAATGTCAAGAAACACTCAGTCTAGTGGGGAGACAGAGCAGGCAAGACAGCGTGACATACGCAGTAAATGCAGAAATTCAGGCTCCTGTGTGTGGCTGGGCCAGGGTGGGGACCAGGAAGGATTTCCTGGAGTGTTTGACATTTGGGGTGAATCTTAAAGGATGAAGGACAGGGTGGGGTGGGATAGATAAGCCAGACAGAAAAGCCGGTGCAAAGACATAGGGGCGAGAAGCTTGGCTCTTCTGGGATGACCTGTTCAGGTGGGCACCGGAGGCTGCAAGATGGGAGGTTGCGGCCCTAGGCCGGCCCCACCCCAGCCTGCTGAGCAGCTGTCCACTATCCGCTCTGAACTTGTGAGGTCCTGAGGCTCCCGGTCGCCGCCACACCCTGCCAACTCCCGTGGCAGGAGAGAGGAGGAAGCAATCTTAGTTTGCTCAGTTTCCTGAGGTCCTTCCATAATGCCTGCGCTGGCACCAAGGAGCCATGCCTCGAGACAGCGTTGCACGGCGGCATGGATGGTGGGCCACAGGTGGCTCTTCCGACCTGGGTCCGCTTTGTGGCCACAGCCCATGCCTGCCCAGCCATGGCCGAGCTAGCAAGAACCCAGGAGGGCTTGGCATTTGTCCAGGACTTACTAGGGGCTATGCACAATGTTGAGTGCTTTCATACATGATCTCCTCGCTCACTCCTCGTTGCAGCCTTGAGGTGGCACCATTATCCCCATTTTGTAGATGAGAAGGCTGATGCTCAGGTGGGTTAGGAAGCAGGGCCAACATTTGGACCAGGATTGTCTGAGTCCACTGTGCCAGTCCACTGGGCCTTCCAAACTCACCTGAGCTTCTTAACAGACCAAACATCCGTCTGGCAGGGAAGGCGCTGCCCAAAAGGATCAGATGGGCACAAGCCCTTCCAGCCAGGTAACTAAAGGCAAGTGTTGGTCCTGACAGGTAGGCCCAAGGTGCATGAAATAGGGAGTGGGCATGGGGGCCTGGAGGAAGATGTTGGAAAGTTCAGTTCTCCTCAGCTAGTTCTGACCTTGAGTGCCTTGGAGTGTGAGTGCCTTCAGAGGAAGACAATAATACTATTGATGATACTATATATTTTAATATATGTGTATATACATACATTCACCCATCCAACCCTCCATCCCCATGTCCATCCGACCATCCATCCACCCGTCCATCCATACATTCCCCCATCTATCCATCTACCCATCCTCCCATCCATCCATCCATCCATCCATCCATCCATCCATCCATCCATCCACTTATCTTCCCATCCATTCACCCATCTACCCCTCCATTCATCCACTCATCTACCCATCCTCCCAACCATTCACCTCCATCCACCTATCCACCCATCTATCTTCTATCCCCACTTCCCTGAACATTTTCATCCACCTACTGATTCGTCAACCAGTCCATCTATCTATCCATCCACCTGCTTACCCACTCCCAGTTTTTCCATCCATCCATCCATTCATCCATCCATCCATCCATCCATCCATCCATCCATCCGTCCATCCATCCATCCTTCCAGCCTCCTCTTCCCCCCAACACACACATTGGTTAATTCAGTGGTTCAATGAGAAACAGTGAGAACCCAGGCTCTATCTATATTTTCGCTCGGTGGTACTCAGAATGTCGGGCTTTTGTCCCCCATCTTCCATGCTTATGGCTGCAGGATCTCTGAGCATCTCATCCTCACTCATCAGTGATCAGAAGCCAGAAGAGAGAACACCCCTTCTCTGTGTTCTGTTATTGAGGAAAACTTTGCTGAGGGATCCCCAGGAGACGTCCCCTCATGTCCCCTGGGTTAGAGTTGCATCACATGGCTATTCCAAGACAACTCCCTGGCAAGAAGAAAGGTATTTCCACGATGGCCTTAAACTAAACAAGATGTGTCACCAGGGGCTCAGAGCTCCTCCTGGGCTGCTAGAGACTTGAAGGGAATTGGGATTCATTTAGTAAGGAAGAAGGGAGGGGAAGAGGGAGGTGGCTGATGAGTAGGCAAATGTGTCAGCCACTCCATCCATCTTCCCATTCGCTCATCATCTGCACAGCGATTCATCCATCCATCCATTTATCCATCCATGTGTCAATTCATCTATCAAACGTTTATTGATGCCCACTGAGAGCCAGGCCCTATGCTCCCTGTCTGGTGGGAACTCACAAGAAAAAGTTCTCGTTAGGGAGAAATATGGAGTTTCCCATAATACCTCTGATAACTGTTTTATTTAGTCACAGTAAGAATAATATCTGGAGATCGTGCTGTGCATTGCAGTTTGCAGAGATCTCCCAGGACCACTCCTTCATTCCACACACGTTTATGAAGCATCTGCCACATGCCAGGCACAGCTTTTTAGTTTTACAAAGTGCTTTTTCCTACATTTGTCAGAAAGAGCCCTCCAAAGTCAGAGACCAAATTTTTTTTGGTGGTAGGAATGACGCATTCCTCAGGCCTTCCTCAGAGCCAAGGGTGGGGAGTGGCCTGCGGTCAGGGTTGTTGATGGGGGGCTCCCCCTGGGGTAAAGGAGAAAGTGTTTTCCAGAGACAAGGCAGGGTCTTTCTAGAACCACACAGACTGAGCATTTTTTAGGGCTGGCGATAGGTGCTCAGAGCTAGGTTGGGGTTTCCCAGTCCACCGGTAGGGTGTCTTCTGGGGCAAGTATGATGGAACTGTACTTTGCTCAGCACAAAGCAGACATCTCCATTAGACCCAAGGGTGCAGGTCTTTCCTCTGAGAAGCCAGGCAGGGTCCTCCAGCCCTCCAGGGGCTGTGAGGTTAGTAGATGTAACTTGGTCTTTGACACAAATGCTTCCATTTTGGGTCAGGCCCACTTGTCTCCCCACCCTTCACCCCCAATACACACAGAGCCTGTTACTGGTCTGTGCAACATCTCAGGACCTCAAAATATACTTGATTTCCCACCAACACTCATCATCTCAGGTTCTACCTCCTGGGGCCCTCTCTACTCAGACCAGGGGTGGAGGGCAGTGTCCCTGTAATAACGACTCTTCCTTTTTTTTTTTTTTTTTTTTAAGATTTACTTATTTCAGAGAGAGAGAGTGAGCGAGAGAGCATGAGTGAGGGAGGAGGGGCAGAGGGAGAGGGAGAAGCAGACTTCCCACCGAGCTGGGAGCCTGGTTCAGGGCTCGATCCCAAGACCCCGAGATCATGACCTGAGCAGAAATCAAGAGTTGTCCACCTAACCGACTGAGCCACCCAGGTGCCCCTCGCCTCTCAAATCTTCGAGTTGAAGTTACTGGTTTAGAGTGGATACCATAAATCAAGTGACAGGGGTTAGCTACATGCCTGGCTTGGAGTCCACCACACCAGAGCTGTGATTACTCTAGACCCAGAGTCTTCCCCACTCAGAGTCTCAGGGTTATCCACACCCAGGGACTCAGAGTCCACAACGCTCAAATGTTACAGTCCTCCACTCTTGGGGGCTTACGGGGCAGGGTGATGGAGCCAGCTCATACTGGCGATTGTGTGAGATGATTGTACGCATCTCCCAAACCTGCTTGCAGTGAGGTCACATGGGTAACCTGAAATCAGCCATGGTGGGAGGATTCCAGCCACCATGGAAACTGGCAAACACTACCAACGGCGGCTCCCCTCCCCCATCAAGAGCCCATGGTTAAACACCCACCAGCACCCCATTCACAGAGCTCCAGACTGAGTAGAAAACCCCCCAGATTTAGGGGTAGAGAATTCTCCACAGCCAAAGGCAGTGGGTTTTCTAGATCTTGTGATGAAAAGATTTTCTAGATTTTTAGATGCTGTGTTTGTTGGAGCCCCGGGCAGTACATTTCATAGTTGTGAAGAGGGTGTTCCTTACAGCTTAGGGTGGCGTGTTTCCAGAACTAGCAGTACACTGATTGCTAGGGACAGGACAAATATTTTCCAGAGTGTGCAGTGAGGTATTTTCCTGTGCTCAAGAAGGAGTGTTTTCGGGGTGCCTGGGTGGCCCAGTCAGTCTTGATTTTGGCTCACATCATGATCTCGGGATCTTGAGATCAAGCCCTGCGTCAGGCTCTGTGCTCAGCAGGGAGTCTGCTTGAGATTCTCTCTCTCCCTCTGCCCCCGCCGCCCCCTCTTGTGTGTGCATGTGCGCACTCTTTCTCTCTCTCTCAAATAAATAAATAAATCTTAAAAAAAAAAAAAAAGAAGAAGAAGAAGGAATGTTTTCCAGATGTGAGGATGGAGGGTTTTTCAGAGCCATGAACAGTTTTCCCACTGCTAGGTATAGAATTTTTCAGAGCTGGGGATTGAGAGTTTTTCCCCCCCGATTCATAGTCACAGATTTTCCAGAGGTAGGCAAGGAAAGACTTCAAGAGGGAGGACCCTCTCTCAGTTCAGAGTAGTGAACAGCATCTCCTCCAGAAGCAAAGGATGCTAGTGCCTGGGCTGCCCGATATTTCAGAGTCTCTACATTCACGTGGAGACCCCATCAAACTGCGTTGTCCTTGGGTGCAGCTCCCAGACAGAGGGGAGCAAAGCTCGTCAGCATTTCAGCCACATAAATCAACTCGAAAATGATGCCTACTTCCCAGATGATCCAGTTCTAGGCCCTCAAGGTCAGCATGAAAGCCCATCAAGTTGTTTTACTACCGTGGAGAAAAAAAAAAAAATCTCAAAGCAACTTCTCTGGGTTAACCCTGCTGATGTAAAGGACCTCAGAGCCTCTTTGGTCAACTGGAGTGCTGACCTCTTCTCTTCCCACCACGTCGATCACTTTTTGGTAACTTGCCCGCATACCCTAAATAAATAGTAGCGAACAGACCTGGATATTGGAATGAATAAGGGCCTTGGCTTGGCCAGAACTAGGTTAGCAAGCCGCTTATTCAGGCCATGCCTCAGTTTACTCACTGGGGATATGGCAACAATACAGCCGCCCATGTGTGAGGGTCCCCTCACGGTACCTGGGAGGTAGCAGCCTTCCAGTAAATGTCAGCTACAAGGCAGGCCCTGAGGAGACATGAGTACTGGCCTGTCCAGGGGCCGACACTCCTTCATGCGGTGCCCTGGGAGACCTCCTTCCGCCTCGGACCCTTGTTTCCACACCATAAAATCAAGGATGAAAAGAGATGATGACAGCTCATATCGGCACTGGCTCTGACGGGCATTAACACCCTAGGAGCCGAACCCTGACCTCAGAAAGCTGCTCCAAGACCCGTCCTTTGAGCAGGGAAAGTGCAATCATGTCTCAGTGTCTGTGATGACATCCATCAACATCTCGTTGGCAGGTTAGGCGGGCTTCCGATGGTGCCGACATGGTGACTTGGCCAAGGACCCAGGAGCGGAGGACACCTTGTGGCTAATCAATCCTCCCACCCCGAGATTTCTCAGCTACCTATACATGTGAAGATGAACAGCAAATGGGAAATTAAAATATTCTAGCGACGGGAGGGAAGGGCAATCTGCCTTCTGTCCCCAAGAAGGGCTCTCTGCCGGGAAGGGAAGAACAGCATTTCTCATTCCGTGAATGAAATCTGTTCCTGATGTGCTGCAAAGCAAGACTTTGGAGACTGTAAGGTTTTCCTGGCCCCTCCAGGCTCCCAATCAATAAACCCAGATATCTCAGAAACCCCACTGGACATACCACGATCTTTCAAGGATTTCTGCCTAAAATAAAGCATTTTAAATTGAGATCAATTAAAAAAACTATTATTTTTTTAGTATTTTAAAAACACCCAATTATTTAACCCTGTATGAATGACCAGTGGGTAGGTTTGCATACATTGATACATACAGTGTAGGACAATGAATACGTGCTGCAGTGTAAATGGACAGGTTTAGTAGATGGATAGGTGAAAAATGCTAGAGTCCATCTGAATTGGATCTGGGCTGGGAGTGCCCCCAGGTGTCTGGCAGAGGCAAGGAAAATGTGTGGAAAATAATCAAGCAAAAACCCTGATCCCTATGGGAGAACCACCGAGATTCACCTGCAATACCTGCTCCATTCTCCCACCTGTACCTGTGTGCTGTGTGAATTTTTCCGGCAGTGAAGAAAACATGAGTATTAATTACCGCACATTTTTATTTATTTAGTATGTTTTTTTTTAATTTTTTTTAAAGATTTTATTTATTTATTTGAGAGAGAATGAGAGAGAGAGCACATGAGAGGGGGGAGGGTCAGAGGGAGAAGCAGACCCCCTGCTGAGCAAGGAGCCCGATATGGGACTCGATCCGGGGACTCCAGGATCATGACCTGAGCCGAAGGCAGTCGCTTAACCAACTGAGCCACCCAGGCGCCCTTGTTTAGTATGTTTAAGGGGCACCATTTTTTTTTTTTTTTAGTAAGCCATTTAGATGTGAGAATTCAGCTAATAAGGGATAAAATTACAATTACTTAATTTCAATCAATATTTTATTTATTAAAGCTGTAGATCTCAGAACCTAACTTTAGCTTTTACTTCCAACTTATGGGTCTTGATATTTTATTTATGAACTTAGTAATTTTTATATAAAAGCAAGATCACATTTACTTGTTTATTGATTCATATTCAATTAACTCATAAATTTGATAGGTTAAATTCCCATAAACTTTCAGCACCATTTACACATTTAATTAAGCAAATTCCCTTAGATGTTTCAGACTACAATTACAAATTCAATTTATCTGATTCCAACACTTCAAACACCTGACAAGGGAGATTTACAAATATGATGAACAAATTATTCCTAAGCACTTAAATAACTTCTGTAAATCAAATCAGACATTAAATTAGTTGCTTAGATTTTGTTTCAAACATAGAAAACAAGGAGAATATACATAAAACAAAACAATGATTATAAAATTCCTTACTACAAATGTAAACACAACTTATATGAAATTTTCAGTATTATGATTTATTTCTTTATTGTCTTGTTACGTTAAAGAAACATGCGTCAGTCAACCTATAATCCCCCACCCCCCTTCAAGGTGAACTGCCTTACTATCTTGCATTAAAACTCAGGTTACTTGGTAGAAGACTCAGGACCATGACATGGCTGGAGTGGCTTTGGTTGAGTCCTGAAGACTGGGCCATGGGACACCAAAGATGCTCAGGACCAACAGAAGCCCAATCATGAGGGGACTTGCCAGACATCTGATGGGCTGGCCTCTGTCTTGAGGTAGGATTCTGTCACCCAGGTCATCAGTACTGTCTAAACTTTTGTCTTTTGGGGGCGTCTGGCTGGCTCAGTCTGTGGAGCATGTGACTCTTGACCTCAGGGTTGTGAGTTGGAGCCCCACGTTGGGTGTAGAGATTACTTAAAAATAAAATTTTTAACTCTTGCCTTTTGGCTGGAACTTTTTTTAAAGATTTTATTTATTTTTATCTTAGAGAAAGAGTGAGAGAGAGCATGAGCAGGGGAGGAGTAGAGAGAGAGGGAGATAATCTCCAGCAGATGCAGAGCCTGACACAAGGCACGATCTCAGGACCCTGAGATCATGACCTGAGCTAAAACCAAGAGTTGGTTGCTCAACCGACTGAGCCACCCACGCACCTCTGGCTGGAACTTAACCAATAGTACATGTCTCAATTGTTTGCCTTTTAGGTTTTTCCTGGAAATGACTAGTCTCTTGAATCAATGAGGGGAATTCTTCATTCCCCTTAAATGACCCCATTGTGTAATTTCTTATGTTAAAACCTGGCGTGCTCAAGTCTCTTGCCCATTTGTTTCTACAAGGTTGTCTTTTTCTTCTTCATTTGTATGAGTTCTTTAGATATTCTGGATGTGAGTTTTTTTATCAGACGTGTCTGTTGTAAATACATCTTCTCCCACTGAGTTGAGATCAAGAATCTGGGTCTTTCCACTGAAACTCGATACTCGATTGCATACTCAAGATCTCTTGAAAGTCCGATGGACGTGTCAAACTTTATAGGGCAAACCTGGATTCTTATTTCTGGGCTCTCTATCTTCTCACTTTACCTTCTCTCCTGAAACTATCTCCAAATCAGAAGTTGGCACCATTATTCGTCTGGTTGCTGGCCTCATTCTTTTGAACTCTTTTTTACATTGTGAAATTTCAGAAAAATTACATAGAGAAAATACATAAAAACCCAGTGCATGATTTAACAAAGTAAACATCCACGTAACTACTATATAAGCCAAGAAAGAACACTACCAACATTCAAAAGTTTCTTGTAAATCTCTTAAAAAATACATATTATAATATATAAAATGTACAGAAAATTAAATATTATAATATATAATATAATAATTGATACCTAAATATCTATTTATGAAAATGTATTTTTTACATTTTGCCTGTATTTGAACCTTTTATTGATGGATTCACCTGAATGCATTGTTTGGTGTCTTTGTGCTTCCTTTCAATATTATGTTTATAACACACTGTTGTTGCCTGTCGCTGTAGCTCAAGCATTTTCATGGTTGCGTAGTATTCCGCTGTAATCTGCACACCATATTCTACCCTTGCTGGATATCCGGGTTGCTTCCAATTTTTAGCTGGTATGAACAATACTTCTAAAAGTATTCTTGTGCATTTTTATGACGCATGAATGCATGAATTTGTTTAAACTATATAGCTAGAACTATAATTGCTGGTCACAGGGTAGATCTATTTTCAACTTTTCCAGAAAAAGGCAAACTCTTTTTCCAAAGTGGCTGTAACATTTTTTTTTTTCTTGAGTCAGTATTGGTAAGCCATATTTTTCTAAGGTTTTGTCCATTTCACCTAAAATTTCAAATCTATTGGGCATGAGATTTTTCATCATGTTTGCTTCTTTTTGATGTCTGTAGCATCCTCAGTGAGACCCCTCCTTCCTTTTATTTTCGATATTGTTTGTGTCTGCTCTGTATTATTCTCTGCCAATGTCCTCAGGACAAAAGTGGTTTCCGAGATCACTTTCCTCTCTGGGTTCTTATATTTCCTCCCCACCTGCCCTGGTCATTTCTTACAATCTCGTCAGCTCTTTATTGCTTTGAAGAAGAAGCTTTTAAAATTTTACCTAGCATCTTTGTTTTTGATGGGACGGCTAGTCTTGAAAACCTAGCCCTCTGTTTCTGGAAGTCCATGGTCATTCAAGATTCCTCTCTTTCCCTCCAGTCCAACATGCAGGCCATACGCCCCCTCAGCTCCGCTTCTAAAACAGATCCCAGCCCCTGGCTGTCATCCTCTAATAGGCTATTTCTTGAGTGCTGTCTTGACCCAGTTTTGAGATCTTGGCTAACAATGCTCAATTCCCCTTTGCAGGCACTTTGCTAAAATTACATCCCAAACTCTTCCCTTATCAGACTCTGACGCCCCTGGGTTACAACAACACCCCCAAGCCAAACATCTAGGGATCACCCCTTCTCCCTTGGGCTCTTGGGGTCTTTCATAGTACTCCATCCACAGGAGGCCTGAAACCTCCTAACCCCTCCCTGCTTCTTCCAGCTCGCTGCTACCTTTGCCCGGACCCACCCACCCCCATGTGGCCCTGTGTGGCAGCCTTTTCTCGTTCCAAGCTGTGTGTCACAACAGTTCTGCCTCTCCCCTATCTGGGAGTCATTATGCAGTGTCTCGGCATCATCATGATCTACCAAATGTTGACAATACTCTGCCCCCTCACTTGGCTTCAAGTCTCCTGGTCTGTAGCCTGGATCTCCCAAACAGCCCGACTCTCTCCCTGTTCCTCTGTGGGCCTGCTGGAGTCCGACTGTCCAAGCTGTCCAAGCCGTAAACACGATCCCTTCTTTCTCCTGCATAAGAGGCTCTTGGCATTGACGTCTTTCCCATGGCTTCACACGCCCTGGGTGGCTTTCACCCCACCCACCTCTTTGACCCCTCCACTCTTCCCCAGCACCATGCTTTGGCCACACTGGCCTCCTCCTCTTCCTTTTTTTTTTTTTTTTTTTTTAAAGATTTTGTTTATTTATTTGACAGAGACACAGCGAGGGAGGGAACAGGGGGAGTGGGAGAGGGAGAAGCAGGCTCCCCGCCGAGCAGGGAGCCCGATGCGGGGCTCGATCCCAGGACCCTGGGATCATGACCGGAGCCGAAGGCAGACGCTTAACGACTGAGCCACCCAGATGCCCCTCCTCCTCTTCCTTGACTGGCCATGCTCTCCCCTGTCTTAGAGTCTTCATGTTTACAGAAGTGTTTGGAACACTCACTCCAGACCTTCACATGACCTCTTCCTTCTTATTCAGGTCCCAACTCCAGTGTCCCGTCAGGGGGCCTCCCTGACCTTTCTTGCTCAGCCTGTGGCCTCTGACCCCACCCCTTCTGCCACACTCACCACACCCATTTACTCACTCTCCGCCACATCATAATGTTGATTTATTTTCAAAGCACGTGCATGTTCCTGAACTAATCCTACACGTTGACGCATTTGTCATCTTGTTCCCTCCTCTAGAATGGGTTGGTCTTGTTCAGTGTCACCTTCCTCGTTCTCAGAACGACACCCGGCACATAGTAGGCACCATAAATCCTTGGCGAGTGTCCCCCTCGGTGTCCAGTCAGGCAAGCAGAGACCACGCTAGGTGGCACAGAGAGAGAGCGTGGTTTCAGTCAGGAACTGGTTACAAAGATGTCAGGAAGATCGGTGGGGTGAACGGGGCAGGGGGTAGAGTCATCATCGATGCTGTCCTGTCCCTCCTTTTGCTGCCCTGGTCCACTCGCCTGTTGTCCACGTAGAGGCTCAGCAAGGGCCCATTATGGCTTCTGTCAAATTGGAAACTCCTGTGTGTTCCACACAGCTGCTGTTTGTGGGTGCTCCCAGGGACTTCACCTTCAGAGTCCTGGAGCCTGTCTGGGCTCCCAAGCCACAGGGAGACCAGCCTCCTCCTTGACTCCGGGCCCCAGGCATTGCAGGACCCCAAAGCGGTTCTGCTGGTTGTACCCAGACCTCACCAAGCTGCTCGTGTAAATGCAATCTGAACAACTCTGGGCCTCTACACTTGGACCATGGGAGCTCAGACTCAGCCCGGGTTGCTGAGCAGAACAGACCCCACATCAGACACTCCATTGATCCTACCTTCCCATCCTCCTAACACATCCAACCCCCCTCCTCCTATTCCAGAGACAAGAAATGGAGAGTTGTCCAAGTCCAGGGGCACAGACACCTCCAGATAATCATTCTTCCAGGCTAGACTCTGTGGTCTCCAGATCCATGGAGGGTCAGCCCTCCACAGCCAGGGATGAAGAGTTTTTGGCTTCAGAGTTGGACCATTTCCCAGAGCTGGGACTGGATCACCTGATGGAGCCCCAAAGGCAGTGTGGTGCAAAATCAGGGAGGAAGGGTCCTCCAGAACAGGCTGGAGAATTCCAGAACCAGGAACTGAAAATCTTCTGGAGCCCTGGAGTTTTCCCTGGAGCCAATGACGTTGTGGCACTGTGAACACCCCCGAAATATTTTCCAGGGACAGGCAGATATTTCCAGAGCCAGATACAGCATTTCGTTTTCCTGATTCACAGTTAAGGTGTTTTCTAGAGCTAGAAATAGAACCTCTGGAAGATGGAGAACCATCCCTTTCCTGTGAGTAAAGAACATCTCTTTCAGACTGAGGGGCAATGTCCTTCCTCTGCCAACATGGAGGAGGCTGTAGGGCAATGCGCTCTGGGGTCCTCCAAAGCCATGAAGTTAACACAGTCACATCTGTCCCTGCGACTGCTTTGTAGACATCCTCCTGGCCCTTGCCCCCAGACACCCTGAACGGGTGACCACTTCCAGACCCACAAACTCACGCCAAGGTCTCATTAAAACTTACTCTCCTGTGTTTAGTCTGTGTGTCTTCTACTCAGAGAGTGTGGGGGCTGGTGTCTCACTCTGAAAACGTGCCCAAGTCTCAAAATCAGCTTCCCAGGCGGTCCCCTAAGAGACCCTCAGGCTGGAGTGTAACTTTTCTAGTCGTATTATTATTTCGAGGGGTGCTTTATGAAACAGGGTAAGCACATAAAACACAAACGTGCAAGAGATCCTAGGACGTCTGTTGTTTTTGTCAAGGAGAAGGTCCACCTCTTCTTCTTTCAGGGATTATGTTGGCAACTCTCCCTGATGCCCCCAAGTCCCAAACAAACCAGCCCGGGTCGTCTTAGGGTCAACCTAATGTCGTGCCAAGAACATGGACTCTGTTTTGATTTTGGACTCTGACGGACCTGTGTTTGATCCGGTAAGGCCGTGCAGTCTCGGGTGAGTCACTTTATCTCTCTGGCCCTTTCCAGTGGGAATAATAACACCTGTCTTGCAGGGGTGTCATGAATGTCTACAGTAGTGACGTATGTGAAGACCCCGAGGGTGCACTGGGCTGGAGGAGTTCTCAGCCACCGTTCAATTGCAAGGCAGACCAGAGTTGGAAAATTGTGGTGAATTTGGAGGTTGAGGCACCTAAAAAAATCTCCTGGTTCTGCCACACACTTGAACTGTGTGACTTGGCAATCATTTCCCTTCTTGGACCCTCAGTGTCCTCATCTGTGAAACCAAGGGTCGAAGAAAGGGATTCGGAGGGCACCCCCAGCTCTGAATTCCCGAAGATTCCTTCATTATAACATCCGGATCAATTCTCTTGACATTTAAGGAGCTGCCGGGATGTCTCACTTTGTTCCTTGAGAGAGGACATCTGTAACCATCGTGTGAGGGATGTAGGTGAGGTTTTGACAGTGTTAATATGGCAGGATGACAAAAATCTAGGATTCTTGTCTCACCATCCTATTTCATCTTGTGTTTTCCCCAACAGAAACAAGCTCATGTGTGACGCATGAGAAGTCAAAACGCCACTCTGTGATGAGCTAAGCAAACGGCTGCTCTCTCGGGGCAGAGCCGTGGCATTGGAGTCCTGGCTGGGCCTCGCCTGCCCCCCTAAAACCCTGTAACACTAATGTCATCACTGTAGCGGACTGATGGGAGATTGACCGTGGGCCAGGCCACAAACGATTTAATTCTCAGAAACATGAGATGATTGTAGTAGAATGACTCCACTGGCCAGAAAACAGGCCCCATCCGTCTTCCGACATCCCACCCAACAGATCGGCACAGTTTCCTCTCTGCTGGGTGGGTGGGGGGCATGATGGGGGAGGGGCACGATGGGGGAGGGGCCAGTCCCAACTTCCAGGCAGCAGGGAGAGAGGTGCGTGGGGGGTGGGAAGGAGGGATGTGGCTGGAGCTCTGTGGACCTGGACTTGGGAGAGGCTCTGTGCCCTGTGCTGGGAATACAGAGATGAAGAACTCTGTGTGTGTGTGTGTGTGTGTGTACCGACTCGGAAACGCACACCTCTTGTCAGAGCAGCAGGATTCTCAACACAAAAGTGCTGTACACAAGATGTCCACGCTGTATGGCAGGGGGAGGGATGATCCTGTCTGGCTGCCAGAAGGGCCCTCACAGCTTCCCAGGTGAGGTGGTGACATCTATTCCAGCATCTTCATGCCCCCTCCTAAATTAGGTTCTTCCTATTTCCACTCTAGGGGCCTTGGTTGCCACCCCCACCCCCCCAGTCTCTCACCAGTCCCTGCAATAACTGGTCTCCCAGCCTCTTCCAGCCCATCCTCCACACAGCAGCAAGAGTGAAGGCCTTCCTAAAATGCAAACCTAATCCTAGCCCCTCCCCTCAAATCCCTTCAGCTGCCTGGGAATATGGCCCAAGATCCCTTGGCTTGACTTTCAAGCCCTGGGGAATCTTATTCCTGCTTCTCTTTTCAGCTTTACCCCCAACGCCTTCTCCTTTTCACTCCCCCCATCTAATTTCCTGCCAGAGTCCCCCAAATCCCGCCAGTGCACCTTGCTTTCTCTTGCCTCCTCTGTTTGCACGGGCTGTTCCCTCGGCCAGGAATTCCCTTCCCCACCCTTCCTCATCTGCTAAGTCCTTCAGGTCACTGCTCAGCATCTCTTTCTCCTGGAAGCCCTGGGGAACGAAGCAAGTTCGCACAGGGACGCCTCCTCCGTGCTTCCACAGGCCCTGTGCCAGTCCCTCCTTCAGTCCTGAACACACTGCCTTGTGATTTTCCGCAGGGCCGTGTGCTTGCTCAGACGAGCGGCTCGGTGGGGGGCGGATAGGGGTGTAGTCCTCTGTATCTGGTGGATGGTGCTCGCTGCTGTTTGCAGGATGAGGGGACGGCTGTTCGTCCTGGGGCTGGGGGGCTAGGCGGGGTCGACACTGGGCTGGGGGGCCGGGCTGTGGCAGGGGGGTGAACGGGCGCCTTTGGAACAGTTGGGGTGCGTGGGGCGGAGCGGGGGTCCCTGGGCCCCGCCATCCGCTGGAAGGAGGTGTGACCTGGCTCTCCCACCCGAGCCTCCCCCTCTCCTTTCTGCCCAGAGCCAGCCCGCGCTGTCATAGCAACAGCCCGCCCCGGCCGCTGGGCCGACCAATGGCAGCCGGGGCAGGTGAGGTAATGCCCGGGTCTCGCAGCTCATTGGCGGGCCGGGCCGCGGGTGGGCGTGGCGGCGCGGGGGCGCGGGCGGCGCGGGGGCCGGGCGGCGGAGTGCGTGCGTGGAGCCCCCGGCTGTTGTGCGCCGCGCCCCACCTGCGCTCGCTCTCGGTCCGCGCGCCGGCAGCCTGGCTCATCTCTCTTTCTCCGCGCGTCCGTCCTGTCTCCGTCTGTCTCGGTCCTTCTGTCTGCGTCTGTCCCGCGTAAGGGCTCGGCGACTCCTCCTTCCCGCCCCTCTGTCTGTGCCGGAGGTCTCTCTCTCTGCGTGCGTCTCCCTGTCTCCTGGCATCCCTGCTGCCCGTCCGTGTCTCTCGCCAGCCTCGCTGGCCGGTGCTCCTCCAAACAAGGGCGCAGTGAGAGCTCCTTGACTTGGAGCCAGAAGGTGACTCACTGCTTCAAACCGCAAGCCCTGCCTCGCCGCTCTCCGAGGCACCTTCTTCCCGAGCTTGCTGGAAAACTCTGGCCCCCGGGGCCCAGGTCCTGAGACCTTGGCGAGGCCGGCTGGGCCTTTCTCTGATGTGTCTTGCCAGACATTTGTTTTTGTTGACTTGTCACCCAATTAAGGGAAAGGCCGGTCGTTCTGTGCTTTGGGGCAAGGAAGGACGTGGAGGACAAACTTGGAGAAGGAACAGGCATAAACTTCGGTCACAGCAGCGGAGAGGTTTAGGTTAGACTCCCGGAGGAGCTTCCAGAAAACAGCAAATGCGTAGACACTGGAGAGAGTGAATGAAAAGGGTAGTTGGATTTCGACCCTTCCATCTCTTGGTCCATCCCGCAGGGCGATATATTGGTTCCTCTTAGTGGCAGGCTCTGCGCTGGCACTGGCTCAGTCCCTTGGGCTCTAGGAGTCACAGCCCAGGCAGGGAGACAGACACACAAATCCTGGGTTTTGTTGGGACTCCAGAGGAGGGCAAAACTCACTGTGCTCGCAGGGCAGCTTCATGGAGGAGGTGACCTTCGAGCTGGTGTGCTTGGGAGAATGGCCAGTAGCTTGTTTGGCTCAGCCTAGGTGGGGCAGAATGTTAGGAGACCAGCCTGAATGGATCTATGGGGCGGGGGTGGGAGGGGGTGGGGGAGGGGGGGCGCGGTAGAGGGTCCAGGAATGTGAAGACCTGGATGGGGGGTTTGCACTCCATCCCAGCATGATGCAGTGATGGGGAGCCACACGGGGGATCTGAAGTGGGGAGGCATGGTCCGATGGGGCTTTCATGCAGTGTCACTGGTAGCAGGGCTCCTGTCTGTCTTGCTCAGCCCTGGGTCCCAGCACAGAACTTGGGGGAGGGGAGGGGCGGGGAGAGGTTGTCTGAGAGATGAGGGGTGAAGTGGTGAGTCTGGCATTCGTGTGGGGTGGAGGGGATGGGAAAAGTGAATGGGTTCAAGAGATGGGAAGGACACATAGAAGGGATGGTTCTTGCTGGCTCAATAAGGCTTTGAGTGAGGGAGAGGGAGGTGCCCGGGGTAACACCTGGGTTTTTGGTTTGAGCAGCTGAGGACGGGGAGAGAGGGAACACAGGAGATGGGGCAGATTGCAAGGGCAAGGTGGCTAATTCAGAGTTGCACCTGCAGAGTCTGAGGTGCTGGTGGGATGTCCAGATGGGGCTGTCTGTGGGGAAGGTCTGGGCTGGGGTGCTCAGCATAAAGGTGGCTACTGAGGCCACTTAAGGACTGGGACATGTAAGAGCTGGTTTGTCAGATAAGGAGGTCCTGCCGAACCCTAGGGAGGCCTGGCTAAGGGTCAGGGGCTCTGGGTTGTGATCTGGATCCTGAAACCGGCTTGCTGTGTGACCTTGGGTAAGTCACTCTTCCTTGCTGGGATGCTGTCCCCTGATCTGTCAGCAGAGGTTCAGAGAGACTTGGGCCACTTCTCTTTTTAAGGCTTCTGGATATGGTTAAAAAAAAAATTAAGATGTGCCCAAAACAGGATAACAGGAATGGTGGTTATTTGCTTGGTTCGCATTGACAAATGAGCATTATGAACAAAGGTACAGGGGTTGCATGTCTGATCTCTTTTGGATATGAAAGTCCATGTCACGGTCCTGTTGGGAGGTTAGACCTTTACTTACGGCCTTCCAGGTTGCCTGGAGTCATTGCCCCTTTTGGTGGGAAAGGTGCCCGGCTGGGGGCCAAGGCCTGGTCTAAGCAGCAGCCCCCTGTTGCCCTCAGCGTGGGCCTTCATGCCCCTCCCCCAGTTCCTGCCAGCCTCCAGTTCCGTCTTTCCCTGGGGAGCCAGCCGTTACTGGTCTGCGGGTTTCCAAGGTTCCAGCACTGCCACCTCCTCTCCCACTTCCTCAAAGATGAGAGCGTTAGACACGAGTGGGGCCCTGGCTCTGCCTTTAACTTGCCCTTGGGCAGGTTGCTTCCTTTCTGAGACCTCACAGTCTCAGCATCTCTTTGTCCTCAGGCGGTAGCCTGGCGACTGGCCCAAGGTATGCACTTAATAAATGTTGGCTTAATTGAATTAAATTGCAAAGTAGTTCATTTGGCTGGAGCAAGGCTTGGGGGAAGGATGGGGAGAGAGCGCATTCCTTTGGGGCCTTCAGAATAAGACAATGCCTGCAAAGGTGTGAATATTTACAAGTCCGCATCCTATGGCATTTGGCCCAGTGCCCCTGAAAGGCATCCAGAGCAGAAAAGTAAGTGGACACAAATGGGATTCCTTCCTCCACACACTACAAAGTCTCGGTTTGGCAAGAATTAATCACGAATACATTCCGCCTAGCCTAGTGGTCAAGGGCAAGAACGTGGAGGTGGGCAACCTGGTTCAAATCAGGCTCCGTCCCTTTCTGTTGTTTGACCCTCAAGGAGGGGCGTTGTGTATCAGACTCTAATGTAAACTGCAAGTCATACCATGATGCCCCTCGTGGGGTAGTTACGAGGATTTAGTGCGTTCCTGGATGCACAGGATTTAGGCCGGTGCCTGGCCTGTGTGCGCGCCCAGGACCCGTAGCTGTCATTGTTAGCAACGATCAGCTCTTGAGCCCCGCCCGGAGCCGAGCACTCAGCAGTTGGGGTGAGTGGGGGGCCTTTAGCGCTCCTCCCTGTGCTCTAGAGCGGGGGTTCCTCAATTTGGCTCCACATTAGAATCATCCCGGGGGCCCTTTTAAACTCCCAGTGCTGGGCGACACCTTCGAGCAATTACGTCGGGACCTCTGGGGGTGCAGTGCAGGCCTCAGGGCCTTCTCAGATAGATGCTGATGTGCAGCCGGGGGCTGGGAATGAGAGCAGTGATCCTCAAGGCCTGGACCCCGGACTAGCAGCAGCAGCATCACCTGGGAACTGGCTAGAATGCACATTCTCAGGCCCCACCCCAGCTCCACTAAGGAATCGGAAGCTCTGGGGGTGGGCACAGCAGTCTACGTTTTAATAAGCCCTCCCGGGGATTCAGGGGTAGCTCAAGTTTGAGAACTACTGATCTAGAGGCTGAAAAGGACAATCAATTGTTTTTGAAAGCCACCATAGTAAGCTGCATCCTATTCCCAGCTGGGCAGAAATAGGGAGCCATCCTGCCCACTGATAGCCACAAGCCCTTCATTAAGGGCGCCCTGCTGCTCAGTATGGGTTCTCTCTCGTATTTAGACCTCAGAGCAACCTGTTACCCATAACTTCACCTCCATTTTCCAGAGGAGGAACGTGAGGCTCCAGGAACTCATGGGACCTGCCCAGAGCCTCGCAGTTAGTGAAGGGGGCTGCACGAGGACCCCCAGGGCCGGCTTCTTCCCAGCTTTGGCTTTGTATGGAAAGGGTTCGAGGTCCTATTCGAGACCTTGAGCCCTGGCTCTCGTCTGCTGAGGGCCCAACTGTTCCTCCGTCATCCAGGAGCTGTGAGATCGTCGGTCCTCAAATTATCCCCAGAAATGTCTGAGAATTGCAGATTCCAAGGTGGGAATGTGAGGGGCATGTTGCCTGTAGGGCACCGGGTCCGGTCCTAGTACGGAGTCAGCACTCACAAACACCACCGCCCTCATTAGGAGTCACACATGCTCATTGATAAATACAGATAACGGCGTACTAGTTTATATTTACTATTCATTGTCATTGTTTGATTTATATTTTTTATTGTGGTAAAATGGATATGTCTTACGTTTTTTTAAGATTTTATTTATTTACGGGCGCCTGGGTGGCTCAGTCGGTTAAGCGTCTGCCTTTGGCTCAAGTCATGATCTCAGGGTCCTGGGATCGAGACCTACATCAGGCTCTCTGCTCACTGTGCAGTCTGCTTCTCCCTCTCCCGCTGCCCCTCCCCCTGCTCATGCTCGCTCGGTCTCTTTCTCTCTCAAGTGAATAAATAAAAAAAAAATCTTAAAAAAAAGGATTTTATTTATTTGTTTGAGAGAGCGCGAGCAGGGAAGGAGCAGAGGAAGAGGGACAAGCAGACTCCACGCTGAGCACAGAGTCCGATGTGGGGCTTGATCTCACACCTCTGAGATCACAACCTGAGCTGAAATCAAGAGTTGGACCGAGCCACCCAGGCACCCCACGTGCCTTATTTCTAATATTAAAGGTGTTCCATCTTGTAAGCTTCCACATATAGACAGAGCTGCGGGCTCAGCTGAAATGCTAGCCCTGCTCAGTTACCAGCTAGGACACGAGGAAGAGCAGGTGAGGGAGTGGAGTGGGGCTGACCTGGGTTCAAATCTCAGCCATCACTTAACTTCGAGGCACAGGCAAAGCCTTCCTCGCCCTGGGCCTCAGTTTTCCCCTCCTTAAAATGGAAAGCACAGTGCAGAATGTACACTTCTCTTCAGACCTGAGGGGTTATTATTCCTGTCAAAGGGAGCCAGTAGCTGTGCGGACATTAATAATTCAAGCCTGCACATGCCTAGCCTGGGACGGGCTCCCCGCCACCACACGCCGGGGCCAGACTCATTTCCTCCCTTTTTATCACGAAACTGCGTGCTGCGGAGGAGGGGTGCAGAAGGGCGACCACCGGTGTGACTCCCAGTGTCTCCCTGCCTCGCCCAGACTCCTGGGGAAGGCCCTGAGCGTGCTCAGCTCTGCTCCCTCTGGGCCTCTCTGTGTCTGCCTGCAGAGGGGCTGCATTCTGGTTGGTTCTTTGACACCAGGTGGCCTCCGTGGGCTGGCTCTGCCTGTCCGGGTGGCCTGTGGTTGTCCGTGCTACCAGCGACAGGAGGCTCAGTCTGTCTGCTTCTGGGGCCGGGTATTGGCAAGCCCATCTGGCTGCAGCTCTAAAGCCCCGTCCTCCAGGCCGGCATATTTCTGTCATGGCACATCGTTTCCCTGGCTTTCCATCTCACCGGAGCCAAAGCTGGATTCCTCAGGGTGACCCGCAGGTGGTAGAACATCCAGGCCCAGGGCCCCTCGGCCTCACCCCACTTAAAAAAAAAAAAAAACAAAAAATCTTAAAAAAAAAATTATTGAAGTATAGTTGACACACAATGTTATATTAGTTTCAGGTGTGTAACATAGTGATTCGACAATTCCATACATTGGTCAGTGTCGCTGCCATCTGTTACCATGCAACGTTATGGCAGTGGGATCGACTATATCCCCTCTGCTGTACTTTTCATCTCTGTGACTTACTTATTTTGTAACTGGAAGTTCATACCTCTTCATCCCCTTCTCCTATTTTTCCCATTGCTGCCACCCCTCCCCGGGGAACCACCAGTTTTTTTTCTGATTTATGAGTCTGTTTCTGTTTTGTTTGTTTGCTTGTTTTGTGTTTTAGATTCCACATATAAGCGAAATCCTATGGTATTTGTCTTTCTCTGTCTGATTTATTTCCCTTTGCATAATACCCTCTAGGTCCATCTATGCTGCAAATGGCAGGATCTCATTCCTTTGCATGGCTGAGTGATATTCCATTGTGTGTGTGCACCATGTCTTTATCCATCCATCTGTCGATGGCCTTGTCCAACTTTTTTCCTTCCCCTCTACTTCACTCTGACCCTGGCCTGCTGATTCCATACTACACAACCACCCTCCTGCCTCAGGGCCCTTGCACATTCTGTTCCCTCAACTTGGAATGTCCTTTCCCCCGATGAATGCATGACCTGACTTACTCACTTCAGGTCTTAACTCAAGTATCTTCTTGGCTTTTTAAAATTGAAATGCCTCCCACAGCCCTCAGCACTTCATATTCTCCCTCCCCCGCATTATTTTCCTCCTTAGCACTTGCGCTAGCACAGTTTCTTTCGGTTATCTTGCTTATTAGGTCTCTCCCACTACAATGACCAGTCCGTGTGACTGAGGATTTTTGTTTGCTCTTTTCGCTGCGATATTCCCAGTGCCTGTGCACGCCTTGCACAGAGTAGATGCTCAGTAAATGTTTGTTGAATGAATGAAGGGAGCCAGCGTACCTGCGGGAGTCTCACAGCTGGTTCCAAACTCGGTAGGGGAACTGTGATGTCACTTTTGAGCCCTCCCAGACCCCAACTATGCTCAGCTCTTTGTGACTGAGTAGACATAATGTAGCAAATACTCAAGAGTTTGGGCGCTTTAAATGCCTGAATTTAAATTCTGATTGCCGTACCCTCTTCGCTGGGTTTCTTAACCTCTCTGTGCCTCAGTCTCCCCATCTCTAAAGTGGGGATTGTAAGATTGCCTCCCTTATAGGGCTATTGTGAAGATCAAGGGATCATACAGTGCTGAGCACAGTGCCTGGTATAAAATAAGGGCTCCATCAGGGTGAGCTGATGTTTATCAGCTTTGTGGCTTGGGGATGTGACCACTTGCCCTGGCTACTTCTCAGGATGGTTATGGAGGGACATCAGGGAGCCGGGGATGTGGCCTTGTCTTGTGAACTCCGATGCCCAGGATGGAACAGAGGGGCTGTGGGCCGGAGACCCAAGTCTTGGCCAGGGAACTCAAGGGTGGTGGCAGCAGGATGAGGGGCAGCGGGGCCGCTTCAGTGAGGGTGCTGCTGCATGACCCCAGGTGTTAGGGGGTTTCTAAAGGTAGAGACCTGTGTTCAGGTAGACAGTTGTCTGGCTGGTGACCTGGCCTTTGAACTTCCAGACTGAGTCACTGGTTGCTAAGACCAGAAAGGGTCGCTGCTCCCCTTCTCACCTGCTCTGTAAACTGCGGAGAGCCTCTGGTTGGGATCCACAGGGAGCAGTCGGGGGAGAAATGGGGTCATGGGGTGGTCTCCGGGGCACTGCCCAGAGTGACCAGGGATGTCCTTGCACCTTCCTCCATCAGGTTTGTGTATGGTGCGTGTGTGAAAGAGTGTGAGAACGTGGGTACATGTGTGTCTGTGTGTGAATGTGTGTTAGGACGTTTGCTGCCAGCCACTCTCCCTCCCTCTCTCTCTTTCACACACACACACACACACACGCGCGCGCGCACGCGCAGTGCATGCAGTCCAGAGGCTGGCCCTGCTCTCCGCGGGCTCGGGGGGCATCTATTCTCCTTCACAGCGCTTGCTCTCAGGCTCTGTGCTGGAAATCTCTGTGCTGTGCTGTGCACCAGTCCCTGTTCTGGGCAGGGAGAGCTTCCTGTCTCAAAGACCCTGCTCTGAAAGGCAAGGATGATGCCAGGCCAGGAGTCCTGGCAGAAGATGGGGGACTCAGGGTTTGGGGGATGAGCCCAGGGAAGATCCAGGCCTGGTGGGCTGGAAGTTCATTCCCCAGGGGACAGAGAGGCAGTGCTCATACAGATGAGAACCATCACTGACATTTATTACATGCTGACTGTGCCCCAGACATCTCACGGGCTTCACTTCATTTTTCAGATGAAGACACCGAGCCTCAGGGAGGTTGGGAAACTGAGCCAAGATCACACAGCAAGAAAATGGCAGATGAGGCTGAGGCTCAGAAAGGTTGCTTGGCTTACTGTGAGTCACCCGACATGTTAATGGCAGAACTAGAATTTGAACTTGGGTCTCTCTGATTCCAGAGCCTGTGCTCTTAACCACCACCACTACCCTCCCCAAGCTCTAGAGTAAGCCAGACATCCTGGGGATGTGCGAGAGAGGAGGAATTTGGGTGGCCAGGGGAAGGAGGGGCTGAGTCAGCCTGGAAGGGTCAGCGAGTAAAAAGTGAGGCACAGATGTCAGCCCGGAGCACTCCAGGGAGACAGGGGATGGGGGAGGGCATCCCATAGGAGAGAAGAGTGTGAGCAAAGGCACAGAGGCGTGAAGTATGGGGCCACGTTCTGGTAGTTTATGGCCGGCCCATTGAGCAGGAAGACAACCTCCACTTCTCCCTGCCCCCACTCCCATCCTGTCTCAGAAAGCCTGATTGTCCCCACTTCCCTCCACCCCCTCCTGTTAGGCTCCTGGGATATGGACAAGAGAGGAGCTTGTCTTTCCTGGCTCTGCTGGAGTCCTGCCGCTGAGGTTTGGTTACCATGGCGACGGGCTCCATGGAAACTCATAGCCGGCCCAAGATAGACCTGGACCCCAGCCCACCTGCTGATGCATTGCCTCCCCTGGTCTCAGCATCCTGAGGAGATGTCCAGGGGGTCACTCTGTCACTCTGCTGCCTGAGTCCCCACCCTTCCACCTTGGCAGAGGCAGGAGAGTCCCCAAGGTCAGAGAGGCGGTAATTCCCGCACGTAGGATCTGTCGGGTGGCTCCAGGATCCCACATTAAACGGGCACTAGGGGACCCCAAATTCCCTTATATTTGGACAAATGAGGGGCAAGTCTTTATGTGGCCACTGCTTGATGTCCTGCCCGTTCTGTCCCTGCATCCCAGTCTGTCCCACTCGCAGGGTCGCACTCTCTTTGTTATGGGCCTTGTGAGTTTGTCTCCTGACCTTGCTGGTCTTGGAGTTCTGTCTACTTAACCTCCCGTCTGACCACCATGCCCCATGGACACCCTGGTTTGGAAAATCAACACACTATCGATGCACCTGCTGTTGGACAGACCTGGTAGGGGACCCTAACTCCACACTCGATAACCACGTGACTTTGAACAAGTCATTCCCTCTTTCTGAGCCTGGGATTCCATGTCTCTGAATACATGCTTTTTCATCCAACAAATGTGTGGAAGAATATCTGCATCTCTCGAGCACTTATTTATTTATCATGCTTTTAATGCATTCATTGTGCTTAGAACTGCACTTCCATCATCCCATTTACCCCTTACAACTCTGAGACAGGATTCTTACTCCCGATGAAAACACTGAGGAGTAGAAGGTGCAGGCCCCTGACCAAGGCCATGCGGCAAGAACGTGGCACCGCAGGGAGGAGGACACAGATTCAGCTGACCCCGAGGTTGCACTCTTAGCCACTTTATTATTTGGTCAGTTAATTTTTATTGAGCACCTGCTTTGTGGTGGCCTGGTTTCTGCTCTCTGGAGCATCTATTGGGGGAGGTAGAACAAAAGGGGAAATAAAGACAGATTGTTATACGAGCATAACAAAGGACGTTCTTTAGGGGAGGGTGAGAGGTCAGAGAGCGTTTCTCTGAGGAAGTGACATGAAGGATGAGAGATCTGAATAGTGAGAAGAGCTGGCCACGAGAGGGAAGAGAGATCCAGGTAGGGGCATGGTGTGGACAAAGGCCTGGAGGTGGGAATGAGTCTGTGTGTCCTTGAGGCTGGAAGGGGTCAGAGTAGCTTGGAGGTTGTAAGGGGGGGGGGCTAGGATGAGTGGGATAGGTAGGCAGGGGCCAGATCCCATGGAGCCTTGTGGGTGGGGATGTGCAACGTAGTGTATTCTAAGGGCAGTGGAAAGCACTGGAAGGTTTTAAGCAGGAACCTTGGGAGTGGACCTGATTTACGTAAGGAGTAGCTCCCGGTCGGTGGCTGCCGTGTGGGGAGGGGGTGGGAGGGGGCACGAAAGGAGGAGAGGAGGACGGCACAGGTGTCCAGGTTAGAGACCGTGGTGCCTGGGCTGTGGTGTTGGCAGTGGACGGGGCGGGGCTGCTGAGTTTGGCAGAGTTTGGATGTCAGTGGACAGAAGGCGCTGACGGACTGTAGGTAGGGAATGAGGAACAGGAAGGAATGAAGGATGCCTCCTAGTTCCTGCCCTCAGTGACTGGGTGGACGATGCGGACCCAGGGCTGGTTAACCGGCTTTGGGGGGAGAAAACCCAGAGCTTGTGTTGGGATGTGTCCTGCCTGAGATACTCCGCTGTGAGTTCTGGGCAGAGGTCTGCGCTGCAGATGTGAATGTGGGTGTTGAGGGGGTAGATGAGGTGTGTAAAGTCTTGGGGCCTGATGAGACCAAAGGAGGAGAAAGTGTAGACAGAGAGGGACAGGGAGAGGAGAGAGGAGCGGCAGGAGGAGGGAAGCCCAGAGGGAGGTGAGGAAGGAGGAGGGAGGAAAAGAGAAGTAGGGAAAGGAGGAAAGGGGGGGGAGGGGGGAAGGGCTGCCAGAGCCCAGAACACACCTGTGCATTTGCTCAACACACCTGGGCGGACGGTGGGTGTGGTGTGTCAGGCACAGGAGAG
>NC_138372.1:21350904-21358062 GCF_054177405.1 Leptonychotes weddellii | reverse complement strand
GAGACAGAGACAGAATGAGATAGAGAGACCGAGAGAGACTGAGAGACAGGAGGGAGGGAGGGAGAGGTTTGGGAGGAAAGGAGAGAGGGAAAGAGACAGAGAGGGCTAGACAGGGACACAGGAGAGACAGAGACAGAGAGATAAACACAGATGAGAGCAAGATAGAGGGAGTGAGACAACAAGGTGGTAGATCCAGAAACCATAACAGAGACGAAGTCTGGGTGGTAAGACCAGGCACAATTTTGACTCTCATTCTTTTGCTTATATTATTTTCTGACTTCTCTTTATGTATACTTAAATAATTATCTTTTAGGGCGCCTGGGTGGCTCAGTTGGTTAAGCGACTGCCTTCGGCTCAGGTCATGATCCTGGAGTCCTGGGATCGAGTCCCGCATCGGGCTCCCTGCTCGGCAGGGAGTCTGCTTCTCCCTCTGACCCTTCTCCCTCTCATGCTCTCTGTCTCTCATTCTCTCCCTCTCAAATAAATAAATAAAATCTTTAAAAAAAAATAATAATTATCGTTAAAAAAAATTATCTTTTTAAAAATGGTTTCTGGATGTAAATTGGATTTTAAAAACTTTCTGCAATTTGGAAATACCTATGAAAAGCTTTACAATTTGCATACAAATTAACCCAGAAATTTCACTTCTAGAATTTATTCAAAGGAAATAATCATGGATGTGCCAGTGATTTAATTGCAGGGATGATTTCAAAGTATTATTTGTAAGAGCAAAAAACCCCCCAAGTCCCCAAAATTCCAACCTAAAACAAAACCCCCTCTACCTTAAATGTGCAAAAATCAGCAAATAAATAAATAAAATATATTCCATTCATGGAATGGATTTCTATGCAACCTAAAATGATACTGTTGAAGGGAACTCATTGGTACGGCTAATCATGACATATTACTCTGTAAATAAAAAGCAAGTTTCAAAAAGGTACAATATAACTCACTTTTGTTAGGAAAAAAAATGTTCGTATGTGTGCATAGAGAAATATCTGGAATTTTTAGGGCGCCTGGGTGGCTCAGCCGGTTAAGTGTCTGCCTTCAGTTCAGGTCATGATCCCAGAGCCCCAGAATCGAGTCCCACGTCGGGCTCCCTGCTCAGCAGGGAGTCTGCTTCTCCCTCTGCCCTTCACCCCACTTGTGCTCACTCTCAAATAAATAAATTTTAAAAATCTTAAAAAAAAAGAAATATCTGGAATTTTTAAAACACCAAGGCAATAACTGTGATGTGCAACCAGAAAACAATTAAGGTTATCTAAAATCCTGTCTATGCATTCAGAACTCTTACACATAAGAGGTTGCCCTCCTCTCTGGCTCAGTCCTCAGCTGTGCATGATCTACCCTGTGATAATCCAGCAAGATTTTGATTAAATCCCCACACTTCACCCATGTCAATTCACACAGATTTAGCCTAGGTATTATTTTTTTTTTTGTTAACCTTCCCACAGAGGCTAGAGCCAGACGCCACCGTTCAAAAAAACTTTCTCACATTTTTACAGGCTGTGACAGTTTTATTCCCTTGATCATTGCAAATAGAGGTCTGTCATATCTTTTTAGATATTAACACTGGGGTTCTGTTCATTGTAACCAGGTAAACACGATATGAAGTGTATCAGGAAGGCGTTCTCCAGGTGGGGATGACTCAGAGGTGGGCTATAAACCTTGATTCAGTCTCTTTGTTTTTTCTATGAAAAATGTACATGTTATCATTACAACACCTAACAGAAATCACAGATTTTATTTATTTTTACTCATCTCATTCTTAAAAAGGACTTGAGGGGGCTTGCCAAATTATATATGAATAAAATAGTGTAAAATCAGTTGAGGACAAGGTGCAGGGAAGCAAGCTAAGGATATGAAAATAAGACAAAAAGAGGAAAGTCAGTAAATAAAGCACATGCCTCAAGGTAGTGACTTATTTGCCAGACTGGACGTTAGCTTTGCCTTGTTCTGTCCAGCGGCTTATTTTTAGCATTTAACATGATCCAATATTGAGCAAAAAGTAAAGAAATATAAACCTTAGGCGTAAACCTTACCTCTCTCCTAAGCTCAACTGTCACCAGCTTCTCTGCAAACAAACCTTGGCTTTTTTTTTTTTTTTAAGATTTTATTTATTTATTTGAGAGCAAGAGAGCACCAGCGGGGTGGGGGTGTGTGTGTGTTGTATGTGTGAAGGGCAGAGAGAGAGGGAGAAGCAGATTCCCTGCTCAGCAGGGAGCTTGTGCGGGGCTCCATCCCAGGACCCCTGAGATCATGACCTGAGGCCAAGTCAGATGCTTACCTGACTGAGCCACCTGGGGTCCCCAAACCTTGGCTTTTCTTTTTAAATCTCAGGAAAATAGTGCCTTTTTCTCCCTCCTGCTCTTTCCAGTGGAAAGCTGACATGTAGACGTGCCCACTCACCAGAGAGAGACGCCCCAATTTTCTCTCCTGTATCTTGTGAACGAGGTCCAGCGAGGAGAGAGGCTTCTGTTCTTAGCATCGAACGAGCGCAACTATCTTCTTGGTGGGAAGGAATTCACCTTGGTTAAAGGGAAGACTTTAAACTCCCCTTCTGCAGTCCTTTCCCATATTTTAATGTTTCATATTCTTGGTCCCCAAACAGAAAACATCCTGCGGCACCTCTGGCCCTTTATCTAGATAACAGTTTGCACTCTCTGTGGTGATGATTTTATTCCAAGAGAGGTGTTACCTTAGCAACCAGCTTACCAACTCACTCAATTAACCCTTTTCCTCTCTGTAATCAATACTCATTAGCACCGAAATTACTTCTTTGCTTGGCCTTGCAGTTTGAACCCCTCATTCAGGTCAATCTGTGTCTTCAAGGTAGCAGTCTTTTCTCCTTGTGAACATGGAAGCTCATCTGAACCCAACAGAATCCCTCTCTCCCCGGGGCCTCGGAGGCCGCCATCCCACCGCAGGCTCAGCCGAGAAGTACCGGCCGGTGATCTCGGTGCAGCTGGCAGCAGGGTCTCCACGGTGGCTCTGGCGTTCCACTGGGTCACTGGGGCCTTGCCCACAGGGAAACCGGCAAGAAGGAAGATGGCCGCCGCCATTTCCAAATCAGAGAGGCAGCTCCGGCGCACACGCCACGCTCCTGGGAGGCTCCGAGGGAGAACTACTGTTGTGTGATGGTTATTGTCGACAGATCTGGTTTGAGGACGGAGAGAAAAAAATTACTAAAACTCACAGTGGCTCTAAGGTAGGGCATGGGACTGTGGTGGTGTAGCCATATCCCGGAGAGAGAAGATTCTAGACCACATCCTTCGCTGTGCGGAGCCCAAGTGGGAGAAGGGGACAATGGACCCTGGGATGCCTCGGCCTGTTCTGCATAAGGGACCTGGAGTGGATGGCCCTTCTGGGAGCAGGGATGCTAGACGGTCTCCAGAGGTCAGAGAGGACTTGCTCTAACATAGTGACGGAGTTCTCAGGAACGGGAGCCCTGACACCTGGGGAGCAGAGTCGCAGGGGGAGAGATGCTGAGCAATGTGGTGTGTAGAGACTTCGGGAAAGTCTGCAGGCACACAGTGTCGTGTGTAAGTGATGTTGGGGGCATGGGGAGGGGATGCAAGAAAAGGGACCTCTAGGCTTCTGTGCACTGGGAGGCCGGCAGGAACAGCCCTGCTGGGTGGCAAGATGACCCACAAGTGGAAGCGATTAATCCATTAAAAGCATTGTTCTAGGCATGGGATACAGGCACCAGATGAAGAAGCAAGAGCCCCATTCCCAAGGGGCTCACATTCTAGAGGCAGAAGCAGATAAAAGTCCCGGAAATAAATGAATAAGCACTTCAGGTATGCTGAGGGCTGTGAAGGAAATAAATCAGAGAGACCCTGGGAGGGTGACACCTATAATGGCGGGGCGCAGGGGGGATCTCTCTGAGGAGCTGATGCTGGAGCTGAGAGCTGAAGAATGAGGGGTCAGCTGCTGAGGAGTCAGGAAAGAATGTTCCAGAAAGAAGAAAGAACAATAGCCAAAGTCTGTCCCCGGGCTCCAGAAACCTCTGCCCGCCCTGGCCAAGCATTCCTTTCCTCAATCATTTAACCAGAAATGAATATTTTCTGTTCTAGGTGCCTGCCTACCCACCTGACTCCAGTCCCTCCCAAGGGCCTGTGACTTCTGATACGTATCCTGTTAAATTTCCAGCCCTTCATTGGTACTAGTCAATGCCAACACAATGAGGTGATACCATTTTTAATCTTGGACATTTGGGAGATTAAAAAAACAACAACAACTGGGGGCGCCTGGGTGGCTCCATCGGTTAAGCATCTGCCTTCGGCTCAAGTCATGATCTCAGGGTCCTGGGACTGAACCCAGCATCGGGCTCTCTGCTCAGTGGGGAGTCTGCTTCTCCCTCTCCCTCAGTGCTCTCTCTCTCTCAAATAAATAAAATAAAATCTTACAAAAAAACTGGTAGGGATCCAGCAAACACATGTCTTGTATGTTGCAAGTGGGACAGCAAAATGGCAACCCTTTGAAAGCAACTTGAAAATATTTATCAAAAGCCAGAATAATGTTCGTACCTCTAGAGCCAATAATCTTCTTTGAGGATCAGTTTGGGAAGTAATGTAAAGTACGGCAAAGGTTTGTGCACAGATGTTCAGCTGAATGTTATTTACAAGAACGTAAAACTTCAAGTGCAATGTTGAGACAAAGGTTATGGTGAAGGTCAACCCATCTGATGTGGGGCAGCCCTCGGAGCGGATGCAGTGAGACAGGGGCAGTCTTTCTGGTCAGGTGAATCTCGGTTCAGATCCTGAGGCTGCCAGTTACAGCTGTGTGACCTTGGGTCAGTTCTTTAACCTCGCTGGGCCTTAGTTTGCTCATTGAGAGAAGAAGGCTATCATTTGTCCGCTTTTTTTTTTTTTTTTTTATGAGCAGAGAAGAGTCATTTCCAGGAAGAGCTGATAAGGCCTCCAGGCAGCACGGTATCCTCTCACCACCCCCTTGGGGACAGTTGATGAAACACACTTCCAGGATCTCACTCAGTCCTGACAACTTCAGGACTATCATTCCCATTTTGCAAATGAAGAAACTGAGATTGGGAGAGGTGAACAGACTGACAAAGTCACCCAGCAATTAAGAGGGAGAATCAGGAATGGGTCCTCAGGATTCTGACCTTTGCACCGGTTGTTGCCTCTCTCTCTTTCCTTTTGTGAACTCGTACTCATCCTTCAAGACCCAGTCCAGATACCACTCAGTCTAGGGGGCACCTCCTGATACCTCTGCTTGTGCTCCCATGGTTCCCTGCACAGGCCTCCGCCCAGGGTGGCAAGAATGGGGCTTTGGTATCAAGTTTAGCTCCAGGTTCTCAGCCCACTTTTACCGCAGAAGATCAGGTGGCAATATCCTGGTCGTCTCTACCTCGCCGATTTAATAGGCAAAAAATAGGGTAGCTCATTGACTTTCTTTGATACTTAGGCAGGGTGGTGAGGTTTAAAATGACAGCCGCTGTCCTTCTTCAGCGTGTAGGAAATTTCCGAAAATGGATGCCGGCCATTTAATAGTGCATGACCTTGGGCCTCAGTTTCCTCGCCTATCGAGTGGAGCTGATAGTAGCTGATGGTCCTGCGGGGGCTGTGGGGGGACTGCACCAGTTAATGCGGGTAAAGCATGCTCGCAGCGCTGGGGGAAGTGTGGCACAAACGTGAGCCATCATCATTAATCTCATTACCGAAGGGCGTCCGCGCCGTGCTGGTGGCCCGTGCACCCGGCCGCGAGGACAGGGCCTGGCGCCCAGCCGCCGCGCACCAGCCGCGCGGGAGGAACGGTGGGGACGCGTCATGGGGAGGTGACATCTGAGCGCGGGAGCCAGGACGGCCCCGAGGCCGACGGGGAGGCCAGGGCTCCGGGTCCCCAGCCCCGCGTGCCAGTGGCCGAGGCACTAATGAATCGCGCTCCCCGGGGAGCCCTAGGGACAGGTCAGACGACAGCTTCACCTGGGCGGGGGCGGCCCCCAAGGTGGGAGCGGGGTGGGAGGTGCGTCCCTGCCCCGCCCACCGCCGAGTCCCCGGATCGACCGGATCAACGGGCGCGCGGGGAAGGGGGAGGGGTCCAGGCTTGGATTGCGGGTCTCCGCAACCCAGACCGGGTCGGATTTGCGGCCCGACCTCACTCCCCGCCTGCCCTGAGTCTGGGTTCTAATCCCGACCCTGCCTCTTACTAGCAGGGCGACCTTGGGGAGGGCGCCTAAACGACTGGTGCCTCAGTTTCCCCCTGGGGATAATCATAGCGCGTACATTAGAGTCAGTACAAGTACAGCTCAGAACATGCTCACAGTGAGTGCTCAGTGAGTGCTGGCTGTTGTCACTTGGAGTGGCACTTTGATGCATTCTGGCTATCTTTTTTTTTTTTTTTAAAGATTTTATTTATTTATTTGAGAGAGAGAGAATGAGAGACAGAGAGCACGAGAGGGAAGAGGGCAGAGGGAGAAGCAGACCCCCTGCTGAGCAGGGAGCCCGATGCGGGACTCGATCCCGCGACTCCAGGATCATGACCTTAGCCGAAGGCAGTCGCTTAACCAACTGAGCCACCCAGGCTCCCGCATTCAGGCTATCTTAAGGATAAGAGCTATTTGGGGGGTGATCTGGGGGAAGGTACTAGGTTCTGTGCTGAAAATAATAACTTGGGCCCCTGCTCTGTCATTTCCTACACACGGGAGCCTGGGCAGGGCATTTCAGCTTTTGGAGCCTCAGCTTCCTCACCTGTAAAAGGGGGGGGGATGTCCATCTAGATGATGATTATGCAGATTCTCATTTAAACATCAGGTCCCACGCTCCTGGGTCATGGTCCCAGGATCCAGGATCCAGGATCCAGGTCATGGTCCCAGGATCCTGGAATCTAGTCCAATATTGGGCTCCCTGCTCATCAGGGTGCCTGCTTCTCTCTCTGCCCCTCCCCCCCGTTCGTTCTCTCTCTCTCAAAAATAAATAAATAAAGGGCGCCTGGGTGGCTCAGATGGTTAAACGTCTGCTTTCGGCTCAGGTTATGATCCCAGGGTGCTGGGATCGAGTCGCGCATCGGGCTCCCTGCTCGGTGGGAAGCCTGCTTCTCTCTGCCTCTGCATCTCTCTCTCTCTGTCTCTCATGAATAAATAAATAAATAAAATCTTTAAAAATAAATAAATAAATAAAAATACTTTAAACTTCAGGT
>NC_138372.1:21334835-21350404 GCF_054177405.1 Leptonychotes weddellii | reverse complement strand
TTTTTTTTTAAGATTTTATTTATTTATTTGACAGAGAGAGACAGCGAGAGAGGGAACACAAGCAGGGGGAGTGGGAGAGGGAGAAGCAGGCTCCTGGCTGAGCAGGGAGCCCGATGCGGGACTCGATCCCAGGACCCTGGGATCATGACCTGAGCCGAAGGCAGACGCTTAACCGACTGAGCCACCCAGGCGCCCTGTTGGGGCTTGTTAGTGCTCACCTGCTCCCACTCAGTTGCCCACTGCCAGATGTGTTGTGCCCTGGAACTTGGGCAGAGTTCCCACCCTCAGGGGTCGGCGATCTTGTAAGGGAGCGCGCACGGAAACCATAAATGGCACGTGTTAGCCCAGTGCTCCGAGAGGGCGGTTAGAGGAGGCGACTACTCCGGATGGTCGGGGATGGAGGGGCAGGAAGGGCACCCCAAATCAGAGGACAGGATGTCTTTTTTTTTTTTTTAAGATTTATTTATTTGAGAGAGACAGAGAGAGAGAGAGAGAGAGCGTGTGCAGAGGGGCAGAGGGAGAGGGAGAGAGAGAATTCCAAGCAGACTGCCCATGGGGCTCAGAGCCCAGAGCCCAGTACCTCACTGATCCCACGACTCCCCCCACCCCGACCCTGATTCCACGACCCCGAGACCACAACCTGAGCTGAAACCAAGAGTCAGACGCTTAACCGACTGCGCCCCCCAGGCATCCCCGGAGGACAGGTTTCTTGGCTGAGGCCCACTGGAGAAACAACAAGGAGCTAATGAGAGACAGGGGGACTAGGTGAGGGAGTCCTGGCAGGAGGTCTGGCTTGGGCAAAGGTGTGGAGGTGTGAGCCATCACAGGTTGTAGGAAGCATTGCTAGGAGGTTTGGGATGGTAGGAGCAGGGGCAGGCTGGTGAGGGGAACGGGCACACTGTGAACGGCCAAGCATGGATTCTGCCTTGGGGAGCCTTGGAAAGCCGAGGGCTGAGACAGGGTCAGTGACGCTATCAGCTCTGAAGGACCACCCAACCCTTGCCAAGACTGTGGTGTGCCCAGCACATGATAGGTTTTATTTAAGAACCCCCAGCACAACCCTCTGTCTCAGGTAAGCCCTATGATGGTCGCCATTTGAGGCACAGAGAGGTTAAGGAAGTGGCCCCAGGTCACACAGCCATGAAAGGCCAAGCTAGGACTTGAAGCTGGCTGGCTAGCTCCAGCGTCCAAGCCCCTAACCACCTCCCCTTCCCTCCTCCCTGCGGGATCAGCTCTGAGCACTGATCCCTTCCAGGGCCGACCCTGACAATGCCCGGGGTCATTATCTCTGCCCTCTGTGAGGGCCCATTCCTGCTCAGGACCTGGGCTCTGTAGCCTAGGCTGATGGACCGTGCAGCTTTAAAGCAGGGGCCTTGGCTGCCGGGCTGTGGGGGCGGAGAGCAATTTCTCAGAAATCCAATAAGCCAGTGAGTGACTCAGTGTGCTGGCGGCCCCCTCCCAACTCCCAGCCTCAACTCTGGTCCTGGCGGAGAGGGGTCATGGTCACCCCACCCCCTTGCCCTATCTCAGCCCCTTCTTCCCGAAAGTGGTCTTGGGGGCCTTAGAGTGTGAACACTGCTCCTCCGTCCCCTAGTGCCTCTCCTCCCTTCGGTCATTCCCTTGGTCTCACCTCGGGAGCAGCCCCCTCAGACTTTGCCTCCTGTCCTGCCCCGGTGCCATCCTCCCAGACCCTGCTGCCACCTGGGTCATTCTTCTCAAAGACCAATTGGATCTAGTCTCTCTCCTGCCCGCTGTTGTCCCAGGAGAGGGTCCCAATTCCCCAGACACACCAACAGGGCCATTCACCAGCACCTCCCAACCCCTTTCCAGCTCTGTGTCCCCAAACTTCCCCAGACACAACCAGATTTTCAGTGAGCATCTCCTTGTGCCTCCAAGAGCCTCTGAGCCTCTGTAACTGCTGTTCTCTCTGCCAGAAGTGCCCTTCCTCTTTTATCCTCATGGTGAAACCCTACTTAGCCTTCAAATGGCACCTCCTCTGGGCAGCCTTCCCTGACTCGGGCAGGCAGGACTAGTTGCTCCTTCCTCTGTGTACCCCCATCACCTTGTCTGGCCTGGGACTAGCAGTGATCCCATTGTTTGACAATTAGTTGGTTAGCAGTCCCCTCCCCCACCAGCCTCTGAAAACTCCCCTGATGATATCCAAGCCCCTGCCACCACTGAGCTCTTACTGCGTGCCAGGCACTGTGCTAAGACTTTCCCTGCATGATTCCCAGTTCTCCCGACAACCCTGGAGGCAGGGGCCACATTCATCCCCATTTTATAGATAAGTGGAAACGCAGACCGGTGAAGTGACCTGCCCAAGGTCATATGCACTTAAGTGGCAGAGTTAGGGTCTTAACCTCTCTGCTGCCTCCTTTCCAGCACAGAGACAGGCATGGATTGGCTATGCGCAGAGGTTTGGGGAATGGGGGAATGAATAAATGGGAGGTTTCCCAAGGCTAGGTCTCCAGATCAGCCTTAGGAGGTTCAAGGGAAGGGAACTAGCACAGATGTGCCCCCGAGTGCGCCAGGACTACCCCTGCTGCCCTGGGACCCTGAGGTCATTTTAAGCTCTTCATGGGCCCTCCCAAGCCCAGAGGGCGTGGTGGCAGAGCCAGGATCTACGTGATTCAGGGCGTGTTTAGGACAAGGGCCTGGGGACACCTCTGCTTCTGGAGGGGGGAAGGTGCTCCTTTCAGCTTCATCAAAGCTCCCATCCTTGGAGGAGAATCCCAGACAATCAAACTGAAGCCAGGGCTTGGGGCTGTGGCCTTGACTCTGGTTGTCAGGGGGCGTGAGCAGGGTCATCACCTTTTCAAGATGAGGGATGAGCTGAGGCTTGGCCAGAGAGGCCATGGGGAGGATGCCAGAAAGTGCTTTTAAGTAACAGTTAAAAGCTCAGGTGTGGAAACAGACAGCCTGGGGCTGGAATCCCACCCTCCGCTTGCTACCTCTTCGCTGTGTGTCCTTGGGCGAACATTCAACCTTCCTGAATCTCTTTCCTCTTCTGTAAAATCGGGATGACATGCTTCATGTTGGGTTTTGGTGAGGATCACAAATGTTGCATCCAAAGTGCTTGGTACGTGGGAAGCACTTTGTAAATTTAGCTGTTATTAGTGGGGTCAGAATTAGGTTCTCCAGCATCTGGGTCTGGTTAAGAGTCAAGATAGGATTAGTGCAAAACTAGGAGCAGGGTTGCTGGCCTGCTCAGGGAGGAGGGGGCTGTCTGCATTTGTCTTCTTCTAGGGACCACACAATGGACCCTGCTGGAAGGCCAGGAGGGCGGGTGAGCTCAGAGTTGACGTTTGAGTAATAGCAGAATGAAGAGTAAACAGATTTGAGTTCAAATCCTGCTTCTTCCACTTATTTGCTGGGTGACTTGGGCAATGTACCTGCTGTCTTGAAACTTCAGTCTCCGCTTCTGTAAAATGGAGACATTATTACCTGCTCCAAAGGAGTTTGGTCAGTTTAATAAGATCATTACATCAGGTACAAGTGTCTACCCGTGTCAATAGTGCTTTAGTTTTTTATTTTATTTATTTATTTATTTATTAAAGATTTTTATTTATTTGACAGAGAGAGATACAGCGAGAAAGGGAACACAAGCAGGGGGAGTGGGAGAGGGAGAAGCAGGCCTCCCGCCGAGCAGGGAGCCCGATGCGGGGGCTCGATCCCAGGACCCTGAGATCATGACCTGAGCCGAAGGCAGACGCTTAACGACTGAGCCACCCAGGCGCCCCTGCTTTAGTTTTTTAAAATGCTTTCCTCCCCAGAGGTTTTCCTCGTCAGGTTATTTGCTTTTGGAGAACAGCATGGGCTGCTTGGAGTGGCTCTCTCCCCATCCATCTACCAACGTGTTGGTCCCCATCCAGGGCCAGACCTGTAATCGGCACCATGGATCCACTGAAGCAGCTGGGAGAGGCGATTGTTCAGAGGAGTGAGGACAGCCCTGCAGCCATGCGGAGCTCCAGGAAAACTAAGTGGGGAGGGGGTACGAGTCATCTCTCAGTTTCCAGGATCCTTCTAAGCCCACCTCCTCCATCTCCCGGAGGGACGCCCTGTCAACGGGGCTTGCGCGCCCCCTGCTGGCCTCTCGCTGGCACTGCACCTTCGGCTTTGGAGACTCCCAGCCACTGCGGCTGGTAACCAAATGTCCATAAAAGGTGGAGTATCCAAACTGGGAGGACCCTCAGAGATCATCCACCCATGCCTTACCGATGAGACAGGAGGCCGCGTGTGGGGCAGGGAGCTTGTACAGCGCAGGAATTCGGGGCCCTGGGTCCCAGACGGGCCTCTGTCAATGCCTGGGCCTGGGAGCTGGGCTCTGGCTTGTGGCTGGGGACTGGGGGGTGATCGCTGATGCAGAGCAGGGGGGTTCCTATTCTCAGCCCCTTGTCCCATCTGGCTGACACAGTCGTTGAATTTGTTTTGTTTTGGGGCAGCAGAGTCACTGCAACCTGATAGCTATGAAATGTGTGTGAGTGTGTGTGTGGGTGAGAGTGAGTGTGTGTGAGTGTGTGAGTGTGAGAGAGTGTGTGTGTGTGAGTGTGTGTGTGAGTGAGTGAAAGGGTGACGTTGGTGTCCATCAGCAGGTGCCCTGGGCTGGTGACATTACCGTACTAAAGCTCTGGTCTTCTTTTAAACTGGCTTTCCCACCCCAAGTCCCCAAGAGCTGTCACCACTGTCTTGCCCTTGGTTCTCCAGCATGAGATGGTGGTGGGGGGGAGGGGACATGAAAGCCAGAAAGATTCTTGCCTTTAGAGCCAGGGTCACGGATAGGGAGGGATGTGGGGGCTAGGATGGGCTGTGTAGCAGATCAGAAGTGGGGAGCGTAGGAGAAATGAGAGGTGAGGATGCTGCCGGCTTCTGGCCTGGCTGATGGGTTGCACCCCTCAGTGAGGTGAGGAGGTTGGGGGGACCTGCCCACCTGGTGCCTGGAAGCTCATGACATATGGAGAGCCCTGTTTTGTCCTGACTGCCCCTTGCATGCTCCCTGGGCCTTCTTCCTGGCGGGGCGTGTGTGTGCACATGGGCGTGTGCGTGTGTATGTGTGTGTGGAGGGGCTGTGCATGTCCATGCCCATGGGCTGAAAGTCTGGTGTTACCAGGGACGGGGGCCATTAGAGCCTTAGTGACCCGGGAAGAGGCTTGCCTGGGCTGGGAAATGACCCTTTGGTCCCTTTCCTCTTCCGATCACACAAAGACTGGGGGTCCATGGTCTGTCCCCTGATAAAGGGTGCCTGGTGACAGCCTGGCCTAGCCTGGTTTAGGTTCCAGGTCTGCACCCATCTCCCCCAGTAGGGTGGCCTCAGGTAAGTCCCCGCCTCTCTTGGAACCTCAGTGTTGTCCCCCCCGACAAGTAGGGTCAACGAGCTGTAGCCCGGAGAGGATGAAATGAGCTATGGCAGGCAGAGGTCTGGGTGCTTGCCCTGGCCAAGAGTGGAGGGTACTATTATTTTGAAACTGGGTGCTCTGACGCTTGGAAGTTGGGCCCCCACCTACCTTTCTGACTTCATTTCCTCTCTGCCCTTCTCCTCACTCGGCTGCAGCCACGCTGGCCTTCCTCCCGTGTCTGGACATCACCTGCCTTCATCCATTTGGGAGCCTTTGCAAACACTCGTCCTTCTGCTCCGTTGTCGCATGGTTGGTCCTTCCCAGCCTTCAGGTTCCCGTTTAAGGTCACCTCCCTGGGGGAGCCTGCCTGACTGCTCCAGCTAAGGTTCCCACTGTGCCCCCTCCAGGCACTCTCCTAGTTCTCTCCTGCTTTTGCTCCCCGGCGCCTACCACTGCCAGGGCCTGGGTGATTGGTTCATTGTTTGCTGCCCCCCTTCTGCCTCGCAGACTAAGCCGGCCATCTGGTCTGTTGTGAGCCGAATGCCTGGTGTCTGCCACAGTGCCCAGCACACAGGAGGCCCTCAGGAATGATCTGCGGACTCCGCAGAAGCTTCCGGTGCCTGGAGAGAGCTGGTGTTTGGAGCCAAGCAGTCCTACCTTGAACTTGGGTTAGAATTCCAAGTCCTGGGGGCGCCTGGGTGGCTCAGCCGGTTAAGCTGGTTAAGCGTCTGCCTTCAGCTCGGGTCATGATCTCAGGGTTCTGGGATCGAGCCCCACATCGGGCTCCCTGCTCAGCGGGGAGTCTGCTTCTCCCTCTCCCCCTGCCCCTCCCCACCCACTGTGTGCTCTCTCTCTCTCAAATAAATCAATAAGATCTTAAAAAAAAAAAAAAAAAGAATTCCAAATCCTGGCTCCATCACTCACTGGCTATGTGAATCTCACCAGCCCACTGGCCTCAGTTTGCTCATCTGTCAGGTGGGCTAAGTAGAGTGACATCACAGCTGCTTCAAGGAAGCCACGAGCTCATGCGTACATGGAGCATGCCAGGGGCGCTGGTGTGTGCCAGGCGCTGCTCTGTGATCCTTACTTCTTGACTGCATTTCGTCCTCACCATCACCCTGAGGAAGAGACTATTATTATCCCATTTTACAGATGAAAGAACCGAGGCTCAGAGGAGTAAGTCATGTGCCCCGTGATGACCTTGGCTCTCAGATAAGGGCCGTAGGTGCAGGAACTTTTGGAACACAGCCAGTTTTTCTCCCTGGCATCTCGTTGGTGCTCAGGGAGGACCAGGAATTGGCAATCTGAGCTCTGCTTCCAGCGCTGCCGCTGACTAGCTGCGTGACCCCGGGGGGCGGGTCCCTGTCCCCCCTAGAACCCCGAGCCCCGAAGTGCCATCTCTGCTGCCCCAGGGCTGGGCGGGGCCGGGGCAGGCAGTTGGAACGGGCTCTGGCCCGGAGTCACCAGGTGGGGATGCGCACCGGGGTTGCCAAATGTTTGAACTCTTCAAGAGAAGCAGGAAGTTTGGATTTTGATAGGAAATTTGATTTTTAGATGTCGATAACAATTTAAAAAGAAAAAAGAAACATACTGCATACTGCGCGGGCCAGACTCCATGTGTGGGCTGCATTTGGGCTCTTGGGCTGTCATTTTGCAATCCATGGGATCCTCGTTATCTAGTGGCCCCTTGCTGTCCTTGGGCCCTTGATAAAAGTGACTCACGCTGTTGAATACTTTCTGTGTCCAGGGGCACGTGTGATGTCAATTGACTCCCCCCATCCCACGTCCCCCTGGCATTCCCACCATGTAATATTATCCCACTAGGTAGTATTATTATCTCTATCTGATAGGGGGGCAAACTGAGGTCCAGAGAGGTTAAGTAACTTGTCCAGGGTCACACAGCTAATAAATGGCAGAGCCAGGGGACAAAGCAGAGCTCTCCTGCTCCCAAACTTCTTGTGGAACCGTCCTGTCGTAATGACCCCCATATTCTCTGTCCAGCCTCCTGCCCACCAGGACTCCCCCATCCTCGCTTTGTGGGGACTCACGCACTTGCTGGCTGACCCCAAGGCTGGTCTGGCACAGTCTTGGCCTGGAAGCAGGGTGAGCCAGTCAGGAGGCTTCTCCTCCTCCTGGGACCCCGGCTTCTCCTCTCCGAAGACCCCGCTGGTGCTGCAGGCTGTGTAGACACCTGCTGATTTGATGAAACTTTTGCCGAGCCGGCACTGAGGCCGTGGCCGCCTCCGACAGCCCAGCCACAGACACGTGGAATGTACCGTCCCTTTTGGAAATCGTGGTAGGGAGTCGGCTAGTCCCTGTGTCAGCGGAGCTGCTGACGACTTTCCAGATTTTTCCAGCAACTCCTGCTACAGATCCTCCGGTGCGCAGAGGCCGTGTGTACGTGTGTGCAAGTGTGCCCGCTCAGGTGGGTGTGTGGCTCCTTGTGGGTCTGGGCACAGGAGACACGCCGGTATGGTGGGCTGCGGTGTCCACTGTGGGGGCGCCCGTCTGCGGGCACTGGCGTCTGGGCGGGCACTGCCTGGGAGTACACAGGTGTGCACATATGTTCCTGGGCCTTTGGGGAAAAATTGAGGTTTTTTTTTTTTTTTAATTGAGGTGTAATTTACATACAGCAAGGTGCACAAATCTTAGGTGTATAGCTCAATGGATTTTTTACATATGTACGGCCGAGTGGCCATCACCTTGGTCCGGGGGCTCCCTCGTGCCCCTCCCGGTTGATACTTCCGCTGGTATCCACTATTCTAGCCTCTCTCACATACATCGGGACTCGAGTTCTCTTTGGATTTTGATCTTGATCCTGTTCCACCTGCTCAGTGGGTCTGTGAATTCAATCAGCAGCAGCAGAAGGGACGGTGGCCTGATATTTGGAAGAACTTCCAGGTGAACTTCCCTGGAATCTGGGGACTCAGGCCCTCGGGGAAGCTGCGTGAATGTTGCCTCCAGCGGTGGAGGTGGGAGACAGCAGTTAAAACAGCGCCTTTTACAGGTGCTTTAGAGAAATGATTTTATTTATGTGCCACATAGCCTTATAAAGTTGGTGTGATTGTCTCTATTTTGTGGATAAAGACCCTAAGGCTCAGAGACAGGCAAAGAAATGGCCAGGTTCACAGAGCTGGTGAATGGCAGAGTGGAATTTGAATCCCGGTCTCTTGTCTCCAGAGCTGTTCTTTTCCTTCCCCCGGGCGACCTGTTTGGATGATCAGTGACCCCTTGCTGGGGCCAGGACCTCACTCCAGTGTGCTCTCCTTGGGACACCCCCATTTGTACTTTCAAGGGCCCCATCCCACCTGGAGTTAAGTTATCACCTGCATCCCAGGCATCACTGTTGCTTTAGAAAGTAGGATGGTCTGAGCTGGACAGGTGATTGTAGGTCATCTTGTCCCATGCCCTGAGCTAATGGCTAAGTGTAAGGCTCTCAGTTGGTAGGGACCTGCCCGGGGTCACACATTGACCCTATGGCAGTTTTGAGTGCAGACTCTCATCACCTTGTTGGTTGGACATTGGTGGAAGGAGCAGGCCTGGTCACCCTCAGGGATGGGCTGGAGTTGGGGAGTCTACTCTTTCTTGTGGTCTCTCTTCTCCGTGCTGAACTGGTTTTCAAAATGGCAGAGCCCAGCGTCCAGAAGGGGACTCCTATCTGACCTCTCCTGTGCCAATCTGGCCAGGCCTTGCCTTCCTTCGGCTCTAACTGGAACCGGCAGGCTTTGAGGGGAATTGATCAGACCTTCCCATCTTACAGTCCTTGCTGCACCTGTCACTACCCAAGCAGGGGGCACTGTGCTACGCTGGAGCCACAGACAGCTTTGGATCCGTATAGGGGACTTGCTAGGTCATCTTGGGCAAGTCACTTTGCCTCTCTGAGCCTTAATTTTTTTATCTGTAAAATGGAGATAATAATAGGACGTACTTCATAAGGGTATTGTGAAGATTAGTAGTAATAATGGTACCCATCGCGGCTGCCAGACTGTGGGGGTTTACTATGTGCTGGGTGCTGCCGTCCCACTCAGTCTTCCTTGAGGCATTTGCTAGTATCCCCTCTTTACAGGGGAGGAAACTGAGGCACAGAAGAGTTCAATAGTTTGCTCCACTAGTAAGCAGGCATGCCTGGATTCCAGCCCAGGTCTGTCCAACTCCAAAGCCCTGAATACTTAACCCAGGAGGGTTATTCAAGATATTCAACAATTGGCCTGGCCCGGGCCCCAAGCCATCAGAATAAATGCCTGACGTAAATAAACAAGCTGTATGTTCTCCGAGTCTGGTCTTATCCATTACACACTCGACTGTGTTAAATGGGATTAATCCAGGAAATGAGATTACAGATGTCAAGCAGCTTGGAGAAGCTCAAAGCACTCCATAGCATTGGATTCTATTTCTTCTTACACTGTGGGGAAGAGGCCCGTGAATCAGGAGACCTGGGCTGAACTCCTGGCTCTGCTGAATGACCTTTGGTGAGTCCTGGAAGACCGTTTCCAGAAGCAGAGATTAACTAGGTGGAAACCTGCTAAGTTTAGCAGGTGCTCCGTGAGCGTTGGTCAGGCCCGTTCATGTGCTAATTACACAGGGTTCGTCAAAACAGACCCAGGAGGCCCTCAGCTTGGCCCCAATGTGTTATATCACTCAATCAAGGGATTCGCATGTTAGTTTTTAAAGAACAGCTTAAAATGCATTGTACATATTTTTTAAAAAAGATTTATTTATTTATTAGAGAGAGTGGTGAGGAGGGGCAGAGGGAGAATCTGAGAATCTCAAGCAGGCTCCCTGCTGAGTGCAGAGCCTGACACGGGGCTCGGATCTCACGACCCTGAGATCGTGACCTGAGCCGAAGTCAAGAGTAGGACGCTTGACTGACTGAGCCACCCAGGCGCCCCAACACTGTACATATTTAAAGTGTGCAATTTGATCATATTTTAGTATTCAATCTGGGTTTGACAGGTGTAGACACCGGTGAGAACACCACCACAGTCCCTACACCCAGCATCGCTGGCACTTCTCAGAGTTCTCTGGTTCCCCTTCGCCACCTGCCCCTCCCTCCACGCCCATTCTCAGGCACACAGTGATCTTTCTTCCATCACTATAGGTCCCTTTGCCTTTTCTAGAAGTTTATATAAATGAAATCATACCATATGTAGGCTTCCTTCATTGGCGTAGTCTTTTCGAGATTCATCCATATAGTCATTTGTACTGCTGAGTACTATTCTATGGTATGGATGTACCAGTTTGTCTTTCCATTCACCTTTGGATGGACGTTTGTTTTTTTTCCCCCCAGCTTTTGGTCATTATAAACAAAGCTCTTAGGAACATTTAGGTATCAGTCTTTGGTGTGGATGTGTATTTTCGTTTCTCTCGGTAAATACCTAGTAATGGAAGGGCTGGGTCATGTGGATTGTTTCTCAAGGTGACTGTACAGTGTTCCAACCCCATGAGGGTCCCAGTTGCTCCCATTCTCACCAGCACTTGGTCTGGTCCATCTTTCCAATGTTAGCCACTCTAATGGGTGTGTAGTGGTAATCCTAGGAAGCCAACTGTCAGAAGACAGACTTTGTCTCAAGTTTCAGAAAGAACTCTCCTGGGCGCCTGGGTGGCTCAGTTGGTTAAGCGACTGCCTTCAGCTCAGGTCATGATCCCAGGGTCCTGGGATCGAGTCCCACATCAGGTTCCCCCTGCTCTGCGGGGAGCCTGCTTCTCCCTCTGCCTCTGCCTGCCACTCCCCTGCTTGTGCTCTCTCTCTCTCTGTCAAATAAATAAATAAAATCTTAAAAAAAATAAAAATAAAAAATAAAAAAAAAAGAAAGAACTCTCCATGTGTCAGAGTAGTCCAATTATGGAATGCACTTCCTGGTGGAGTCATGAGCCCACCAAGACTTTGAGGGTCTGGTTGAGATGTGTGGACAAAGGATTCCAGCGTCAAGTGGGTTTGGACTCGATTTTCCTGAGCTACCTCCAGCCTTGTGGTTCTAAGCATCTTAAATGGTGAAAGCCTGGTAGCCTTATTATTAATATCCGCATCTTGCTGGCTCCGACCTCCCACCTTCCCCTACAGGAAGCAGGGGGAGCCTGTGAATTCCTCTCCCCTCTCAAGGGTGTGGGCAAATCCTGTGCGCTCATGAATCAGAGGAGATGGCTACCTGCGCTGTCCTCTGTCCCCATCAGTGATCACTTCCACTGCTGTCTTTGGTCTGTCCATGAAGGTCCTGCCTGCCTCGGCCTCGAGGTCACACAGGAGCTCACTGCTTGCTGGCAAATGCTTCTGGAGGATGGGGTCTCCCAGCGGGTCTGCGTGGGCCCACTTACAGGACAGCTCCCCCCATCTCACACTCAGCCTCCTCCTCCTGGGGTTGGTGACTGGGCTGCAGCAGGTCCAAGAACCAGCTGACAGGATGTACTCAGACCCAAGACCCTCTATCCCGAGGCCCCTGCTCTTAAGTCTGGCTTGCCACCTGACTCTCTGCTTCCTCTGATGAAGGGTTTCTCCTTTGGCTCCTGAGAGTCCTTCCTGCCTTCTGTTAGGTGCCTGCCTCTCGTCCGCCAGGCATGTCGCCCGTGTGTCTGGACCCAAAGCAATCTTGGTCCTGCCAGCATCTTGTGACCCAGTGGTTGCACATGGATGACTGGACGCCGAGCATCACTCAGTCCCATACCCCACGTGTGTTGAGTCTCAGTTCTGGCTCAGTCAGGCCCTCTGTGCCCCATGGAAGTAATCAAGGCAAGTCATTTTTAAAAAAGGCTTTCTTTTGGTTGAGGTTTACCTCAATTGATTTGTATTTTGAAAATGAGCCAGCACATACACTTCTGAAGCCGTCGTTACAGAATGAGTTTTTTCATGATCCATCCTCTGGTGTTCACACCCTTGTGCAGTGCCCTCCTTCCACATTGTACCAGGGCTGGTCTTGGCGACCAATAACGTACGGACGAAATGCTGGAGCATCATTTCTGAGATTAGGGCAGGTTACAGGTCACCTCCCTGTCTTAGGTCATTTGCTCTGTGGAAGGGCAACTGTCCTGCCGTGGACAGCCCGACAGAAGGCCCGTGTGGGGAGGAGCTACCCCCTCTAGCCAGTAGCGCAGCCTCCTGCCCATGGCCATGTGGGTGAGCTTGCAAGTGGGTTCTCAGCCCCATCAAGCCTGCAGAAGACAGAGCCCAGGCTGACTCCTGACTTCAACCTCACGAGAGACCCTGAGTCAGGACCACCCAGCAAAGCCACTTCTCCAACCCTGACCCTCAGAGACGGAGCTAATAAGCGCTGCTTTAAACCACTAATGTTGGGGGGGTCATCTGTTATGCAGCAGCAGATAACTAATTCATCCTCTGACCGGGTCCCCCTGCCTGACCCCACCCAAACAGTCAAAATGGAATCCTGATGGAGTGTGGGTCGTCCTCCTGGTCCAGCACAGCTGACTGGACCAGGGGTGCCACCTGATGCAGCCTGACTCCTTCTAGAAAAATTTTTTTTTCTTTCTCTCTTCTCCTTTCTCCTTCCTCCCTCCTCCCTCCCTCTCTCCCTTTCTCTTTTTCTTTCTGCAGGGGGAGAAGATTGAATCAGACAGCTTTGAGACGGAGCTGGAATAGTAGGTAAGCTCTGAGGGTGGGGCTGCCTAGCCGGTCTATAGAGAGCCAGCGCTGAAGTCAGAGAGAAGCCAGGGTGGGAGAGAGATCCGGGGGCTTGGGGGACGCACGCTGCCCTGGGACCTGGCAGGTTCCACGTCTCCCACTTGTGCTCCTGGCAGCCGAATGGTGGGGAATTCCTCTGGCCCTTGAAGTGATCCTCCTTGTGATTTGAGCTGCCTTAAGTTTCTGCTTTTCCAATCATATCATCTTACGTCAATAATCTTTGTTGGCAGCATTTTTTGGAAGGTCGTAAAATGTTCCACTGAGCAGACCAATCTCAGTTGGCACCACCACTGGCCTCTGCTTGGACATCTAGGTGATTTCCAGTTTCTTTCTGTTATAGATAACACCATGATGAACATCTTCAGCACTTGAAGCCTCTTTCACATCTTCAGCGATATCTTCAAGAGGTGTTCCCAGAAGTGGGGATGAGTGGGCCAAAGGATATGAACCTCTTTATGCAACAAAAACATCCTGTGAAATGTCCTTCCGGAAAAACGGCCCTGAGTCCCTCCAGCAGTAGAGGACATTGTTCATCTCACCTCCCTCCCCAGCCCCCAGCTTCCCTCCCTGGGGCTGCAAGCACCTGCACTTACCCTCTGCGGCTCCCCAGGCGCGGGACACCTGCTGGGGGGCGTGTCTACGTATCCCACTGTTTAGCAGCTGCTGTGTCCTGCCAAGGCCTCTAGGGGCTACACAAGTCAGGGAAGATCTATGTCGTTCTCTTTGATTTCAAATGAAGTAGATGCTAAACACCACTTAAAAATACATTAATAATGGTGTTGGTGTATCATTCATCTTGGAGAAGTGACAGATGTTTCCCTCAGCAAAATGCTGAAATGGGTTAGGGAGTTAGAAGATTGATTAGTTTCTGTCAAGGGGCTCATTACCTCTGGCCTAGACGACCTCCTCACTGGCCCCCTGCCTCCAGCTCCCGCAGCCCCCACCCTGGCCCAATCTGGCCCCCACACCGAGGTCTAGTTAATCCTGCTGACGTGGTTCGGGAAAGTGGGAGGTGTGAGGGGCTTGGAGTCAGGTGCCCAGGGTTCTCGTCTCGGTTCTGTCACTGAGCTCCTGGGTGGGGTGGACCCACCACATCTGCTTCTGTTTCCCCCGTTTCTCAGATCAGTTCTCTGATTTTCCTTTGCAGTCCCACCCTGCCCCTTTCTCAGTCCTGGGGTGTCATGTCAGGCTGACACTTCTTCCCCCCCCCCCCACTTCAGAGGTAGGCATATGATACCCAGGCTTGGCCATTGAGAATTCTGCAGACCTCTGGCCCAATAATTGGTTCAAGGGGCAGCATGTGTCTGAAGTTGAGCCAACCATTTTCTGAGGCCTGGATCCCACTGTACCTGAAGTTCACCCTTCAGCATCCTAGTTATGTGAGCCAAATCTCTCTTCCTGCCCCCCTCCCCCCTCATCCTCCTTCTTCCTTTTCTTCTCCTTCTACTTCTTCCTCTTCTTCTTCTCCTCCTCCTCCTTCCTCTCCTCCTCCCCCTCCTCCTCCTTCAAGTCCATCTGAATTGGGTGCTTGTTACTTATAAACAAAAGAGCTGAGACTGATACACATTGTGACCTTGAATAAGTCCTTTTCCTTTGGTGGTCTCAGTTGCTCCATCTGGGCAATGAAAGAGTTGGATTCTTTGAGGTTCTCCCCAAGCCTGGGAGGTTCAAATTCCCCACCTGGGTTGTGGCGACCCACGCATCGGGAGGGTCACAGGTGGAAGGGCTGGCTCGTGTGGAGATCCATCTGCTGTGAAACACCACCAGGAGAAACCTCAGTGGGCACGTTCTCCCCAGACCTCCAAAGGGGCTGTGCTCGAGCAAAGGCAGTGGCAAGCAGGACCCCTGGGGGGCGGTGGGGAGGTCCAGGGGAATCCTGGGGTTTCATGGACCATTGTGACCAGCAGCGAGATGTCTGCCCCTGCTCTGTGTCTCTCAATGGCTCCCAAGTACCCTCAGGATTAAGTCCCATCCCCTTAGATGGGCAGAAGGCCAGGCTCCACATAGGGCTTAATAAATATTAAGTGAACATTCAATAAGCAAATGCCCTTCATGACCAGGCTCTTGCCTAACTCCCCAGCCCTAAACTCGGACGCTCCACCTTCTACCCTGCACACCTCCGCTCACTGCCTCCTTGAACACACCTCAGTCCGGTACACACAGTTCTTTCCCTCTGCCTGGCCTCTCTTCCCACCTCCCGGCTGGCAAACACACACTCCTTCAACCCTCAGCTCAGCTCATTCGCGGATTCAGCAGATGTTTCTGGAGACCCCTTACCCTGCGTGGACAGTCTTCTAGGTGCTGGCATTGACCTGGTGAAGTCCCTGTTCTCATGGAGCCTGTTCCTGGTCAGGGTGGTGAGGGGGGGCGTGCAGCAAATACAGAGGGTGTCAGGGTAAGAAATGCTATGGAGAAGATTCAGCCGGAGGGGTGGGGGGAGTGTGGCTGGGAGACACGGTTGCTTTTGTGTTTAATAAACGGTGGCCCGGAAGCTACTCTGATCCGGTGACATTTACGCTGACACCCAAAGTAAATGAGGGAGTTCGTCGTGCAGATCTGCTGGAAGGGTGATGCAGGTAGAGGGAAAAGCAAATGCAAAGGTCTTG
>NC_138372.1:21273692-21334735 GCF_054177405.1 Leptonychotes weddellii | reverse complement strand
CAGGGTGGTGTAGGCCAGAGCGAGAGGGGGACGGGGAGCAGGGTGGGAGGCTCCGGCAAAACTCCAGGGTGACAGCAATGGGAGCAGGGCTCAGATCCTGGGTCTGTGTTGAGGGTGGAGGGATCTGCCTGCAGGGGGCAGGAGATGGGTGTGTGGGTGGTGAGGATGAGCAGGGGGCCGCGGAGGGGTGTGGTGCATGGGGTGGGGGGCTGCAGACAGCAGGTGGAGGGCAGGGCTGCCTGGTGGCTTGGCTCAGCCACTGGACTCCTGCTGGAGATGGGGACGGATGCGGGAATGGAGTCGTGGGGAGAGGGTGAGGCTGGAGGCGTGAGTTTCAGCAGAAAGAAGGTGGTTAGACCGGAGACCGTGTGGGCTGCTAGGGGAGGGGGCGAGGGTGTGGAGCCAGCAGAGTCCCGACTTTTGGAGGGGCTGCCGGGAAGCAGGAGGAAGACTGGGGAGAGAGAGGCTGGCCCAGGACTCAAGAGGAGAGAGACGTGTTCCTTGCTGGGGCCAGTCGCATGAACTGAGGGCTGGGACTTGGCCTCTGGCCTCAGCACCAGGCAGGTCGTTGGTGACCTTGACAACACAGTGGAGCAGGCTCCAGAGGGAAAGGAGCTGGGAGGGATTGGCAACAGTGCCAGAGAAGGGTTGGGGTCAGAGGTCAGCGGTCAGGAATTGTGTCTTTGAGCAAAGCCTGGGTGGAAGGAGGGAACAGTGGATGGGACTTTGTAGAGGAACTTTCTACAGGCAGGCCACCAGGGGCAGAGCTTTGTGGGGGTGGGGGTGTGTGGTCTGGAGGGTGGCGGAAGCTTCTAGAGGACTTTGAGTGCTTTATTTATTTTAAAAATTGCTCTCTGGCTCTCAAATGGGGAACTTCAGGCGCCTTTGATTCTGAGTTCCTTCCTGCTGCCCCTCATCCAGGCCCCTCCTGCCCCCTGCCCGCGGGTCCTGGCCTCTGTGTCCGCTGCCTCTGATCTTGGCCAGGCTGTGTGCGTGGGCCCGGCTCGGCCACCCGGGCCGCGGAAGTTGGGGCGCAGTGGGTGTGTCCTGGGGAGAACCGTGTGGGGGTCCTTTGTCCTGGGCCGGCGCTGCAGCTTGGTCAGGCCCCCGTGGGGCCGGAACTGGCCTCTGATGCCACCAGACAAAGGGTCTCTTTGAGAGGCCAGGGAGTGGGGAGCTGGGATTTATCTTCCCCCCAGTCTTGTGAGACCATCAGAGGGCTGAAGAGTGGGGAGCCCGGCGGAACTTTGTTACTGTTATGCCATCGATATTGTTCTTATTGTTGGGGAGGCTGCCCTCCCTGTCATTGCTCAGCTCTCCCTCGGCTGCCTCCAGCCCTGCGTGGGCCAGCCTCCATGCGTGTGTGCTGTCCTGGGCTGAAGGCACTCAGTGGCCGACGTAATCTTCCCAGCAACACTGTGCGGTAGGTACACTTGTTGAGCTCCTTTAATAGATGAGGAACTCGAGGTTCTTAGACCACAAAACCACTTACTCAAGGCCCTACAGCTGCTAATCTCTAGGTTAAGATTTTAAGAGTACACTCTTAACCCCTACTCAGCGCTGCTCCATATCAGATGGGAATGAAAACCTGGGCAGGTCGCGACCAACAAGAAGCTTAGTTAGCCGTGTTGAAAGAACTCAGGGCTTAATCATTCTCACAGATTAGAAATCTAGGGCTGGTACAGTAGCCCAGCAACATTGTCAGAGAACAAGCTCTCTCCCTTCTATTGTCCCTAACTTGTGTGTGTGTGTGTTTTGCCCTCATAGTTCCAAAGTGGCTGCCATGCCTTCAGCACTCTAATACACATTCCAGGCAGAAAGGTGGTGGAAAGGCCAAACATCTTCAATTTAGGAGGCTTTGTCTTTTTATTTGGGAAGTGAAGCCCTTCTAGCAAACTCCCACCTAGATCTGGGCCAGAACACGCCCCTGGCTACCCTTGGCTGGAAGGTAGTTAGGAAAATGAGACTTGAGCCTTCCAGCCTCTAGAGTTTCAGATGGCAGGGGAGGGGTGGCTGGGAAAAGCACTGGGGGCCGAACTGTGCTCCTGCTTGGCCTTCAGTTGTGGTCTTCCCATGCAGGTCTCTCCACCTGCCCAGTGTGCCCTGCAGAGGCTCACCTCTGACCCGGAGCCTGGAGGGGCTACGTGGGTGCCTCTGCCATCCGAGGTCTGGGCCATGACAGGAAGCCCAGAGAGCTTCCATGTCAGGACAGTTTGTTTTCTGGTCTTCACGGTCCTCCTCTGTGAGACGGGTGGGGCTCTTCAGCCTCCTGCCCAGCAGGGTGGCCTGGAGGACTATAGAAGGCAGTGAGTGCCAAGGGCCTGGGCCCTGGCGGCTGAGGGGTGGAGGCGGCCTGCGGCGTTCCTGGGGTGCCTCTGAGCAATTCCCTGTCTTCGTCAGGAAAATGGGGATGAACTGGAAGGATGGGGGCCTTTGGAGGTTCTTGTTCCATGGGAGGAGGCTGTTTTCAGCAGACATTTGAGGAGGGAGGTGGGACCGGGAGCTGGCCGAGGGGAGGGAGGCCCTGCAGAGACCAGTGGGACTCCCGACATCTCCCTGCCAGGTCCTGCTACCTCCAGAGAGGGCTCCAGGGACCCATCAGATGGTCTGTCCTCCATGGGCCTGAAGTGGGCAGACATCAGTGCCTTCCCCACCGTAGCTCCAATCAATGACTCTCCGCTGGGCTTTGAGCCTGGTCCGCCTGGCCAGTCACAGCACTACCTCCTAATACGCCCCTTGGAGGAGCAGAGAAGGCTCACTGGGACCCGCCTTGGGGCCCTGACTTGCTCGGGAGAGATGCAGATAATCTCTGCCTCTCTGTGCCTCAGTTTCCCTGTGATTCAGCATCCTGGGGATGGTGGGAATGCTATAGCCCCCTGCCCACAATTCCATTTTGTCTCGGTCCCTCGTCTTTCTGGGTCGAGCTCTCCAGGGGCCTGGAGAGGAGCAGGTGTGAGTGTACTGGCGGATGCCAGTGGCTGGGGTTCCAGTCCTATTCTGTCCTGACCTGCCAGTGACCAAGGCTCCTCACCTCTGTAAATATGTCCCCATTCTAAGCCCCTTCCAACTCTGTGGCTGTGAGTCCATGACTCAGGATGCCCCCCACCCAGGGGCAGCTTTCAACAGACCTTGGAGCCCCCTGTCCGGGGAAGGTGCCCCAGGACAGTCATCTTCCCCATCTTGGTCCGGAGCTGGAGATGTGCTGGGTTTGCTGGTGCAGTGCGCCCCCTGGTGGCTTCTCAGAACTCTGCTGGTCCAGGCCCCAGTCTCCAAGTCCTCTGCTGGGCAGGGGTCAGGGGTCCAGCTCTAGGGGAAACAGCTTTCTTTCCTTTTGGGGGAATGAGTGGAAGTGGGGTTGCTCTAGTTCCTGGGAAGCTTTTGGCCCCGAAATGTAACCCTGCCACCCACATCCTTACTTCAGAGAAACCAAAGCCCTGGTTGGGCTTTTTTTCCTCTTATTTCTGGGGGGCCCACAGGGGTACCTTGTCTCTGTGAGGAGGGCGGATCATGCCCATATTTTGGACAGGGAGATCAGGACTCAGGAAATCAGGACTCCGTGGTCAAGTTTGCTGCTGGTCTCTCCGGCGCTGGGATGCCCTGGGAACTCTGGCTCTCAGGCTGGACTCCCTGTTCCCTCCGCTTGGAGGCTCTCCCCTTCTTTGGAGGAAGGAATGCCTGCCCATCCTTTGGGTCTCTGCTCAAGTGCTCTTTTATTTATTTATTATTTATGGTCAAATATACATAACCCAATTTACCATTTTAAGCATTTGTAAATGTGCAGTTCGGTGGCATTAAGCACTTGTCCTGTTGTGCGATCGTCTCCACCATCCGTCTCCAGAACTTTTTCATCTTCCTAAACTCAAACTCACACCCATCCAACACTAACTCCCCGTTTCCCTCTCCCCCAACCCCCAGCAACTCTGATTCTACTTTCTGCCTCTATGACTTTGCCTACTCGAGGTGCCTCATATCAAGCAGAATCCTATCATACTTGTCCATTTGTCCCTGACTTACTTCACTTTGCATAATGTCCCCAAGGTTATCCACGTTCTAGCAGGTGTCCGAATTCCCTTCCTTTTTATGGCTGCATGATATTCCATGGTACGTGTGAACCACACGTAGTCTATCCCTTCATCCATGGACGGACCCTCGGGCTACTTTTCCCCTTCGCCGTCGTGAATGATGCTGCTCTGAACATGGGTGTGCGGACATCTGTTTGAGACCCGCCTTCAGTTCTCTTGGGTGTACGCCCCGAGGTGAAATGGCTGGATTACATGGTAATTCTAGGCTTGATTTCTTTTTAGGAATTGCCAATCCTTTTCTGCAGCGGCCGCCCCATGTTACATTCCCATCGGCTGTGCCAAGCGTTCTTCTTATCCTCATCAAAGCTTCTTATTTCCTGTTTTGTTTTCTATAGTAACCATCTTCCTGGGTATGAAGTGGTATTTTGTAGTTTTGATTTGCAGTTCTCTAATGATTAATGCTGCTGAGCATCTTTTTATGTGCTTATCGGTCTTTTTTTTTTTTTTTTTAAGTCTTATTTATTTATTTCAGAAAGAGAGAGAGAGAGCACTTGAGCCAGGGGAAGGGGCCGAGGGAGAGAGAAATTCAAGCAGACTCCCTGCTGAGCACAGAGCTGGACACGGGGCTCGATCTCACGACCCTGAGATCAGGACCTGAGCTGAAACCAAGGGTGTGACGCTTAACCGACTGAGCCACCCAGGCACTTCAGTCTTCTATTTTTTAAACGAACACTATTTCCCCCAGACCTGCAGCTTGAGCATCTTCTGAAAACTTGTGAGAAGTGCAAATTCTCAGTCCCCATCAAGGATCTACTGAAAGGGAAACTCCCAGCTATCTGGGTTTTAACCGACATTTTGGGTAATTCTGAGGCATACTCAGGTTTGAGAACTCCTGATCTGGGCATGGTGCCAGGCACTTTGCAGAATTATTTCATTTATTACACCTTATTATTCCCACTTGGCAGAGCAGAAACCAGGGCTCAGAGAGGTGGAGTACCTCACAGAAGTCATGCAGCTTCTGAGGTCAAGCTCCTAGCCTGCCCACCAGTTGCCTTCCCTGGACTTTCCAGGAGCTGGGGACACCTTCCCTTCATGGCCAGCATGGGGAGCCCTCGACCCAGGACCCAGAGTCTAGGCTTGGAGGGAGTGGGGAGGGCAGAGCTTGGAAGCCTCTGGAAGCTGGGCAGAACCGTCAGGGCTCCCCTTCCATTAGACCCACACCACCTGCCCGACCCTCATCTCTCCCATGTGGACTTTCAGCCCTGACTGTAAAGAACCCTGAGGCAGGGACTTGGGGCAACTGGGTCAAAGTTTGAGAGGTTCCACTAACAAGCTGTGTGACCTTGGTATGTTGCTGAACCATTCTGGGCCTCAGTTTCCCCATCTCTAAAATGGGGGTACCATCCCTGCCCTGGGGATCCCTTGAGAACATGAAAGTTCCTTCATGTCTGAGGCATGGTTTGGTTTGGTTTCCTGGAGGGTTGAGGCGATCGGTGCTCTGGGGTGGGGGTGGGGGGATGGAAAAGTGGACATTTGCAGGGTGCTAAATGGGCACGGGGTGCTCTCAATGTGACAGTCTATTTCATGCCAACATAGTGGAGTAAGGATTTTATCCCCGGTTTCATGTGAGGAAACCGGGTTCAGAGAAGTGGGCTGTTCAGAAAATGGCAGAGCTGGAACTCAAACCCAGGCGCTCTCTCTTCTTCCACAGCCATCCACCAGAGGGCCAACGTATTGTCCCAGGAGGGACAGGGGAGAGAGGAGGCAAAGTTCCTTCCCTCCCTCCTTCCCTCCTTGGACCCCGGGACTAGGCTGTGGCTTTTGGCTCCATCACCTAGCAGCTCTGCCCCCCAGGGCACTCCCTGCTCCCCCAAACCCCCTCATTTATATGTTGAAACCTAACCCCCAAGGTGATGGTGTTAGGAGGTGGGGCCTTCTGAAGATGATTAGGTCAGGAGTGCAGAGCCCTCAAGAATGAGATCAGTGCCCTTATAAAGGGGACCCCGAGAACTCCCTTGTCCTCTGGCATGTGAGGACCTTCAAGAAGACAGCCGTCTATGAACCAGGAAGCAGGTCCTCACCAGACACTGAACCTGCGGGGGCCTTGACCTTGGACTTCACTGAACGCTCACTACAATGACCCCATTTTACAGGGACGGACACTGAGGCAGAGAGGCACACAGCTGGTGAGCGGTGCGGCAGGGCTTTGAACCTCGTCTGGTTCCAGGGCTTATGCTATCAGTTCACCAAAAGAACAATTCTAAAGTTCACTGAGTTATCAGAGGTAGAGGGAAGGGCTGTTGGGCAGACAAAAGCTATTCGTGCCCTTCTGTCACCTTGCACGACACAGAAGGCATCCAGCCTTGGGCTTGGCACACGGTGGGCCTTTTGGGATGGAAGATCCGCCTCCTTTTTCTTGGAAGATCAGGGCGGACCAGCTTCATCATCAAGGAGCCAGGGCAGTGCGCCCAGCTGAAAGGGCTCTGTGGGTGTAGCCCTGGCCTGCTCCCTGGCTGGGCCAACTGGAAGAAGCCATTGGGTGGCTCCCCCTGCAGACCCCACTACCTGGGGCAGAGGTCTCTCTCAGTGTGTTGGGAGCCCTGGGTGAGGGTCTGGAGTCTGTAGACACCATGTTCCTTGAGGCATCGTGCCCCCTCCTGGGCATCACGCTCTTGCCCTCTGTGTTATCCTTGGAGCCTATGGGCCGTGGGCCATGGGCTCACCAGGGGCTGGGGTGGGCCTCTGCTAGGTACACAAACACCAGTTGGCCATCCAGTGGCCTCTGAACAAGGGAGCCCTCAGCAGAACTCCATAAGGTTTCCAAAAACAAGATTGGGCCCCCCTGGAATGCAGCATTCCTCCCTCCTGCTGGCAGCTGCTAATTTATGCTAATCAGATGTATGCAAACCCCGAGTCCCCAGGGGGTCCAGGGGGACAGGGAGGGTCCAGCTGGCTGAGCAGGGGATGAAGTGGGCCTGTGTTCCACTGGCTGCCCAGTCCCTGCCCTCACCAGGGCCCCTGGAGCCACCCCAGTTCACATGAATCCCTCCTGGGCCAGAAGGGCCAGGCCTGGTCTTTGGTTCCAGGGACCCTGGGGAAGGTCATGGGGATGGGGGCTTCAGGGCACGTAGGCTCTCTGGCTGAGAAAGGTCCCCGATAAGCAGTATTTCATTGACTTCTCTCCTGACAACCCCCCCCCCCCCCGGCCCCAGGAATCACTGTGGCTGTAAGGATCTGGAGGCCGGGGCCTGGGGGAGGGGGTTGGTGGCTTGCCTGAAGATGGAAGCAGTTGGTGACGATGTTGGGGTCAGGGAACCTGGGGCTGACCTCCTGGACTGGCCCCTTAATACTGTGCGACCTTGAGCAAGGTGCTTATCTTCTGTGCCCCAGAACCCCACTGTAAAGTAGGGATGATACCAGTGCTTCCTTCTGAGTGTTGGGGGATTGAGATGCTGCACGTGGCAGGCGGGAACTCAGCGATGTTGGCCATGACCATCAGCAAACCATGAGTGGAGCTGGGAGCGGCTCCATCTGTCTGATTCCGAGGCCCCAGGCTCTCTCCTCCCTGAGGAGTCTGGGGAAAAAGGAAATTTCCAAAGCCAGACCCTTTCCATCCGAGGTCCAAGTGCAGGGTGTTGGAGGGTGGTGGTGGGGTCCCTGGGGCCCGTTCTTGGCTCCTCCAGCCCCCTGGTGGGCAGTCTGAGGTCTTGGAAAAGGCACGCTGCTCAGGATCAGGGACGGGGCTCAAGCCCGGCTCTGCCCCTGTCCCACCATGTGACCTGGGGGTGGCCTTTTGCTGTGAAACGAGATCTGTGCCTTGAGCGCTCTGTGGTCTGCCAAGTGGCATGGGGGGCATGGGTCCCCACCTCAGCCTTTGCCTGCCCTTCTACTGGGTGGGTCTTCCTCATTCTGTCTTTCGTGGGCGCACCTGCACCTGCCCCCTCAAGGCCCATCTCTGACTCAAGCTGAGATTCCTTGTCTTTGAACTTCTGCTACTCCCTCATTCTGCTCACTGATTCATCACTCAACCCCCACTGACCCGGTTGCTCTCTTCAGTGTTGACTTGCGCTTAGCAAGGTGCCTGGCACCTGCAAGGACTGGGCAAACCTCACTTCTGTAGGGTTTTAGTTTGCCTCAGTCTCCCCTTCTGTACAATGCTGGGAGTGGGCCATCTGGACATGACTTCTGGCTCCGTAAGGGAGCCCAGAGACCGGGGCTGGCGTCCTTGGGCTTCTGGAACCATCAGAGCCACAGAAATCAGGTGATTCCGGGTGGCCCGTCAGGAGGTCTGGACCTGCAGCCAAGAAGAATTAATTTAAATTTTCCACGGAAGGACTGGCTCCCAGCCCTGGCCACGTGAGTTATTTTGGGACACCTGGCCAGTGCTCTCTGCCCTCATCCAAATAAATTGTCCCCCTCCCCCTCCCAGTGAGGCCTGGAAATCCCCCGCCTGCCCTGGTTTACCACTCTGCTCGGCTCCGTGGCCGGTCAGTGGCTGGAATCTGGCAGAGGCCTTGGATTCTGTGAGCTGGGGCTGGGGGGAGTGGGCCCAGGATCCTGAGGTGTCCTGCTCTATGAATGGCAATGTGGTCTCTGGGCCAGGCAGCGGCATTCTGAACCGAAGTAAATTAAAAATAAAAACAAAATAACACAAACAATCCCAGTGTCACCTGGCTGTGAGGCCTCCACCGTGTGTGACAGGGCATTCGCTGTAGCTCGAGACCAGGACGAAAGCCATTTTTCTGCCAGCTGATGACAAACGCAGACACAGCCCTTGGGACGGGACAAAACGACGCTGGAATTTTCCTGCTGGGAGTGCTTGAGCCCTTCCAAAGTTGGCTACAGCTGAGTGTCCAGGTGTCCGGGGGTGCCTCTCCCTTGGCCTGGCCGCCCCGGTCAGGGGCTCGTTACCCTGCTGCTAGCTCTCTCTGAGTCCTGCCCAGAGACGGACGTGTTCCCAGCTCGCCTGGGAGGGCCCGAGAAGGTCCGGCCGGCCTCCTCCGAGCAGGCCTCCGTCCTTGCAAATCTTCTAGGGCAGCACCTCAAGAAAAGGCTGTCTCAGGGGGTTCCTCACGCAGGATGGCTTTGAGGATCCCCCCCAAACACGAGCCCAGCAGTGAGACAGGGAAGCGACAAGGCTCGGAGCTGGGGCCAGACCTGCTTGTCTCTCTGTTAGGAAAACAGCCTGGCAGCCGCCGCTAACTGAACCCCTGCCCCGGGCCAGGCTGCGTGTGGAACACTCTGCAGAACCTTAGTCGGTGCCCTGACTGGCCTGCGGGGGAGGTTCTGTCCAAGCATTTGCTGGTAAACAGGATCTCTGAGAAGCAAAGCTGACTGCTGCAGTTACCGCTGGTGCTGACACTTGCCCATCCCCAGGGCCGGCCGAGGAGGTTGCGGGGCGCAGTGAGGGCCTCCCCAGCCGTGGGGGCTGCTCCAAGCGCGCCGCTGCGCTCTTCGCGGGGCTGTTCGCTCTCCTGCCCAACTGTGCTGTCCCAGGGGAAGTCGTGTTTTGCAAACACAGATGTGTGAGGAAGGCAGCTTTCTATTTTCTGAACTGACCCTAATTCCTATTTGATGTCTTCACCCCCAGAAGTCATGAGAACATCATCATCTAGTCACTCTTGGTCCCCTGGCCCCTGCCCGAGGGTTGCCTAAGGTCTGGGGGTTTAGGTGGCGCTGGGACACTGGCGGGGAGGGACCCATTAGACCCCAACATTGTCATCTCTCGGCTTCCCCTGTGTGTTGTCCCTGTTCTTGTCTCTTCCTTGCAGGGTGCTGCTGGGTCCTCCCTCGTTCCTGATCACAATGTCCCTCTCTGAGCCACTGGCTCCCTGGGGCCACGTCAGGGCTATTCCTATGCCGCCAAGGGCGCAGGGGAGGCATGGCCCTGCACCTGCCCCTCTGAGGGGAGAGCTCTCTGGGCACCTGCCATGGGGCAGGGCCCTGCCTGCTGCATATGCTCCCACGCAGGGCCGTGTCCCTGGCTCCAGTGCCAAGTGGCACCTCTGCTCTCGCCCCATCCTGGGTCCCTCCCTCTGTCTTGGGTCTCCATAGCCACGTGGAGAACTCTGGTTGCTGCGGGGGCTCAGGGACCCTCAGCCTCCCAGCTCCCTCCACGGCTCCTGGCCTGCTTGGAAGTCCGCCCGGGCTCAAGGCTGGGGGACTTCTCCGGCTTGTTGCGCGGGCTTCCACATTTTCTGTACTATGGCAGGGTCTAGATTTCAGAAACTCAGAAGCCAGGGAATCGGACTCCGGTGTTGTCTGCATTCTTCTGTGTTATTCCTTGGTCAGCAGCATGCCCAGCTGCCCCGTCGTGGTGGGGACTTGGGGGGGCGGGCAGGGCATGGCGGGGGGTGGGGTGGGGACCCAGGAAATTCCGGGGAGAGAGGCACTGGTGGGTATTTGGACATGTTATCCTACCACGTGCTGACAAGGAAGTAAACACAGAGAGGTTAAGTGACCTGGCCCAGGTCGTCCAGCAAGTCAGAGGCCAGAGCGGCCGAACCCAAGTCCCCGACTCCCAGCTGCATGGAAATCCACTAGCAAGAGCATCAGAGAGACTGAGCTTGTACCTTGGACCAGATGGGGGATGGAGGCCTAGAGAGAGGAACAGACTTGCCTAACAGGGTGTGCAAGTCAAGGCAGATTGAAGGGCGGGCTTGGTCTCTGGCTGCTGTCGGCCCCATGGGACCTGCTGCTGCCCACAGTCCCTGGGGAGGCCTCAGAAGGCCTGAGTGGGGAGAAAGAAGCACACAGAGAAGGCAGCTGCTGGTGCTTGGTTGCCCCACTAGCTGTGTGGTCTCAGGCAGGGCTGTGCCCTCTCTGGGCATTTGCTGGACGTGGTTGCAATGCAGAAGGAGATGAGGGGGCAGGAGGCGGCGGCCTCTTTCGAGGCAGCTTGTTTCTCTTCCTGGCCTCTTCTGGGTGTCTTGGCTGGAAACAGTCATGTCCCGCTCGATCCACCCCTGCCCCACCCTCTTCTTTTCTAACCATCTCAAACATATATAGGAAACTTGCAAGTATAGCACGAAAAGCTATGTCCCCTTGACCATGGGAGGGTAAGTTGTTACTGTGGTGACCTAGCCCCTTGAATAGTGTAGTGTCTCCTGCCCGCAGGGACATTGTCCCCACAAACAACGCTGATGAAGTCCCCTGGATCCGCTGACCGGGGTCGGCTGCACCCCCCTGCATGGTCACGTTCCTCTGTCCCCCCTTTGTAAGGAGAAAGCATTTTCGCAGGGAGGGACTTTGAGACGATGTAAATCGCCCATTCCTCTTCAAACTTTTAATTCATTTGCTCATTTATTCATGTCAGTGCGGACTTAACGGTTTCCAGTTGTGTTCAGGGCATGACAGTGTGTTACTAACATTTTTATTTTGCTGCTCCAAGGGGGCTGGAGAGGCCCTTCATGCCGCCCCCCTGTGTCCCTGTCATTCTTGAATACTTCCTAACTTCCTGGCACCAAAAGACGTCCTGCTATCTCGTTCTGTCCCTGGCCCAACTCTGGAATCAGCCATTTCTTCAAGGAACGGTCTCAATTTTAAGTTTGCCATGTGATTCCCACACGAGGTAGAACATGCAGTGTGTGTAGGCTCCCATATTAGATGTGTGCTTTACAGAGTTTATTTATGAAACACAACATTAAAAAAAATCCCAGATGTTTTATAACTGTGTTTGGGCAGTTCTTATTTTTTAAAAAACACACTAGAAGCTTTCAAAGCTGGGTGGGTGGGGGTCATGGGACTGTGTCCTGGGCCTCTCGTGGTCTCTGCTTCGCCTCCCAGCCTATGGGGCCCTCGTCCTCCACCCGGCCCCTCCCACCCTGGCCAGCACAGCTGAAGCCCAGAGGGGCGCGGGCAAGGCCGGGGGTCCCGCCAGAGCAAACACAATCCCCGCATGCGGCCAAAGGAAACAGCCCTGGGTCAATATTAGCTCGTGCGGAACAGGCCCGGGGAACGTGCCGTTTGTCCCCTGTGGTCCCCGGGCGGGAGGAGGAGAGGTGGACTCAGGTGCTCCCAGGAGCCCTTGATGTCATTGGGCCAAACTCCTATGTGGCTGGGGCAGCTGAGGCCCCGAGGGGGCCGGGACTTGCCTTGGGTCACAGTGTGAGCTGCAGGACCAGCCATCAGAAGAACATTCATTTCTCCCTGCTTCTCCTATGGGGGTTTCTGCTTCTCCTGGGGCTTCCGGGAGGCGGCAGAAGGTAGGTTAGCGAGCACGGGAGTGGGAGTTAGGAATCCTGAGTTCTAGTCCACTCCGGGGTGTCACGGCCACTCTCTGGGACTCCTTCCCTGTTCCCCGACACACCCCCTCCCCCCCAGCACACTGTCCACTCTGAGCTTCAGTGCCTCTGAGCTTCCGTGCCTCCAGCTCACGAAGTCAGGTCCTCCAACTCAAGTAGCCAGGGGCCAGGTGCAGGTGAGAGCGTGGTTCGGCTTCTGCAAGGCGCTGGGCGAGGCCGTGAGCTGGGCAGGGGTGTGCCCTGCGCCAAAGCACCCACAGCAAGCGACAGCAGGAAGCGCCGGGTTTGTTGGCCCCCCGATTGTTTTCCTGAGTAGCTGGCTTGAGGCAGAAGGACGGACCCCTGCTTTCTCTCCCTGTCACATGATCCCAGTGGAGACGGAGGCCTGGCCAGGGCTGCGGCATCCTGGCCCAGGGAAACCCCACCGTGGGCTCTGCAAGCCTCGGCTGACACATGGGCCGAGAAGCAGGGAGTGGGCTGGGCCTGGGAGTGACGTGGTCCCTGTTCTAGCATTTATGAAGGACCAGCTGTGGGGCTGTGCACACGGCCCGCCCACCTCCTGCCTCATCTGTAGGCCCTCGGCCTCCTGTGTCCCAGCTCCGGCCACTTCCCCCACCCACCTCCTCCTGCTCCGAAGGAGAGCCATGGACTGCCAACCACTGTCCACACCTTGGCCCAGGCTCGCTGATCCCCCCAAGCCCTCAAAGAAGCCAAAAACAAGCTTCTCCTCATCCTAAGCCAGCATTTGAGCCCCAGCTTGCCCACGTACTGGCTGTAGGATCCTGGGCAAACTATTCAACCTCTCAAAGCCGCGGTTTTCTCATCTGTAAAATGGGAAACCAGTCTTGCTGGATCACTGGGTGGTTGTGAGGATTGGCCAAGTAAAGTAAGCCTGTGTGCTACAAAGCAGGGGCTCAATACACACCCTCCCTCTCAAGCTTGACTCCCAGGCTGCATCCAAGACTCAGGTCTCAGCGCATCAGAGCCTGGCTGGAGGCCTGCCTCCTCCTGGAGGTCTTCCCTGATTGCCACAGCCCAGGCTGAACTCCAGCCTCCAGACTCAAAGAATAAATAGCTCGGCAGCGGGACAGAGATGAGGGGCAGGAAGGGAGCTTGGTGAGCATCTAGGAAAGGCTTCTCATCCTGACACTCAGAGAGGAAGAGGTTGCACCGTGACCAGGAGCAGAGCTGGTTCTGGAGGGTTCCCGACTGTTCCTCCTTGTGCAATCTCTCTGCTTAATGTCCTTCCACATGTAGCCACTGAGTATCCATGAGGGAAGAATGTCTGATTTCATAGAATGAGGCACGAAAGAGTAAGTCAGGACACAAGGTGAGGAAAACAAAAGTGGCTTCCGGTACAGTGCTCTTCCCCGCACAACATGTGGCCTCCTGTGATCTGTACTCTTTCCCTTCCAGGAACCCAGGCAGCCTGTGGACACACATTATGGATACCCACTCTGTGCCTGGCCTCTCCCTTGCCTGGCTCAGACTCCACTGCAGACCAACACACAAACAGGAAGAAGAGACAGCATAATCAGGGCCTGAAAAATGGTACAAACCGGGACACACAAGTAATTAAGAAAAGGAAATGACACGGAAACAACAGCATGAAAGTACTAGAAAAAAACAAGTAGGAATAGTTTTATAATCTGACATTTTAATAGATATTATAACTTAAAATATCAATACATTCAAGGATCCTTTAAAAATGGTGAAAAAACTCATTGGTAAGCCAAAAGATAAACTGTGTGAAAATACTTGCAACTTACATTACTGACAAAAGACTAACTTCCTTAATATGTAAAGAGTACCTTCAAATCAATAAGAAACAGATCACCAACCAACAGAACAAAATGGGCAAAGGATCCAGACAGTTTATAGAAAAAGAAACACAAATGGCTCCTAAACACATGAAGCTATTCTTAACTTATAAAATGAATTGACTGCAATGCAAGCCATTTTTTCATCTATCATACTGGTAAAGATGAAAAGCTTGATAACTCACTGTGTTGGTGAGGATGTGGGAAATGGGCACTCTTACATTGCTGGTGGGAGTATATGTCGGTACAACCTCTGTGAAGAGCAATTTGTCCATAATGATCAAAACTGGCACATTTGTACCCTTTAACTGAGTAATTCAACTTTTAGGGGCTTGTCTTACACATGTCCCCGAACAGTGTGAAATCGATGCATATACAATGATATCTATTGTTGTAGTAGGTATGTTACTATTTCTGGTAATGGTATGTATATGGATGTGCATGTATAAGCATAGTAATCTCTGGAAAGAAACACCAAAACCAGGTAATAGTGTTGCCCCAGGGGAAGGTGATGGGGTAGCTGTTGGATGGGAGTGGGATGAATCCTCATTTTTCACTTTATATTCTTTTGTGTTCTTTAAATTTTACATCAAAGTGAATGGCGGGGCACCTGGGTGGCTCAGTTGGTTGGGCATCCGTCTCTTGGTTTCGGCTCAGGGTCGTGAGATCGAGACCCACGTCAGGCTCCACACTCAGTGTGGGGAGTCTGCTTGGGGATTCTCTTCCTCTGCCCCTCCCCCGACTCACACAAACAATCTCTCTCTAAAATAAATAAATTAAATCTTTAAAAAAAAGTGGGGGTGCTTGGGTGGCTGTTGGTTAAGCGTCTGCTTTTGGCTCAGGTCATGATCTCAGGGTCCTGGGATTGAGCTCTGCGTTGGGCTCTCTGCTCAGCGGGGAGTCTGCTTCTCCCTCTGCCTGCCACTCCTCCTGCTTGTGTGCTCTCTCTCTCTCTGTCAAATAGATAAATAAAATCTTTAAAAAAATAAATAAAAATAAAAAAGTGGGGGTGCCTGAGTGGCTCAGTCAGTTAAGTGTCTGACTTTGGCTCAGGTCGTGTCTCAGGGTCCTGGGATCGAACCCTACGTTGGGCTCTGTGCTCAGCTGGGAGTCTGCTTGTCCCTTTCTCTGTTCCTCTGCCCCTCCCTTTGCTCATGCTCTCTCCCTCTCAAGTAAATAAATAAAACCTTAAAAAAAAAAGTGAATGGCGAGGGTATTCCTTTACCCATAGGGAGAAGGGCTAACAGGACAATCTTGGGCATTGTTCAGTGGGAAATGAAGAGGTGGAGAAGATGAAGAAGATCTGTACCCCGCATGTATCTCAACATTTCTTTTTAGTCCTGAGCAGCATCAGGAGGTCTCGTGGTGTGGTGGAAAGTATAAAGCATTTCAAGCCCGAACCTCAATTCTGAATGTACTCCCAGTGAACCAATTCACCACTGGAATCCTCAGTTTCTTAGTCTGTAAAATGGGGACAAGAACAGCATGTTCACAGGCTTAGATGGGACGAGGCATGTGGAAGGCCAACCCTCCCGAGGTGCTCTGCCAAGCTGCCCGCTGCCATCCTTGGGAACCCCCTCGGGGGCAGAGCTCGGCCCCCTCCCCAACCCTCCCCAGCAGGAGCATACTGCCGAGCTGCTTAGCAAAGCAGGTGAGAGGTAGGGTGGAAAATGTCAACATCAGATTAGCCCCATGGGAAATAGTACACTTGTCCAACCACAAACACCCCCACGTTTCCCTCCAGTGTGGTGGGGTTTTAGGGGAATGGGGTGGAGTCTAGTTCAGTGAAACCAGTGACATCTTCAGTCTTGTATCCCTGAGCCCTCGTGGCCAGGGTATCTTTGGCGGGGGTGGGGACTGCGTGTGCAGGGGCTCTGGGCCTCATAGCTGCCCCACTCTGTAGGATCCGGAAGACCTTAGAGGAGGTCTTGGCTTTACTGCTGTGGGTGCAGACAGAGTAACAGCCCCTGATTCGTGGCTGCCAAGAATGGGTCCTGCAGGCTCTGGGGAGCCACTGAAAGTTCTTGAGCCAGAGAGGGCTTGTTCAGAATCAGCCTTTAGGAAGTATGTCTGGCAGGGGGAAAGGTGATGGGTTGCGGGAAGGATAGATGCCTCATAGAGGGGGTCTGGGGGCCTGGGGGGGTTGTGGAGGAACTGAGGGGGAGGGAGAAGGACAAGCAGACTCCACGTTGAGTGCGGAGCCCGATGCAGGGCTTGATTCCACTACCTGAGATCATGACCCGAGTCAAAACCAAGAGTCGGACGCTCATCCGACCAAGCCACCCAGGCGCCCCCATTATCTTAATCTTTATAATAATTTTGCAAACCTATTGTTGTACCCATTTTACAGATGAGAAAACCGAGAGAGCTGGTGAGCCTGGCCCCCTAGGCCACACAGCTTACCAGGGGCAAAGGTGAGGAGTGAACCGGGTTTGCCCCCTTCCAGGGTCTGTGGACTTTCCCTACACGTGACACCCCTCTGAGGGGACAGCTATTTTAAGACCACAAATGCCATTATTTCGATTATGCCTTTTACTAAGAAATGGTATTGTTACCCATCCCTGGGCGGCTCTTACTAATGTTGTGACTATTCCTGGCCTTTGCCTCCCCTAGTTGGGTTTTGGCCGGACTCATGGGGGCCGCCACCTGTGGCCTCGTCTGGCCTAGGCTTGAGGCAGCTGCGAAGGGGCAGGAGGCCCCCACTCTGACTTTTATGAGTGGGGGCTGAGATCTAGCCGGCACCCTGTTCAAATGGCGGCCCCTGCTCCATCCCCAAGGCCTAGCTTGGTGCTCGGCAGATCGTAGAGACTCAATGCGTGCTTGTTAAAACGAGTGATGGGGTCACCTGTCAGATTTGTGCACCCGCACCATCCCTTGGAGGGGACACCTGAGCAGACCCAGGTTCCCTTGGCCTTCAGGCCCGTGTGGCTGCAGCGACAGGGTCTGAACAGGGGCATCTTATTAGGAGCAGCCTCGCAAGCCTGTGGGGGACTTCGGGCACCCGCGGAGTCTGTGGGAGGGGGTGCGGCCTTCGCGGCAAGCACGTGTCCTAAGTGGTCTCCTCATTTGTCCAGTGTCTTTAACTGTTGAAGAGTATGTATGTATTCGTCTAAGAGGGGGCATTGTTCTTGTGAATGAGTGGATGACGGGAGAGTTCTAAGAGGTGGTATTGTTAATAACAGGTCCAGCCCCTCAAGCCCCTGGGCCAAAGAAACACGTTCCCTGCTCCCAGAGCCTGCTCAGCCCAGGGACTCCTTCTGTGGCCCCTGGCCTCTCTCCACAGCTGGATCCTGGGGAGGAGGTGGTGGTTGGGCCCTGGCCGCGGGAACAGGGAAAGGCAGAAGGATCTGGGAGGTGGGAAGGACACTGGATCTGCAGGGCTTGGTGACTGGGAGGAAGGGGAGGCAGGGGCGAGGAGACAGGGATGCTGGGCAGTGGGGAGGCTGGCGGAGACCCACGCTGTGTTCGAGGTATTCCGGAGTGTAAGGTAGACGCAGGGGTGTGTTGGGGTTGGTGGTGGTGAGGTCCAGCGGCTGACCTGGGCCGGCGACTACCCGAGGCTGGGGTCACCAGAGCAGGGTCTGACTGCAGAGTCCAGGGGGCCGCCTCATCGTGGCCTGGCTTCCCAACTGCCCAGGGCCGGGCCCGGTGCCGGCAGCCAGAGGCCTTGGCCACAATCGGCCTCTTCAGCCCGCAGTTGGCCAGGGACCGAGCTTTCAGCAGTTGGTCGAGATTTATCAGTGGCCCTTAAAGGGTGGCAGTCAGGAGGCCTGGGTCGGCCCGCTGGGACCCCCAGCTCTTTACTCAGCGCCAAGGAACCTGAGGCCAGCCACAGCCCGGTCAGGCTGGAGGGCATCCAGGTGCTGGGTGCAGCTGCTGGGAGGAGGTGACCTGCCTGGCCCCGGGGCCTGGCCGAGGGACGCCAGGCCTCAGAGAGTATGGCTCTGGCCCCCTCCTCGATGTTACAGACAGGGAGACAAGTGCGAGTGAGAGGGGACCATCCTAGGCCCCGCAGTAAGTCTGTTCTCCAGGTGAGGCCGGAAGCCGGGCCAGTGCAAGCCGCCGTGCAAAGTGAGGATTATCCCTCGCTGATGTGGCCTTATTTCCGTGGGTCCTTGTTACTGTCCCCCCACCAAAGTCTTCACCCCCTGAGAGCAGGGACCCTGTCTGTCTTGTCCACTGCTGTGTCCTGAGCACCTAACACAAGCCTCTCGGTAAATGGATATTCATGGATATTGAATGAAAAAGACCTGGGTAGGTAGAGTTTCCTTTTCTCATATGGCAAGGCGTCCAGAGGAAGAGGGTTCAGGGCTGGTGCAGAGGCGTTGTGATGCTATCAGGGCTCAGGGCTCTGTCTCTCCCCGCCCCACATCTTTCGAATATGGCTTTTGTCCTCATGCTTCCAGAATAGCTGCTGCCCCTCTAGACATTGTACCTGCATCCCTGGCAGGAATCAAGGCGTTAAGATGGAGGGTAGAAGGGCAGGTATTTGTGGAATCTGTCCCTTCTTAATCAGGATAACCACAGATTTCCCGGAAGTCCCTACGTAGTACATTGGCCAGAACCATAAATAGTAGTTCTCTCTCTGCCTTTCTTTTTCTTTCTTTTTTTTTTATTTTATTTTTTTTAAAGATTTTATTTATTTATTTGAGAGAGAGAATGAGAGAGAGAGAGCACATGAGGGGGGAGGGTCAGAGGGAGAAGCAGACCCCCTGCTGAGCAAGGAGCCCGATATGGGACTCGATCCGGGGACTCCAGGATCATGACCTGAGCCGAAGGCAGTCGCTTAACCAACTGAGCCACCCAGGCGCCCAATCTGCCTTTCTTTTTCTTTAAACCTCTTCCAGGTCCTCGGCCCTTAGCAGGACCTGTCACTTTTGTTGTTTGGTTGTTGTTGTTTTTATTTGATTAAGTAAAAATCCCCGATCTGGGGGAAATGCCCCAATGAGGTCATTTATTACTGTGGTATTAACGGCAGGTGTGCGACTTGAGCACCAACTTTTTCGGGACCTGGATCTATGAGGTGCTTTCCAAGGGCATGGTTAACAGCCAGGAGGAGGGAGGTGCTGGGATTAGGCGGGCTGGTGCTGGCATGGCCCTCCGTCCTGCTCATAGCCAGGGCCGTCTCTGACTGTGGCAACCACCCCCCTCTCCGTGGAGCCCCCTGCCAGGGGCCTTCTGCCTGCACACCCCGTGGCCGCTCCCCAGAGCAGTATAGGGTGTGATTAGGCCCCTGGGCGCAGCCTGTGACCTCTCATCTGCTTGGCTGAGAGCAGCCTCCTTGTTGGGGTGGTGGCCAGACCCCCTCAGGGGCCCTGACTGCCCATGGGATGACTGATTTGTCACAGGAGGGCCTGCTCTCCCCGCGCCCAGGCCTGCTGGCTCTCCTTGCCAGGATGACCCTCTGAGGTCCAGGCCTGGCTCCCTTCCGCAGGACAGGGGTGTAGGGGAGTTACCCTGAGGCTACATCTGCAGGCCCCATGGTCCCTGGGGAGCAGGCAGTGTTGGGGGGTACGGAGAGGGGAGAGAGTACTGGGTGGTTTTTCGTGTTTTCCAGGCCACTGACCTTGACCCTACAGGTCCCAGCTCCAAATCTCAAAAATAGGAGTGAGATGGTGAGGGCAGCCAGGAGGGAATTACAGGCTGGTGGTTGGGCAGAAAGCTTGACCCTAGGCTGCAGTGATTTGCAGAGGGCACCTGGGAGCCGCCTGGGGAAGAGAGCCCCAGAGCGACCCCCCGTGGCTGCACCACGCATGTGCCTCCCCAGCCGCCATCCCCAGGCAGGCAGGACCCATGTCCAGGTTCTGCTGCTGTCCATCTGTGTGTCCCGGGGCAGGCCCCTGACCTCCGACCTCTCGGGCCTGCCAGGGGCCAATTGACACCTCTTTGCCACCTTTCTCTCCAGGCTGGGGCTGGGGGAGGCTCAGCTGAGCTACAAACCGGGCAAGGGGTTCAGCTAATGATGGGCGTAATCCAAGCAACAATCCCATCCACATAGCTCCCGCTGTTGAGTCGTTACTGGGAGCCGGGCCCTCCTAAGCACTTCAGGTTAATGGAAAGGACGAGACTCCCCAACTCTGTCTGAATATGAAACCCGGCAGAGTCCTGGCAGGTTTTATTTTTACCTCCAGGCACGTGGGGGAAGAGGGAAGTCCCAGTGATGTTCTTCTGGCTTCACAAAGAAAGCTCACAAGTAGCTCTACCTTTGAGGAAAGTGAGAAGTCCATGGAAATGGTCCTAGAGCATGGCAGCAGATGGGAAGCCGGACAAGCAGCCGGAAGCTACAGACGCTTTCGGGACGAAAGGTGACCTCGGAAGAGATGGGAATCCTGGCAGATGACCTTGTCAGAAGAGACACTCAGGAGGACTGCTCGGCAGGGAGGTGCGTCCCCGCTGGGCGGCCTTCTCCTTATCTGGACTTTGGAATGTCTCCAGTTTGCAAGCTTTCCACCAGTTGAGGAAGAGGTTAGAAAGAAGTCTGGGGAAGCCCAAAACGAGTTGTTTGTCATGGAAAAGGGCAGAAGAGGAGTGAGGGGCAGAGGGAAGTTTGCCATCCCCACGGGCACGTCCTCAGGTCATCCTCACAGACAATGAGATGGGTGTTATCATGGTCTGATAAGTGTCAGGAGGGAAACTGAGGCTCAGAGAAGTCCGCGACGTGCCCAAGCTCTGCAGCGAGCGGGGCCGGGGGCTGCACGTGTGAGGATGGGGATTGTGGCTTCCTCAGGGTGTCTGGGAGACCCAGGGTCCAGGGTGGGCCAATATGCCTTCCTCCAGTATGTCGCTGCTGTAACAAATGACCATAAGCTCGGTGGCCTGAACAACACAACTTTATTACCTGACTTTTCTGGAGTACAGAAGTCCAAAATGGCTCTCACTGGGCTAACATCAGGTGTCCGCAGGGTGCATCCTTTCGTACAGGGAAAATCTGCTCCCTTTTCCAGCTTCTAGAAGCTGCCTGCTTTCCTTGGCTATCTTCATCTTCAGAGCCAGCAAGTTGGCATCTTCTAATCTCTATCTGACTCTAATATTCCTGCCTCCCCCTTTCACTTATGATTACATTTTTGATGATGATTATGATTACATTTTGATGATTCCCTTTTGATTATATCGGGCCCTGAATATTCCTGGATATTCCAAGATCAGTTTCCCGTCTCAAGATTCTTAACTTAATCACACCTGCAAAGTCCCTTTACCATGTCAGGTCACATAGATTCTCAAGTTCCAGGGATGGGGATGTGGGTCTCTTTATTCTGCTGACCTCAGTGGCCTTGGCCAAAGGGTCCGACATTTGGGATACCAAGCATCCCTTCCTCAGGAAGTTTGGAGGGGATACAAATAAAGAAGAATGGGCTTCCATCCCTCAGGGAGTGACTGAGCCTCCCCCTCCCACCCAGGGCCCCTCATGTGCTGGAGGCCGGCTACTCAGCGTGGAACTAAGGATCAGTCAGAACTCCGGTGCTTCTGGGAGGGAGATGGTGGCCAGGACCCAGGATCAGATGGATCAGGATTCAAGTCCAGACTGTGCCTCTTCCCAACGGCCTGAGGGTGGGGGTGGGGGTGGGGACCAGGCTGGTCTGGGAAGGGAAGAAACAAACAGACCTCATTTCATCCTCACCAAGGTGGAGCATCTGCCTCTGTTTTGCAGCTGTGGAAACCACAGCTCAGAGAGATCAAGCACCTTGTCTGAGATCACACAGCTCCTGTGAGCTTTCCCAAGGACCCAAATTCCCAAACCAGTGACGCCCACGCTGCTCCCTGGCTGTTTGCCCCATCTGCCTGCCTCCTGGCCTGCAGCCGGCTTGATATTTTTCTTTAAACCAACTTGCTTTTTTATTTAAATGTATCTGTTTTAAAAAAGAGACTTTATATTACTCTCATAAATGGAAAAATCACAAAATTCATGGGCTAGTTATGTATATTTTTATAACGCACACTACAATGAATTTATCACCATAAAAATGAAAAGTGTTCATCCATATACCGTGTAAAATGGCCTCACGTACCAGCAGTGGGTTCCGGCACTCGCTCTGGAAATTGGCTCTACACCTGCTCCAGTTTCACCAAACCATAATGTTATTCATGGCTCTCATTTATTATGGTATTAAATCTTCAAGTGGTTTCCCAGCACCGTTACATCCAGACTCTCCAGCATGGCCTCAGGGCCCTTCTGGCTCCTGCGATCCTCATTTCCTGCCACTCTGGTCCTGCTGCTCTTGGGCAAAGCAGGACTTTTGTCACTGTGTTGGTTCCCCGGCCAGCAGGTGCCAGGATTTGAACCCAGGCGGTGAGCCTTAGAGCCCACACGCGGGACCAGGACTCTGTACCACCTTTCTGTGATGTCTGATCTCTGCAAGGCCTGTGATGCAAATAAACAGGCTGGAAAGTGAGGTGGGGGAAGGGATGGGCGGGGTCGCCCAGGCACCCAAGCTTGCAGAGCCCCCCTTGGTCTCATAGGGAAACAGAGAAAGGTTTGATCAAGTCCACCAGCTGAGTGTTGTGGTTCCTGCCCAGGGGGAGGAGCATAGAGACCTTTTATAACCTCTCCTGGGGCAGAAATGATGAGCAGCCGTAGTGGCCAATCCTGACATCATGCGGGGGTGGGACTTCAGGTCCCCGGTGTTCTCCCGCAGAAGCAGTACCTTGAAGTGAGCTCGGCGTCTGGACAGATCCGACTTCTTGTAGGGATTTCCCAAGTGCCTCATATTCCCTTCCTTTACTGCAGTATGGATGATTTATCACCTGAGAAGGGAGCAAAGGTCCCAGTGTAGCTTGATAATAGTCATGCTTTATTAATTCCAACTTTTCCCAAGAGTGAGGGGGGAAAAATCCCTGATTGCATGTGAGTCTCAGGGGGCCTGGAGGCCCCCATAAGGAGACGCTTGACTGAGACTTTCCCAGATTGCTGTGAGGCATTAAGGAGCCAGGTGTGGGGAGAGCCTAGCCTGGGGCCTGACACATGACGGATGGATTTGCTCAGTAATTATTTTTTTTGTCCTGCTTCGGACAGAGCTCAGGAAGAACATGCTTCTCTCTGAGGTTGGGGGTAGAGTCAAGAGAACACCCACTCCGAGGGGCCGCCTCTCAAACCAGTCAGCCTCCGTTCAAATCCCAGTTCCTCCACATGCTAGCTGTGTGACCTTGGACAAATCACTTCCCCTCTCTGGGCCCTTTTCTGTTCATCTGGAAAACAGGGCTAATCATAGTACCTCCCTCAAAGGACTGAGGTGAGGATTACAACAGTCAATCCAGGATCATGTTTTTGTTTTGTTTTAAATCCAGGATCATGCTAAGAACATGTAGGAAATACTACACGAGAGCTATGTGGGCAGCCAGCCAGACCTGGGTTTGAATCCTGCCACCAGCACTAACTGCAGTGTGACTTGGGGTGATTGCCTTGACCTCTCTGGACCTCCGTTTCTCTGTCTGGAAATGAGCTTGGTAACGCTGCTTCCAGGAGCAATGGGGAGCAGCTCGTAAGCAGGGCGTGTGTCTGCTCACCCACCAAACTGCTGCGTCCAAGGTGCCGGGACATGCCCTCCCCAGGGAAGCCCCCCCGGGGGTGGCAGAGGGCCAGCTGCGGCGCTCTCGAGGCAGGCTGTGGCTTGTCCCCGCTGCCCCGCCCCCGTGGTGACGAGCTGGCCCCTGCCTGTCTGAGGGGCAGGAAGGAAGTGAGGAGGGCAGCCAGCAGCTTCCCCTTTTCTGCCCTGCTCCGGGTGCTGGGCTCCCCACCTCAGTGCCTAGGAGCAGGGGACAGCGGCACCATGGCCCCCCACGCGCCTGCCACCCGCCAGACCTGCTGCTGCTTTAACGTCCGCATCGCCACCACCGCCCTGGCCATCTACCATGTGGTGAGTGTGCGGGCAGGCGCGGGGAGGCTGTGTGTGCCTGTGTGTGTGTGTGTGTGTGTGCGTGTGTAAGAGAGAGGGCCCTGACCTACGGATGCCCCCCGCCCCCGACCGTGGGAGGACGGCCGCCCACCACCTGTCTGCGGGACCCTGGACAGATCCCGTCCCTGCCCTGGGCCTCAGTCTCCCCCTCTGTCAAACGGCAGGGAGCCCTGCAGCCGCCTCTGGAGGGGAGCAGGGGTGGGAGAAGGGGCCTCATTCCAAGCGAATGGAACCCCCCATCTCCCCGAGGCTCAGTTTCTGCCTCTGTAAAATGGGACAACATAGCAGTCGTAAGGTTCAAATGGAACGCAGCCTGGAAAGGGCTGTGGAAAGCAGGAATGTGTGCAGAACTGTGGGCTGGGACTGTTGCCCGGGTATGGAGTTGGACCTGCTTCTTCCTGTGGGGGGCCAGGGCCGCTGGTGGGGAGGAAGGTGGGGATCTCTCCCCTGTGCTCCTAGCAGGGAGGGAGGGGGCTGGATCCTCTTGTTGATAGCTCGGCACTCTACTGCCTTCTCTCCACCAAAGAAAACTTGAGGTCTTGTGCTAATGGGTAGGATGGCTTGCCTGGCCCACGCTCTGGAGGAGGAGAGGCCCCGCGGTTCCCCTTTGGAAGCTGGTGTGCACAGCCCCGGTGTGGAGCCTCTCTGTCTTCTCTGAATGCAGAGTGACTCTGGGTGAGCCACAGCCCCTTGGGGCCAGAGGCTCCCCGCTCCGTCTCGGTGGGTGGACCTTGGGGTCTCTGTTCAGTCCTGCCCAGATCATCCCACCCCCCCACCACTGCCCAACTCCGAGCCACACCCAGCTTCCCCAGACCCAGGCACCTTCCTCCTAGGGTGATTCAGGGCCTGTGGTTAACAGTTCTCTCATGAGCCTAGAAGGGCTTCCTCAAAATTAGCCTAAATCTGGCATTCCGTGGTGGGCTGCTGTAAGCTGCTTAAGCCTGGCTGCATCAGCTTCCTGTCGCCGGCAGGGCTGCGGCCAGAGCCCGGCCGTCTGAGGGGTGGTGCAACTCAGCGGTCAGCGCACAGCCTCTGGATTCACGCCTGTGTGCAAATCCTGGCCTTGCCGCTTCCTAGCTGTGCAGCCTCGGGCCGCTTACCTAACCTCTCTGAAGCCCAGTTTCCTCACCAAAAACAGTACCACCTCTCTGATAGGGCTGCTGAGAGGATCAAGGGAGTTCCCATCTACAAGGCGCATCAGCAGCGCGGGATGCAGAGGACGTGTTGTTATCAGCGAGCATCAGATGCAGCGCCTGAGGCTGTCAGACCCCAGAATGCTGGTTTGGGGTGTTGCTCCAGCCAGCGTGAGAGTGACCCTGAGAGATGTGAAGGGCACCTTGGCTGTCCCCACACCAAATCCTTAGGGCCTCTTCAAGCTCTGAGATTGTGGAATGTTCTCCGAAGGACAGTGATGGACGCGGAGGTGTCCCTGTGGGAAGTGGGCCCCTGGGCCCTGACCCCAGCTCTGCCGCTAACTGCCTGTGTGACCTGGGACGATTTTCTCTCTTGGGTCTCAGTTTTCTCTTTAGAAAGATGATGGGTGGGGAGGGGGACTGGTTCAGAGGGTTCAAACTCCCCCCTGTTTGTGGGCCAGACAGGTCACGGAAGTGAGTGCGATAGGGCAGACGGTCGGCGCTGACCTGGGGGCCCCGTCCTGGGTCTGTTCTGGAAACTGGTCTCTGCTTCTGCTGATTGTTGCCACCAAGGAATGTGGGCCCGGGAGCTGCTCTTCTGACATCTAGGGAAGTAGGGAAGCAGGAAACATAGGATTTTATGCCGCATTTTCTGATATATTTCCGTATCGGTGACTGATTCAAGGTGAAAAAGAAATCCCTGTGCTGGCCAGACCGGGTCCATATGCAGGCTGCGTGGGCCTGGCCGCTGTCCCGCACACCCCAGACTTTGGGACTCTTGAGGTTTCTTTTTTTTTTTTTTAAAGATTTTATTTATTTATTTGACAGACAGAGACATAGCGAGAGAGGGAACATAAGCAGGAGGAGTGGGAGAGGGAGAAGCAGGTTTCCCGCAGAGCAGGGAGCCAGACGCGGGGCTCGATCCCAGGACCCTGAGATCATGACCTGAGCCGAAGGCAGACGCTTAACGACTGAGCCACCCAGGCGCCCCGGGGTTTCTTCTTGATCCCACCGTCTGAGGTCCTCACCTGTAGGTGGTGAAGTGATATTAGTGCCTGCCCACAGAGCTGGACAAAGTGTGGGCAAGTGATCAGGGAAGCCTTCTTGGAGGTGGTGCCATGGGTGGAGGTGTAGAGTTTGCTTGTGGGGAATATGGACGGGGAGGAACAGGTGTGCAAAGGGTAGAGGCTGAGGGATGGTGGCTTGTGTAGGGGACACTACCCAGACCAGCCTGGAGGCTTCAGCTTGGGGTGCGGGAGGTGGTAGGCGCTCAGAGAGACAAGCTGAAGAGAGTGGACCTTCGTTGTAGCACACAATCGATATTTGGGGCTGGAGAATTCTTTGTCATGGGGACTGAACTTCACATTGTAGGATGGTTAGCAGCATCGTTGGGCTCTATCCACAAGATGCCGGTAGCACTCCTGGGCTGTGATAACCCAAAATATCTCCAGATGTTGCCGAATGTCCCCTGGGGACAAAGTCACTCCCAGTTGAGAACCACTGTCTGTAATGTGAACCATGGGGAGCCAAGGGATGTTCTAGAGCAGAAGGCATGAGAATGGAGGAGAAGCCTGGAAGCTGTACGCCCAGCCCAGGCCCCTCTCTGGGGTCCTTGGTTGGTTGCAATGGGGGGTCATCGTCTGGAGAAGCCTCTGCTCCTTCCCAGAAAGGGGCAGGGGCTGAGTGGCAGGTGTGTTGGCAGGGTCTCTAACATCTGGATGGAAAAAGAGAAGCTGCTGTCCAGATGTGTCGATGGCCCAGATTGTCGTCATCTGGAGCCAGTCATGGATGACAACTGCACACTGAGAGCTATTCCTGGACTTGGCCTCTCTGGGGAGGGTTAGATTGGGTCTTTGGTGTCCTAAGACAGCGCTACACTTTATTGGTCATCAGGGCCTTCTTATGGGAGGACCCTTCTGTGTCCAAGAGCTGGAGAGCCTCCCTCAAGGTCCTGCTGGGTTTGTGTAGAGGATTTCCTCGGTCATGGGTGATTTCTGACTCAAACTTGCATGTGTAGGGGAGTCAGAGAACTTTCTTTCTTTCTCTTTTTTTTAAAAGATTTTATGTATTTATTTGAGAGAGAGAGAGAGCATAAGCCGGGGAAGAAGCAGAAGGAGGGAGAAGCAGACTCCCAGCTGAGCAGGGAGCCTGACTCGGGGCTTTATCTCAGGACCCTAGGATCATGACCTGAGCTGAAGGCAGACGTTTAACCGACTGAGCCACCCAGGCACCCCCAGAGAACTTTCTTAAATTGGCCTCTTTGGCCCTGGCTTGTCTGGCAACCCAAAGTACGTCCTAAGTCAACTGTGGGGTGGAGAATCCCCAGAAGACCCTTTTGCCCAGAAATATCTCCCTCCCTGACTACTCCCCTACTGCCTAGAATTCCATTAGAAATGCATTGCCTAGATGAAAAGCTTACACCTGCTTTAGGCCAAGGAGGGAAGGAGGTTGATGCTGGCTGTCTCTGGGTTATAGGATTATGAAAGCTCTAATTCTTTCTACACTCCTGTATTCTCTCTGTTTGGTACAATGAGCATGTACTACTTTTTTTTTGTTTTAAGATGATATTTATTTATTTATTTATTTATTTATTTAAAGTATGAGCAGCGGGGAGGGCAGAGGGAGAGGGAGAGAGAATCTCAAGCTGGCTCTGCACTGAGCAGGGAACCCTACTTGGGGGTCGTTGGTCCCAGGACGCTGAGATCATGACCTGAGCCGAAATCAAGAGTCGGTCACTGAACCGACTGAGCCACCCAGGTGCCCTGAGCATGTACTGCTTTTTAAAGTAGACTTAATTTTAGAACGGTTTTGGATTCACAGAACTACTGTGAACACAGTACAGAGTTCCTGTACGATCCTCACCTGGTTTCCCCTGGGGTTAGCATCTTACATTAATACGGCACATTTGTCACATCGATGAGTCCACATTAATACCCTAACTCAAGCCCATGCTTTATTCAGATCTTCTCAGCTTTTCCCTCCTATCTTTTTTCTGTCTCAGGATCCCATCCAGGATACCATGTCACATTTAATCCTCACGCTTCCTTACGTTCCTCTGGGCTGGGACAGTTTCTCAGATTTTCCCTGTTTTGGGTGGCATTGACAGTTTTGAGGGGTACTGATCAAACGTTTGGTCAAATATTCATCGAATGGGACTTGTCTGATGGTTTTCTCTTGGTTGGACTTGGGTAAAGTGTTACTGGGAGTGAGACGGCAGAGGTGAAGGGCCATTCTCAGCACATCCTATCAAAGGTGTGGACTCCCGACATATCTTATCACTGTTGATGGTGACCTTGATAACCTGGGGAAGATCGTGTTTGTCAGGTTTCTCCCCACTGCCCCCCTCCCCCCTCCCCACCCTCCATACTGTCCTTTCTGGAAGAAGGTCACTTAAGGAGTGGAGAGTTATTTCTTGAGGGCAGACAAGCTACCTAATATTTGAGATATTTGGAATTTCTCATGGGAGATTGGTCTGTTCTCCTTATTTGTTCTAAAACTAGATGATTTATTTATTTACATCAGTAGAAACACACGGATATTTATTTTACGCTTTGGGTTATAATCCAGTGCTACTTTATTTATTTGGTTGCTCTAATATACTACTTTTTAAGTTGGCAAAACAAAAAAAGTAAAGCAACCTCTCTTATTTAAAGGCATCTGTCCCTAATGCAGATAGATTCTCCAGTCTGCCTTCATTTTTCTGTGCTGAGCCCTGGGCCAGGGTCTGGGCCTGACACGTCCATGGCCTGTGCCTCCGGGGGCTCTAGGCCCGAGGGGAGCCATGATAGTGGCTTTGCTGGATGATGCCGACACACAGATGAGGGGCCTCAGCCCAGTCCTGGAGTGGAGGCTGGGGATTCAGGAATGGCTTCTTGGAGGAGGCCTGTGTGCTAAGGATGAGCGGGCATGTGCTTGGGGCTGCTGGGGAGGTGAGCAAAGCCTGGGGGAGGGAAAGGCCCTGTGATGTTAGGAACACTGGTACGTTCATAGAGCTGGGGGTTAGGGAGGGATGGCTGTGAGGTGTGGTGGGGGAGGCTGGACCGAGTTCCTCATTTCTTTCAGGCTTCATAACCCAAGAGATGGATCTCTCCTTGGTCCAATCCTCTCCTTTTAGAGATGAGAAAGCAGGGGGCCAGGAAGGTTCCTGGCTTGCTCCAGATCACCGGGAGGTAGGGCTTGTCCTGGGTCGCCCCTTCCAGTACACAGGTGTGGGCAATGAGCCAGTGAACAAACAAATGAATTCCTTACCTGGCCCATGGGCTGGGGGTGGCCCGCCTGTCTGGGAGGCCCTTCCCTCACCCAGTCTTCATTTCTTCTTTATGGTCCAGCTCACAGGAAGCCTCCTCCTCCAGGAAGCCCTCCTGATTTGTCCTTCTCGGACTCTTTTCTCTTTCTGTTGCATTTTGGGATTGAAAATCAGCACTGTCTCCATCACTAACTTGTGATGTAACCTGGAGCAGGCAGACACCTTTGCCGTCTGGGCCTCAGTTTCCTCATCTGCTACCTGGGGCCAGGAGTCCCTGCCTCAAGGATGACTGCTTTGAGGTATTGAGCTGATGTGGCCCCATTGGAGTGAGGGCCTGCCGGCTGGGGCCCATAGTGGGCTGGGGGAGGAGACCACACCTTTGAAAGCTCATCTGTTTAGGGCCTAAAAATAGGCCCCAACTACCAGGTGGGGAAAGCCCCAGATGAAAGTCTGTTAGAGCCTCTGCCTTCATGCCTGATGCCTCCGTGTGGTCTGTGCCCTTCCTGAAGGTGTGAAGAGGCTGGCGGGGGTGAGGGGGTGGTAGGGTGGAAGTTGCGGCCTCTCCCCGGTGCCACGGCCCAGGGGCCTTAGTTGGAACTGAGTTACACTCCTCATCCCTTCTAACTTATTTAGTTATTTATTTTAAAAAAAGATTTTATTTATTTATTTGACAGAGAGAGACCCAGCGAGAGAGGGAACACAAGCAGGGGGAGGGGGAGAGGGAGAAGCAGGATTCCTGTGGAGCAGGGAGCCCGACACGGGGCTCGATCCCAGGACCTTGGGATCATGACCTGAGCCGAAGGCAGACGCTTAACGACTGAGCCACCCAGGCGCCCCCACCTTCTAACTTATAAAATGTTGGAGGCCCACGCAGCTACTTGAGGAGGCCGTTGGACCCACTGGACCAATTGGGGCCTGCACACAAGGTCCCCTGGGGGCAAAGTAAAACATTTGCTGTGGCACCAGGCCTGGAGGGCTGAGTGATGGAGGTCTTTGTCCTGTGAGGTGGGTGAGGATAGGCCAGACCCCAGGCTGGGCCTCATCCTCTCCTCACTTCCTGGTTCTCAGGCCCAAGGGAAGGGAAGGAAGGGGCTTCTGGGAATGGGATGTGGGCAGTGGTCCCAGCCTTCAGGAATCACCTGGGTTGAAAGGACCCATTGCCGTCAGAGCTCCATGGCTAGGGGAGACACAGGCTGGGAGGAGGGGGTCCTCCCATTCAGACTGGGCCCCACCGCTGGAGGGTGGAGTCCGGGGGAGCTGATGCTTCTCGGTCACCACCCTGACCCTGAGCCCCCTAGGAAGTGAGGCTTTTATTTTGAGCTCTGGGCAGCGGACCCAGAACCCAGACTTCACTCTGTGCTCCCTGCGGGGCTTGTGCTGGTTTCTTATGGGGAAAGGGGCCACAGAAGCCAGAAGCCCTAACGAGGCTGGAAGCCGAGCAAGAGGCTGCGCAGGGGAGGGTGCAGGCTCCCTGCGCTTCCAGCCTGCAGCCCTGCTGTGAGCCCAGGGCATCCTTCCCCTAACGCCAGTCTCAATCTCCTCTCCTGGCAAATGGGGGCCAGTGACGCCGAAGTGCAGGGTCATTCTGAGACTCACAGGAAACCAGGTGGAGGCACACCCAGCACCTCATGAGCACCCCACAAATGGCAGTGAACCCTGGAGCCCCCATTCGGCAGAAGAGGAAAGAGGCTTGGAGAGGCCAGTCAGCTTGGCAGCCTGTGGTGGATAAAGAACGAGAGGCTGGCGGTCTTGCTCGTGGCCCAGACCGTGGTGGGGAGGGCACGCTTCTTGGCAGTGACGGGGTAGGGGTCACCTGTAAGATCCAAGGGGCCTGGCTCGTCGAAACGTGGAGACCACATGCAAAGACGCAGTCCCAGTTTCACTTGCAAAATGGGGAGAAAGTGGGAATAGCAGGACTTGCCTCACAAGGCTGAGGTGAGGACGAAGGGCTGAGGGTGTCCCGAGGAGGCCCTGGCCTCTGCCGAGTGCCCAGCGGTTTTAGCAGTAGCCCTCATGGGGGGGCTTCGCTCCAAGGGTAAAGAGGGAATTGCTGGTTTATGGGAAAGGTTTGGATGCAGGGTGTTTCCCCAGATGCTCAGGAAGTGGAGGATGATGGGGGTTTGGGCCAAGCCTGGAGAATGACACTGAACCCCCCCAAAGGGGCACCCCCCCCACCAACCACGGAATGGCAGAGGCCCCTGGGATTCACTGGGCCAGGAATTTCACGGAAAGACCTGCCATCCTGTCTTCTTTCTTAGGGGACGGTCTGAAAGGGCAGTAGGCAGAGGGCGGGCCTTGCTGGGCTGTCACGTGCCGGGGGGTGTGTGTGTGTTGGGGGGGTCGCTGAGGATGGCACGCTGGCTTGCCCAGACAGCCTAGGCCAGAGCGAGCTACTCCCCATGCGGTGCTCCTGCCTTGGCACTTCTTCTTCTTCTTCTTCTTTTTTTAAAGATTTTTTTATTTATTTGAGACAGAGAGAGAGATTGCGCGAGAAAGAGAGCACAAGCTATGGGGCAGGGGTAGAAGGAGCGGTAGAAGCAGACTCCCAGGACCCCCGGACGTGACCCGAGCTGAAGGCAGACATTTAAGTGACTGAACCACCCAGGCGCCATCCACCCCTTTTTAAAGATTTTATTTACGTCATGGCACTTGGTACGCTACAGGGCGATAAACTGAGGCATGCGCCATCTGAATCGTGTTCTCTGGGAGCTCCCCGCCGCCTTTGGACAAGCTGTTTTTTCTGCCTGGAGAGCTTTCTCCTGGCTCTGCTGCTCCCAAAGCCACGCCCCGGTGAAACCACCGGCTCCCCCATGTCTTCTAGGTCCTTCCATCAGCCCAGCCACGCGGCAGCTACCATTTCCTGGGGGCCCACTGGGTGCCTGGCACATGGATGACCCCCAAGTCACAGTCCCCAAGAGAAACTTCTTGCAGTTTCCTGAATGGGGCTCGCCCACTTTTTTTTTTTAAATAAAGATTTTTATTTATTCACTTGACAGAGAGAGAGACAGCGAGAGAGGGAACACAAGCAGGGGAGGTGGGGGAGGGTTCTGGTTTCCCACCAATCAGGGAGCCTGACGTGGGGCTCCCTCCCAGGACCCTGGGATCATGACCTGAGCTGAAGGCAGACGCTTAATGACCGAGCCACCCAGGCGCCCCAAGGGGCTCGCCCAATTTTGCTTTTGCTCCTGCCCTTCCCTCTGCCTGACACACCCATCCCACTGCCCTTTGGGAGAAAACTTTAAGATTGACTGCTTCTCAGAAGACTTCCTGAAGCCCCTAGTCCTGGACTCCGAACTCTCAAAATTCACCCCCATCCCAGGGCAGCTCCCCACTCCCAACTCCTGGGGCCCCGTGGACCCTGTCTTCTGGCCTGGAGGCCTGGAAGCCTGATTTATCTTTGTGATCTCCTGACACATAGTAGGGGCCTGCTAATCTCTATCTTATTTTACTTTTGCAAACCTTTTCTTGATGCGCAATTTACGTATCACAAGCGTACATCTTGATGAACTGTTTACAAAGTGAACACACCCATGTAACCTTCACCCAGATTGAGAAATGGGACGAGACCAGGCCCAGAGGCCCTGCGTGCCCCCTCCTCATCACCACCCTCGCTCCACTGGCCTCTTCCAACGTATGTTCTAGAACTAGGCAGGAATGAGATTACACAGCAGGTGCTCCTTTGTGTCTGGTTTCCTTCTCTCAGCACTGTGTTTGTGAGCTTCCTCCGGGTTGCGGTGTGTGGCCAGCTCATCCCCCCCACCGCCCACCATTGTATCTCATTGGGCGAATAAATCACCGTGTATTTGCCTGTCCTTCTGCGGGAGGGTTGCTTCTAGTTTGGGGCTGTTACAAATAGAGTGGCCATGGCCGTGGGGGGCTTGTGGTTTGGTGTCCACACAGAAGCACTTCTGCTGGTCAGTGGGTCTCTCTGAGTGGGTCAGTCTTCGGTAGCAGACACATGTCACCTCATCGGCTCCTCGAGGCAGCCTCGAGAGGGGGTGGATCCTTCTCTCCGTTCTGCAGATGAGGGAACTGAGGCACAGAGACGTAAAGTGGCCAGGTGGAGGGTTCAGTGAATAGTGGAGGGGGCAGGGGTGGGAGGGAGGAGCAGCCTCCGTGTGGGTGTGGGGGGGGCCCGGCTCTGGGGCAGGGCAGCCCGGCAGGGGCTGCAGCTGAGCCTGGGCTCCTCCAGGAGGGCCCGGCAGATGATATCCGGGGTTGGCTGGGGAGGTGGCTGGGGAGATGATGCTGTGGGGGAATGGCCCCCACCCAGTTGCCTTGATAAGCCTCTACAGGAAGTATGGGGTGGCAGAGGAGGGGGTGGGGGAGGAGAGCTTCCTCTTGACGCTGATGCATCTGGTTCTCTTCTCCCATCCTCCTCCCAGAGAAGCCAGGGGCCCCCAGGGAAAACAGAGTGGGCGGCTGAGCTTCAGGGAGGGTCTGATGATGAGATGATGATGATGATAATGGTTTAAGTGTGCAGCAGCCCTTGGGTCGCTAGGCCATCAGAGCCGGAGGACACAGGGTCAGGGTGGAGCAGTCCTGGAAAGGGGGGGGGGGCGGTCAGGAAGGGGTGAGCACTTGAGACCCACTTCCCATTTTGCAAACTGAATTATCTGTTGGGAAAGGGTTGAGGACATGCCCGGGCCTGGCTCCTTGTGCAACCTCTGCCAAGTCACACCCAGGCCCCCGTTCTCCTCCGATGTAAGTTGGGGGGACTGTCTGACCTCATAGATTTGCCAGGAGCACATGAAATGGAAGGCTAGCAAAGGGCCCTGCACTGGCTGGCACCTAGCAGGTGCTCACCGAGGAGTGGGTCTCAGTAAAGGGTGCCCCCTGGCATCTCAGAGGGCGGGGCTCTGCCCGCCTGCTTCTGAGAGGGTGGGTCCCGAGCCCCCGGGGCTCCGAGAGGGTGGCCCACGTTCCTGGACTAGAGAGTGGTGTTTGAGCCCCAGAATCGGGACGTTCGTGTCTCTACCACCATCACCACGATTGTCGTCACCGCCATCATATCAAGATGTCACCGTCGGCAGCAAAGTCATGGCCATTTTACCACTGCAGTCGATTACCACTTCCCAGCATGCCCACTGGGCTTTCGTCCATCACCATCCATCACCCTGCCTCAGCCACGGTCACCTCTATTACTCCTGCCCCTGTCATCATTAGTCACCAGCACGCCAAACCCAGCCGCATGACCGCCAGCCCCCATGTCCCAGCACGGCAGCCACGGTCAGCCCCAGCCGGCCAGCATCTTGTCCACGACATTCAGCCGGGGCACCGCCCCCGTTCCTCCCGCCATCCCTGATTCTGCTGCCTCTAGGTCGGCTCAAGCTGTTGGTTGCTCCTCAGAACCATCAGGCAGCCCAAAGAAATTCTCCCGGCTTCCTGGCCACTTCCCCCATTGCTGAGCTTTGGGAGGTTGTGTTTGTTATTGAGAAAGAAGGGACAGGCTGGGGATGGGAATGGGAACTAAAAGCAGGAAGAAGCAGAGGGAAGAGGTACAAAAGGGGAATGGAGAGCAGGGGTGACGGCGGGGTGGGCTGAGCATGGTCAGCACCGATACGGTCTTGTCGCCTGAGCCCCGGCTCGGTGTCAGGACCGAGGCTGATTCTGGTTCTGCAGCAGACTTCCTGCGTGAACTTGGGCTGGTCACCGCATCTCCCTGGGTCTCACTTGCGCACTGGGAACATCCCCTCCCTCAGGGCGAGGCATTCCCGCCCACGGGTTTCCCTGGGTCTGCCCTGCCAGCCTCTGGGCCTCCGCATACGGTGTTCCTTCTTCCCGGAATGTTTTTTTCTCTTCTCTGTTGGGAAACTCCTGCTTATCCTTCAAAACCCTGTTCAAACTTTTCCTATTTGTGAAACCCTCCCTGAGTCTTCCAGACGGTGGTGCTCACTCCCTCATCAGGGACCCATAGCCCTCTGCGTGTCCCTTGTTGTGACTCTGAACACACCGGTCACCCGTGGTTTCCCCCGGGGACCGTGACACCTGCAGGCCAGGCCAGGGTTAGTGGCTTCGCTGGACAGGGCCTGGAGCCAATATGTGCTCCGAGGGTATTTACTGGGTGAACAAACAGGAGTGACTGAGTACCTACACAGATTGATGAACGCTGCCTACCGTATTCGTTTATGGAGCCCTTGCTGGATGCCTGGCTCTGTGCCAGCGTGTCATTTGACCTGACAGCAGCCCTACGAGGCAGGTCAGGTTATTGTCCCCATTTCTCAGGCGAGGAGACAGGCTCAGAGAGGTCAGTGGCTTGCTCAGGGGCACCGAGCTTGGGTTGGGCCCAGGACTACCCGAGCCACACACCCTAGCTCTACTCTGCACGACCCCGCTGCTGAAGAGGGAAGGCAGTGAGAGACGCTGTGCTGGGGGGTGGGGGTGGGGTGGGGGAGTAGTGGGAGGAGAGGCGCCCTGTCCCGTCCCGGGAGGTCGTGGGTCACAGGAGAAGGCAGCTCTCTGTCCCGGTGGGTACCGGCAGGGATGGGGGTGAGGTGAGGGGCAGGTGAGGGCCAGGGGCCTGGGACATCTGGAACCTGGGCGGCTCTGGGCCTCTCCCAGCATGCACTGCAGGTAAACCAGGTACTTTCCCGGAACTACAAAGGCTCTTGGTTAGGGACGTGGGTGGACCGGTGAGGGCCTTCTGATGAGCAGGGCCCAGCTCTGGGTGGGTCACCCTGGGAGGCCTCGGTGTGAGATGCCATAGTTTGCAGAGTTCGATCATCCCAGTGGCCCTGGGTGCAAAGGGGGGTGCCTCTCCTCATTGGCCAGAGGAGGTAAACTGAGGGCAGGGTGGAGCCAGAAACTGGCTAGGGTTACACAGCCGAGAGGCAGGGTGGGTGGCCTCGTGCTCCAGTTGCTGGCTCCTGAGCAGGGCGTGTCCAGAGCTGCCTGGGGAGGGTGGGCAGATGGTTAGCAAGACCAGGATCTGGGTCCACTCAGCCCTGGGTGGAGCCCCAGACCCTCTGGGCATGGGCACCCCGGTTCAGATCCCTGCTGGGTCACGTGAGTTCTCCTCTCTGAGCCTCTGTTTTCTCATCTGTAAAATGGGGGAAGTGTTGCTTCTCTTGCAGGGTTTTGGGAGACTGTGATGTAAGCCTGTGTGTGCAGGTCTGAGCACACAGTAGGTACTCAATAAATGTCAGTTCCTCTCCATCCCATCTTCTGGGGAGCTGAGACTCCTGTCTTTCTCCCGGATTGAGGCTGGTGTCTTCTGCCGAAGGTTAGGGGCCAGCAGAGGGTCTGAGGCTGATTCTGATGTTGCCTGTCTCTGAGACTCGGGGCTGGTGCCCGTCTTCTACGGGCCTCAGGGTTCTCATCTGGCAAATGGGGACAGAGTTCTCTCCCTCCCCTTCCCGGACTGTTGTGAAGGTAGAAATGGAGGAAAGGGTGAGCCTGGTTTTAAACCCAGGTGGTTTTTACAAAAGGAGGACTACTTCTGGAACCTGCTGTTTTGGGAACAAGCTGTGGGGAGGGAAGAGATGGCACCCCTCTGACTCTGCTGGGGCACTGGCATGGGGGTGGGGAAGGCGGGCAGGCTTCAGGCAGAGGCCGGAGCTTGGGAGGTGCAGGAAGGACAGTGGAGGGCATCCAGTCTAGGGCCCATTGGCCTGGGCTTGAATCCTGGCCCTACCCATTACCGGCTGGAGGCCACAGACAAGTTACTGGACCTCTCTGAGCCTTGCTTCCCTCGTCTGTGCAGCAGGGGTGGGAGTATTCAGAACAGTCCTTTCGTTGGGTTTGGGAGGATTGTTGGGATGGTGAGGGGAGTGCACCTTGGTCAGGGTGTACAAAGCTTTCTCCCGTTCTCTCCCCTTCTCAGGATCATAGGATATGGTGGGGGAGGTAGGGGGACGGTAGCTGGGACGCTAATGGCAGGATCATGGGCACAGTGGTGTGGATGTGAGAGATGTTTAGGGCCTGAATTGAGGGGTTGGGGACAGCTGTGGGTTAGCACTGGTCTCCAAAGAGGGGTGATGCCTGAGATGACTGCTGGGGCCTTAGGAGGACAATATTAGCATTTCCATATTTTTCAACTATATTCTTTATTAACTTCTGGATTTGTGTTTGTGTGTGTTATGATGTTTGTAATAACCAGAGCAGTAACACATGTATATAATTTTGAAAAAAAAAAATATAGAGGATGTGTTCAAAAGGTTTTGCTGACAAAGGTGCATGATCAAAATACCTACACCCTCTGGGGTCCGGGCTAGCGGGGACTCTGAGATGTTCTGGGGAGTGGGGTGTGTGCAAAGGCACCGGGAGACTACTGGAGGATTTGGACTCCAGTCTCCACTCTGTCCCCAACTTGTTGCATGTCCTTGGGCAAGTCACCTAACCTCTCTGAGCTTATCAAACAAGCAGAGGCTCTTTTAAGCAACTGGAGCTTGGGATTGTCTGATTCTGAGCTTCGTTCCAGATCTCAGACAATTCTGGATTCTTGGGACTGCCAAAGTCTTCTCTTGTCACACCTGGTAGATACTCATGTGCCCTTCTAAGCGCAGCTGCGTCTTATCTGTGCTCTGCTTGCATACCCCCCCCCCCAGGTGGGGAGCTCACCCTCTCTCAGGGTGCCCTGTCCTGTCCTGGATGAACCTGTCATCTGCCTCCCTTCCCCCTTCCCTCATTAAAGGTGAAATTGGGGAGGGCAGGGGCTGGAGCCTCAGGCTTCAGGGGCTGAGGAAGCGGCTTTTCTCTCTTGGGGCTCTTTCCTGTGGGTGCCAGTCACAGCCCCCACAGCATCTGCCTTCCGTTCGGGGCTGCTCTCAACCTTTTTGGTGAAACAAAGCCTTTTTTGGTTCACCCTGCAACAGGAGGGGGCAGCTTGAGCGAGCTTGCTGTCCACCCCCAGTACCTGCTCCTGGTACATTCCATCACCCCATGTAAGCTCACAGCAGCCAAAAGCAGATTGTGTTTGCTGAGCACCCACCGTAGGCCCCGGGCTCAGTGCTTTGCAAATACAGTGCAGTTTTTTCCTTACCAAATCCAGTGATTGTCAGTTTCCAGTTGACAAAACTCAGAGAGATGAAATGACTTGCCCAAGGTCACATATTGACCTGGATTCAGATCCATCTCTGTCTGACTCTGGAGCTCAGCTCTTCATCACTCTTCTGTGCTGTCCCTTTGTGCCCCCTGAACAGACTGTAACATGGCAGGAAGACAAATTGAGACCTTTGTCTGAGCTAAAAAAAAAACCCCACACAGTCAGCAAGGGGCAAACAGATGGTGGGTATTTGGTTGCCTGTCAGCTAAGCATGAGTTACTAGTGCAGGACCACCCAGAAAGCCAATGTAAACTTCCGCCATATTAAAAGAGGTAGGGCATCCACTACAAGGAAGGAGATAGTCTTGTGATTCTCAGTGCGGGCAGATGGTTTCTGGAGAATAGTGTGCAGTGGTGGGGGAAGGGCAGAAGGCTTGCTGCAAGGACATGGACACACAGAAGACTGTAAGTTCCCCTGGCTGGAAGTATTTAAATAGAGGCTGCATGGCACAGGAGTCCTGTGTTGGATGGCGGAGGGCACAGGCAAGGTCCTTTCAAACTGCAGTTTTGTGGCTGGACTCCGGTTGTCACCAGGGCCACAACACTCAGGCCCATCAGATTTCGATGGGGTACATTCATTTGTCCACCCATCCACCCATCCATCCATCCATCCATCCATCTAATATAGTAGCTAGAGCAGTGAACAAGAGAGACATAAGCCTTCCCTGCCTGGAACCTACAGTCCAGTGGGGATAATAGCAATCATAACAGTGAGCATAGGTACCTTAAGTGAATTATTCCATCTGGCCCCACTACAGGTATTATTATCTGCATTTTGCAGATGGAGAAATTGAGGGGCCATGGGGGATGGGATTGGCAGGGCTCCCCGGGGAGTCACGGATCAGGTGCTGCCAGGCCTATGTTGATAATTCCAAGAACCTGAGGCTCTATGATGCTCGGATGCTGTGACTAAGATCCTATAGTGCCCAAAGGCTGTTGTTGTAAAAGGGGGTGCAGAGGAGGGATCCAGTTACTGATGGGAGCCCTCAGGCCCCCCCAACCTTGACCTTCAGTAGCCAGAGTTATTGTTTTATTGAGACCCAGGCGTGGTTCTACGTGCTCTCCTGGGATGTCCTCACTTGCTCCTCATAATAACCCTCTTAGGTAGCTACAGGCACTATCGTTTTACAGATGGGAAAACTGAGGTATAGAGAGGCTGAGTAACTTGCCCAAGCTCACACAGCTGGGAAAAGGAAGAAGGAGCTTGAGCCGTCTATCTGTACAGGCCACACTTTATCCAGGATGCTCCATGGACCCAGCCTTCCGGCTGTCTCCTCCAGGAGCCTCCTTACAGCCTCCCCCCCCGCCCCCGGACTGCCCCGTCACCAGGGTGGGAGGGGGCAGGGGTGGAGCTGTGCAGGCCCCACTGACGGATGCTCTGTGTGCCCCCAGATCATGAGTGTATTGCTGTTCATCGAGCACTCAGTGGAGGTGGTCCACGGCAAGGCGTCCTGCAAGATGTGGCAGACGGGCTACCTCAGGCTCGGTATGTCCTGGGGGGACTCGGGAATGGGAGGGGCAGGTGCGGGGAGGGGCCCTGGCTCTGGGCAGAATGGCTGGGGTTTGATGCCCTGCCTCTTCCCTTTTGAGCCACAGGTCTTTCCTCTGCAAATGGAGACCTGTCCCCATCCAAGTCTCTAGGTGTGAAAGCAGAGAGAAAGGTGCTTTGCAAACCTAACCAGCTTAGAAGGTGACAGCAGGCTGCCCACCACCCTGGAGTAAGACAGAAACTCCCCACGGTGGGATCCCGCCCCTCTGGCCTCTCTGGCTCCGTCTCGAAGCAGCCCCTTGCTCCCTGTTCCTGCTGTGCCAACCACACGGAGCTCAGCCCCGTCTCAGCTGCCTGGACTCCTGGTCACTTGGCTCGCAGGCTGCCTCCTCAGAAGCCTTCCCCGGCCTCACCCTGGCTAAAGCAGACCCAGGCCATCCTCCCACCCTGCATCCCATGTTACCTGAAATGTTCTGTTTGCCGTCTTTGTAGTCCCCCAAGACTGAGAACAGCAGGAGGGCAGGGCCTGGGCTTACTCCTCATTGTCATAGCCCCCACCCCAATGGTTCCCAAAATGTGGTCCTCGGAACCTGCGTGGGGTCCTGGGGGCACCTCTGGGCCCTTCACTGCTGTCCCTTGCCTTTCAGCCAACCTGATCTCCAGCTTCCTGCTCATCACCATGCTCTTTGTCATCAGCTTGAGCCTGCTGATCGGAGTGGTCAAGGTGAGGGCTTGGTCGGGGGAGGGGAATGGGAGTCAGGACCTGGGAGCTGGCCAGGAGCCCCAGCTACCCTCCTGCCCCCCCTCCTATTCACACCCACTGGGTGGGCAGCCCTGGCTGCCAAGAGGGTGGGAGGTGGGTATTTTGGGAGACCCCGCCCCCTGCACCCTAGAGATCTTCATGCTTGCTTACAGTTTGGAAAGCCTCATTTCTACACCAGGCTTCTCCGGCTGGAGGCCTTGGTTCCCTACTAACACATAGCCTCCGTGTGGGGGGGTGTGCACACGGGTACTTTGTTGTACTAGCCAGTGACCCACATGCTTGTAAGCTGCAAATGCAAGCAGGGAATGTTGATAGAGAAAAGAGGAAGGGTCATTTCGAGGCGTGGGGAGAGGGGAGAAAGCAGTGGGTTTCGTAATCAGTGAGAGGAACCAGAGCTAGGGGAGCATCTGGCTCAGTTCCACCCAGCTAGCTGGTGAGAGAGAGAGAGAGAGCGAGACTGGTTGTGGCTCAGCTGTCTGTGAAGAGGAAACTGTCTGTCCCTTGGCCCCGGGAGGCAGGAAGCCAGGGCCTCACCACACAGCCCCCGGAGCAGGACTCAGCAAGAGCATCCTCCCCGGGGAGCCAGTGGCCTGGCACTCGCAGGCCAGCAGAGCGGGGCAAAGAAGGATGGGGGGCTGCTTTGGAATGTGCCCGCCTTGCCTGCACTGCCCCCACCGCCCCCTCAGCTAACAGCACCCTTCGGAAGCTCTGTGCCCTAGGGAGTGATTGTACCTTGTGCAGGGTGGGTCCCGGGCGCTCGTGCAGAGACGGGTATGGTCCAGCTGGAAAAGTGGACCAGGGCATCCCAGAAGACCCTGAGATTGAGTCTCGGCTATTCTGGCTGACTCCCGAGTGACTTGAGACAGCCACGTGAGAAACCACAAAACCACCTCTTCTGTGATTTTGTCTCCAATGGCGGGTTCATGTGCACTCACACTGGTCACAGTAGTCACTTGCTTGAAGTTGAAGGAGAGGGACTTCAGCCTCGGCCTCCCAGGGCCTCTGACCATGACCGAACACCCCAAGAGTGGTTGACACAGAGGAGGGTCCCACCCTTGAAGCCATGCAGGCTTCCCCTCTCCCCCACCCACTGGACCTTTGCTCATGTTGGCCCTTCTGTCTCCAGTACCCTGCCCATTTCCCTCGTGGTTCTTCCCAGATCTGGCCTCAGTGTCCCCACCTCTAGGAAGTCCTCTCTGATGCCTTCTCTTCTGTAAAATGGACACAAAGCCCTTCCTGGTTGGGTTCTTGAAACCCTGCTTCTGGAGGCCTGGGAGCACTTATCTCTGCAGATGGGGACACTTCCCTGTGTCTCCTGGGACACCAAGATGCCTGGCACTTGGGGCCTGAGTCTTACCTTCTTCCCATCCCAGAACCTCCCTCAGGGGAAGGCATGTGGGTCCATGTGGAACTACCTTGGCCCAGCCACGAGGGGATGATTTGGGAAAGGGCCATATTACCTAGGGAGGGAATGGAGCTGCTGGGGAGGGGGGCGTGTGGGGGCCTCAGGCTGCTGGGGACTCCGTGACAGTGCTGGGCCTGTCTTCTAGAACCGGGAGAAGTATCTGCTGCCCTTCCTGTCCCTGCAAATCATGGACTTCCTGCTGGGTCTGCTCACCCTGCTGGGCTCCTACATCGAGCTGCCCGCCTACCTCAAGTTCGCCTCCCGTAACAGCCGGGTTGTGAGTACCCAGCCCTGCCCCACGTCCCACAGCCGGCCAGCCTGGGGAGGTGGCAGGGGCTCTGTCCCCTGGGCCCCTCCCTCGTTGATGAGCCTGAGCCCCATCAAATCACGCCAACTTTCTTGCTCTGTAAAATGTGCCTGCAAGGGCTCGCCATCCCACGTGCTACGGTTATGAAGTAAGGACAGTGTATACAGGGTGGTCGGCACGTTGTGGGCACCCGGCAAATACCAGCCACGTGTGAGTTTACACTACAGGGAAGGGCGCGTGCCCATTGCTGTGCCCAGCCCCTGCTTTGTCCCTCCTTTGTAACCAAGTAAAGAAGGAAGATAAGTCGATTAAAGCCAACGATGAACATCCACAGGGCAGATGCCCATGACGGAGGTGCCAATCCCTGACTCGGCTCCCCGAAAGTTACTTTTCAGACTTTCCTTAACTGTTGTCCTAGAAGAGACTGAGTTGCTGGCCCAGAGCTGGGCATCAGGAGATCCTGGTCAGAGGCCAGGTCTTGCTACCAGCCCTCGGCGGGAATGTCTAAAAACTGGGCATCCGTTTCTTTCTGGGTCCTGTGGGTTGGAAAGTCCCCAGTGTCTCTGGCTGACTGTCTCTCGAACAGTCTGGGGATCTCTGGCTTAGGGCTTCATTGCTGGTTTGTCTCCTTCCTCCTGCCTTTGCCCTCCCAAGGGCCCCTCCAAGGTCCCACTGATGACCCTGCAGCTGCTTGACTTCTGCCTGAGCATCCTGACCCTCTGCAGCTCCTACATGGAAGTACCCACTTATCTCAACTTCAAGGCCATGAACCACATGGTGAGTATGGGCCAGGCACCCACCCCCATCACGGGCTGTGTGGCACTGAGCAAGCTGCTTCCCCTCTCTGTGCCTCTGTGCTTAGGCTGGGTGCCCTAAAGGTGGAGCCTGGGAGGAGGATTCTTGTGTAAATGATTGATTGAGGGAGACCTCTCAGGAAGACACTCGAAAAGGAGAGTGAGGCAAAGGGAAGAAGCCAGGCAGACGTGTGACTTTGGGGACGGCCTTGCCCGATCCCAGAGGGAGCCCTGGTCTGTGAATTGCATTGCAGAAATAATATCCATTTTTTATGCATGGAGAAAGGGGCACTCAACACATCTCAGGATGGCCCCGAGGCTTCTCTGCACAATTTTAGGGCACTACACCATAAAACTAAAGAAGACTGTCCGACTTCTCCAGGTCCTCTATCTACATCCCTTGATCAGTGATAAAATAGCCTGGGCTTTATAAGATGCGTCCTCAGATTTTTGCAAATCTCCAAATTAACACCACTAAAGTATATAATTATCCCTTCCTTCCCCAATATGGTATAATTTTATCAGAGTAACCACACATACAACACATAAGAAACTACAAAAACATTCTGAAATGACAGGATGGGTAATTCCCAGGCTCACTTGTTACCTATATAACTTGTTCCCACACATCAACCTTGCAAAATAATGTAACTGTTCAGGAAGAGCCTTTTGCATCGCCTTTTATATAATCCCATGTTTTGGTTTAATGTTGGATTTAGTATTTCACTCCAAAGTGTGCATAAGCACAACAGAAATTAAACACCACCCACAATCTCATTCTCAACATTAGAAATTATTGTGGCCATATAGTAAATGATTCTGTGAAGTTCATGTTTCAATTCTATATATACTCTTAAGGCATGATGAGATTCTTGAATCAATGAAAATCAGAGTTATCCCCAAACGTAGTGACTTGGAACAATACACAGTTGTTATCTCACACTGTTTCTGAGGACCAGGAATTTGGGAGTGGCTCAGCTGGGTCGTTCACACTCAGCGTCTCTCATGAGGTCTCACCAGAGATGGGGATGGGGCTGTGGACGCCAAGGGCTTGACTATGTCTGGAGGGCCCACTCCCAAGATGGCTTGCTGGCACGGCTGGGGTGTGCCTCCCACGTGTGTCAGGACCTGGCGCTTCTGTCAGTGAGCCTAGCCTCTAGAGAAGGGCCCACCGCAGCTGGGGGCTGGGGGCCGGGGGCTCCAGCCAGGTAAGAGCCAACTGGGCGGATATCCACTGCACCTGCTTCCCTTGGTTTGCTCGCCTGTCACAGGGGGCTGATGGTAGGTAGTGCCGGCCTCCTAGGGCCCTGGCAGGGGTCAGCCAGGACAGTGGCTGTGTCATCCTTCCACGTGTGGACGCTGGAAGAGTTTCTTGTGGACAGAGGCACTGATGCAGCCTCCAAATCTGTTGCAGAATTACCTCCCCAGCCGGGAGGGTGTGGCTCACAGCCAGTTCATCAAGATGATGATCATTTTCTCCATCGCCTTCATCACTGTCCTCATCCTGAAGGTGAGAGTCCGCCTAGCACGGCTCTGGGGAGGGTGGGGAGCCCGCGCTCGCCAGGCCCTTTCATATCAGACTGTTAGGAAGCAGGGAAGTCTTTCACCGTCTTCCGCTGCTGCCCTCCCTGCTCTTGGCTCCTTCCTCCAGCCCTCCCACACCAGCTCCTTGGACCCCACTTGGGATCCTTGGGGACACCCCATTGAGAGGGAGGGGATCTGTGAAGACCACTTGCGTTCAGGTGTCAGGGACTTAATGTGCAACCCAAAGAGACCCTGATTCAGGGAAGGAGGAGCTGTTCTGTCTGAAATCAGATTCAGAAAGTCTTGGATGTGAGTCCCAGCTCTCCCCTTGCCAGCTTTGTGTGGTTGTCTTTCGAGTCACTTCTCTCTGGGCCTTGGGTCTCATCTGTGAAAGCGACAGATTCAATATTGCTTTGCCCCTGTCACAGCTTTATATGATTCAAGCACCAAAATGTAGATCGGTCCTGAGGTCATATTACTAGAGGTATGGTGATGTGAAGCAGGGAGGGGAATGGTTTTATTCTTCTCTGAGGTGGTCAGGCCCAGAAGATAGAGTTCCATGTCAGGTCCCCATTCTTAGAGAGCTATGACAGACTGGAGAGTGTTAACCCTCTGCCATCCGAGGGAGTCAAGGAAACCAGGGCAATTCGGCTTGGAAAGAGGTGACTCAAGGGGTCTCCAAATACCCAAAGGATGCTCATGGGGATTCTAGAGGCCAGCACTGGAGCCTGTATCCCAAAGCCCCGGGGAGGCTGATGTCGACTCAGCAGAAGGAAGGGCTTTCAAGAGTGTTCTTTTCTGATTGTGAAAATAACATAGGATCATTGTAGAAATTTGGAAACTACATATGAGCAGAAAGAAGGCAATCAGCTCACCCCCCACCACCACTCAGAGACCAGTGCTCCTGATACCTGGGCCCATTTCCTCCCAGTCTTTCTGTGTGTGGGTTTAACTGGACGTCACTGCCTCCTTTTACTGGCGGCCCTGGGCAGCTTCATGCCATCACCTAATGTCAGCCTGCAAATGGAACTTCCCTCCTCTGAGCCTTCCTTCAAAGGACGGGCCTAGCACAGGGGCTTCCATGAAGTGCAGTGAGAACTTTCCTGAAGACTTAGGGGAGCCAGTGCGGGGGGGCGGGGAGGGGTTGACGTCATACACCCTCCTGGACAGCGACTCCCCAAGGCCCACCGCATAGCTCTGTCTCCCCCACCCCTCCAGTTCTTTATTCCCCTTGGGGGGAGTTCTCTCTCTGTTCCTCACTCTGCCTCATTGGCCACCCTCCTCCACCTGCCTCCTACTTCATTCTTTTATAATTCATTTTATTTATTCCTGCCACCTGCGTCCCCATCATGGGGGTTCCATAAAACAAGAGAACTTCCTGAAGACAGGACCCACTCTCCTTCCTTAGGAGGCAGTTTGGGGGCAGAGAGAGACCTATTGGCTATTATTCCTTGAACAGGCCCCTGGGGGCTTCACTCCCCACCCTGAAAATCCCCCCAGTGCTTATCCACTGTTAAGAGAAACATCACCGGCCATCTCAGGAGGTAGTGAGCTTCCAGCCCCAGGGGGTGGAGAAGAACGATTTGCAGGACCATTGCCAGGGAGGCTGGTGGAAGGGGGGTGCAGAAGCTCCCCAGAGCCCCCTTCTGCACAAGTTAGTGGAAAGAGCAATCCTCAGAACACCTGGGACTGGCAGGTGAGGTGCCCCTCCACCAGGACCAGCCAGATGCTGCCTTCTGGGCTGAGCTGGGGCTGCCCAGGAAGTGCCCAGCATCTGTCCCAGGCCTGCTGGGGCAGTGAGAACGGTCAGCAAAGCATGGTCTGATCTGGCTGTTTCTCAGGTCTACATGTTCAAGTGCGTGTGGAGATGCTACAAATTCATGAAGTACATGAACTCAGCCGAGGAGAGGAGCTGCTCCAAGATGCTGCAGAAGGTGAGCCCCGTGGGGGGTCAAGTCCCAGGCCTGCCACTCCCTGGGTCATTGGGGGAAGGTCTCTCTCCCTCCCTGGGTTGTGGTTTCTCCCCTTTGTGAGATGATTGGACTGGAAGAAATGTGAAGATCTCTTTCGGCTCTGATAGTCTAGGATTCTATTCCTTCATTCATGCATTCACCATTTTCTGCCTCTCACTCTTTGCTGGCTTTGTATCCAACCCTGGGGGTGCAAAGAAAACTGAGATGGCACCCCTTCCTAGGGGAGTGTAGAGCCCACAGAGAATCCAGACACAGAGATCTGATTGCAATGAAGGATGAAGCATGGGGGAAATGGGAGCATAGAGGAGGTACCTGGCCTCATCTGGGGTATCAGGGAAGGCTTCCTGGAATGGGTGACACTTGATCAAGTCTTAGACTGCCAGTTGATACAAGTTAGCTGGGAAAGGGGAAGGGGCCTTCTAGGTAGAGAGATGAGGTGCACTTAGAAGCAGCTCATTGGACACATGATGGGAAAAGTGCAGCTGGCTTAAATTTCTGGTGTCACTTTCCTCATCTGTAAAATGGGGGTTGTATTAGTCAAGACACTTTCAGTTGCAAGTGGCAGAAATCCAGCTCAATCTGACTTATGTGAAAAAAGGGAATTTATTAACTCCCAGAACCTGAAGGTCCAATGTAGGTCTGGTTCACGGAGGCTGGCTGAGTTGTGACACCTGGATGTGATCTCATCCTCTCTTGACTCTGCTTTCCTCAGCGTGGGCTCCATTTTCAGGCCACCCTTTCCTCATGGTGGAAAAATAGCTGCCCAAACCCCTAGATTGACATCACATCCTCTCAGCAACCCCAGCAGAAAGGCCCAGGAGCATGTCTGAGGGACCAGCTTGGGTCACAAGCTTATCCCCAGACTAATGATATTAGCCAGGGAGGATGAAGTTCTACTTCAAGTGGCCACACTCAGATCGCATGTCCCACCCCGGATCTGAGGGGTGGGACCAATTCTTCTGAAAGCATGTGGACGGAGAATGTTTTCCCAGGGAAAATGGTGCATCATTAACACCATAAGGGGGCTTGAAACTGGACAGGCAGAGGCAAGTCTGTCCCCTATAGCAATAGACACTGCACCTGTCTCGGGCATGCAGTCTAGCGTAGGAAGTACCCAAGGTGTGCTGGTCATCACCATCATCCGTTTTGCCAGAGGTGGGGGCTGGAGCTCCTTGACTCCAGGTTGGGAGCTGGTTCCTTCCGGCCGGTCCTCAGTTCCCATCTCTCTTGTTCCCAGGTGGTCCTGCCATCCTACGAGGAAGCCCTTTCTCTACCGTACAAGAGTCCAGATGGGGGCCCAGCACCACCCCCCTACTCAGAGGTGTGACGCCCGCCAGGCCCCAGCCCTGTGCTGGGAGGGGCGGAGCTGTCTCGCAATCCGCTTCTCTGCTTTGGTGGCCCCTGCAGCGGGGGTGAAGCACCCGGCTGACCTCAGGACAACCCGCTTGTGTCCCCCTCGCTGGCCTGCTTTTCCCATGGGGCCTGGGAGATGCTCACAACTGGGTCAACTTAAGGCCGAAAGACTTCTTGAGTCTCTTGGACATTCGGTCCAACAGCCCTCGGCTTATTGTGATCAGCCCCAACTTTTGTTTAAACCATTCGTCATTCCCAATTCAGTGGGTTTGGTTAAACAACTTGCAGCTTGACCCGTGTGACCATGTGGCCAGCAAATGAAAAGCACACTTCTCAGTGCAGAGAACCAGTTTAGTCAGACCCCCACAGTCCACTGCATTGGTTTTAGACAGTTGTCCCTTCCCAGGACAATGCGGCCAAGTCATCGTCCCTGGGTCCTCCCGACCAAATACATACGTCTGATTTCTTCAAATTACTGGGTTCAACAATTATGGACAGCCAACCACCAGTCGATTCAAAGCAGGGTTAAAATTTAATAATAACAATAAAAATCAAATTAGCCCCAAACCATTCCCTTCGTTTGAATCCAATACCTGGCTGCCCACTCTGGTCAATCTGGTACTTCCGAGGGGCTGAGTGAAATTCGGGCAGTTGCCAAACGTCATCCAGCAGCTACTTCCAGGAAATAACGGTTGTCCCCATCATCCAACTGTCCTGACAAACACACAATCGTTCTTGCTGAAGACAGACAGTCATCAGCAACAGTCGGCCACACATGGTCAGCAGAGTCGCACAGCGGTGGGGTCCGCGACAAGGGCGGCCTCCGGCGCAGTCGTGTCCAGCAGCGAGCTGCCACCATCCTGCAGCGGTGGCCCCATCTGTTGCCAATTCAAGCAGAGGCGCCTGCGTCCTGCCCAATGCTTGTGCTTAAGCAGCAATTTAGCCCTGACATCAGGCAGGTCTGCTGGCTGGACTAAAGCCACGTGTTAGTTCAATCAAAGCCGGCAAACTCTTTGTGGGCGCTCGTGGCGGTGGTGGCAGAAGGGAAGGTTTGGGTCCCAACACCCCCTCTTTCGCCTGTTTCCCTGTGGGCTGGGGTTCCTGAGGGAGCTGATCCCGAGGCGGAGATAATAGGGCTATGGAGGCAGGTTCTTTGGGGTCTGAGAGGGGGGTTCAGAGGCAGAGGGCTGTGTAAGAGGCTCCCCGCCAGCACCCCCTTGTTTAATTGCTTTGTGTGTGACGGGGAAGAAGTTTCAATAAAGCAGCACCACGCTTCACTCTGGCTGATGTGGTTCTTAAAATGTGTAGGCAGGGCTGGGAGCTCTGCATCCATTTCCCGAAAAACGTGAACACACACACGCACACACACCCCCCCCCCCACACCCACACCCATACACAGCATTTATTCAGTCCAGAAACTCACGGGGGGTGACCCAGCACTGTTTCTGATCATAAGTCATGGACCACTTAAGTACCCAGATGTCTCCCCAGAGAAGGTGTGAAGCCCACTCACCTGGAGGGTGCCAACCTGGAGTCAGGTCCTGTGCTGGGTATGGGGGGTGACTGTAATGGGTCAGACTTGCCTCCAGTTACCCGCAGTCTGGAGAGGGGGAAGACAGATCCGTAAGTGATTATGATAGCCCGTGGCCAACACCACGATAAGGAAAGTCCCAGAGACCCCTACAGTCAGCAAAGGCTTCTTGGAGGACCTTTCACCAAGCGGAGTTGGAAGGATGAGCGGGCAGCGGTAAGCAAAGGGGGGAAGGATGCAGAGGGCCCCTGCAGAGATGGGGAGAGGAGCTGGGGTAGGTAGGTCACTGTGGCTGCACGTGGGGATGGGGAGCCTGGCGAGGTGGTGGGGCCTCTGCATTCATTACTGTCCTTTGGCCGCAAGCCCACCCTGGCTCACTTCAGCCAAGAAGGGCATTTGCAGGAAGGAGATGGTTGCAAGTAACAGAAATCTTCATGAGCCAAATTAATTAAAAAAAAAAAAAAAAGAAAGGTGGTTGTGGTATTTCTTGGCTCCCATAAATGACAAGTCCAGAGATTTCTGGCTTTAGGCATGGTTAGACCTAGGAATCAAATTCTTCAATAATCTCTTTCTCTCTGGGGTCTCCACCTCTGGCCTTTGTCCTCCAAGGCTGAGCTGCTAAGGACCTGCCTGAGTGAAGTCAGCAGAGAGCCCGGGGAAGTGTGAGCTGGGCTTGGTCCCCAGTATTAACGGGGCCTTGAATGTTGCACCCAGGAGCAGGGACTTATCTTGGGATGGGGGAGTCCCTGAAGGGTTTGGGCAGGGGAGTACAGGGTCAGGCTCTAGAAAGGATGAGATCAGAGGCAGGGAGCCACAAGAGGGCTGAGGAAGGAGTTACCAGCCTTCTGGGGTTGTCAGCTTTTCTTGGGGGAGCAGATTTATTTATGGCTTTTATCACTCTTTGTCAGATCCCCAAGGAACTGATCAAGTGAGGCTCTGATAGAGATGGACGGCATTGGCTGTGTGTCCTGAGGACCAGTTGAAGTGACACCTCCCCCCACCCCATCCTTCCTGGCCGGAAGCCAAGGCTCAGGCAGAGATGCATAGCAGGATTGTGCCCTGTGGCCAGGCGGCCCGGAGGGGCTGGCCCGAGAAACAGGAAATAGCTGGGTTTGGGGAAGTTGTGTGGCCTGGCCAAGCCAAGCCAGCCCGCCGTCGGCTGGGCAGCCCTCACTACGGCCCTATCAATGCCCCATTTGAGGCTCACACAGGGGTCCTTTGACAGGGCTGAGCTGGGACCCACTGAGAGGGCCTGTCTGAGCTGGAGGGCCCGGAAAGGAGGCAGCCCCAGGAAGGAGTGGGCTGAGCGCAGGCTGGGCAGGTGAGGGGCGCCTGTGCACGGATGTTTCTCCCAGGGCAGGAGGGTCAGCAAAATCAAATCCGGGTCCCAGAGCAGGAGCGTCGGTTTCTCAGGACTGTGATGGTAGCTGGAACATTCCCCTGTTACTGAGTAGACTTCAGTGTCATCTCTGGGACTCTCCCCCCGGGGCCCCATGTGGCAGGTGCTGTGTGTGATGATTAGTCCTGAGGCTCAGAGCTGGCAAATCACTTGCCCAAAGTCATGATCAGTTGGAGGGCAAAGCTGAATTTGACTCCAATAGGCCTGACCGGAGTCTGAGCTTGTCCCCCTGGTCCTTTCCAGCCTACTGCATCCACCTGACGAGGACATGATTTTAGAAGCTTGGAAAGCCCCTTGAAGATAGGGACTGATGTATAACCATCATTGTGCACTTGATGCTGAGGACAGGCCTGGGTCAAGAGCCCTGGTGCCGCTTGTGGTGGAGGACAGGGGTGCATCGAGGATGCAGGACCCAGACAGAAGGCGGATGGGGGCGTGGTCCAGGGGAGGGAGGCTGGGGGCATGAACTCAGGCAGTGGCCATGGGGCTGGGTAGATTCAAGAGGCATTTGGGAAGCAGGATCCAAAGGGCCTGGACATAGAAGTGAGGAAAAGGGAGGGTCAAGGCTGGTGCTTATGTTTGGAGAACATATGAGAAGGTGGTGCCCAGCTTTGAGCTGAGGACACAGGACAGGGAGCAAAAGAGGATGCCTTGAGTTTTGTTTGCATTTGTGCTACCTTGGGGGACACATGGGGCAGGAGCTCAGGGACAGCTATGTCTATAGGTCTGGAGGTCAGGAGATAGAGGAAGGAGGGAGATTGGGATGTGAATGTCATCTGTGGACGTATTGGGGGGATGTCATGTGGGTGGGGTGTCACCAAGGTTCATGGAGGTGTTAACCCATCGTGGGACATAATGCTGACCTCTGGCCACCCTAGAGGTACCCTCGGATGAACGCCCTTGCCTCCTTGCCCTGTCTAGCCTCTGGCTTCCCACCTGGTCTGACTGCTTGTAGGGCCCATGACCAAGGCAGCATGTTCGAGGCCTGATGGACACATGAGAGGCCTCATACGCAGTGGTGTGTCCCGAAGGGACCATGGACAGGATGGGCACGCAGCTACCCCTCAGCAGCCGGGGGTGTGGGGATGAGTATGCCCACTTTGCTGATGAAGAACCCTTGCCCTGTGCTTACAGCAAGTTCTCCACTTTGTGGGGTCCCTTCAGACTTTTGGGGAGACCAGATTCATATCCACTTAGGCACTCTGAGAATGTCCCCAGTTTGCAATGAAAAATGTTGAGGAAAGCAGTTCCCAGGTTAAAGGGAGAGGACGATCCGCCCTTGGGCCCACCTTGGATTTTTCTGGGTGGTGCTGGAGCCTCTGCTGTGGGTAGAAGCAGCATCTGCTGCGGGTCTCTGTCCACTACCTGCCTGGATGGGCTCTCTGGGAGCCCGTGCTCACATTCCAGTTTCCTGGTGCTCCAGGAGGAAGCCTGCCTAATTAGCCACCAAGAGTGCCCTGATAGGCAGTGGGCTCGGCAGAGAGTGGCCAGCACAGGGGAGCCATGGCCCTAAATAAACAGAGTCCATCTGGTCAGCCTCAGTGGCCCAGCTGGTCAGGCAGGACGCTGGCTTTCAGCTTCCTCTGTTCCACGTGCTGGGGGAACAACCCAGGCAGAGAGACACCCTGGGCGAAGACCTGGAGATGGGGCCGCATGTCAGGGGGTGACTCCAGCCCGGAGTCTCACCTGTGATGACCATTCTGAGCTTACAACATCACAAATACAGTCAGCCTTGACCTTGACCAACTTGCTGAAATTTTATAGTCGGTGGAACTGAATTCCTAACTGAGGGCTTTGGGAAAAGCCAAGGTATTCTCAAGCACTTTGGGTGGGCCATAGGAAGAAAAAAGAACATGCCAGGAATCTTACTCCTCACCTTCCCGGCCCCTCTTCCCGGGGAGGTGACTTCGGGTATCTCGGGGAGGCGGGGGAAGGAAAGGTTTAAATGTCTCGGGCATTGGACATCCTTAGGAAGGCTGGTAGGGGGAACAGCTTCAACACTAAAATACTCCTCGGTGCCTGTAGTCACTGCACGAGCAAGAACAGCGCCAGACCTTGCTCCCCGGTCATCAAACTCCATGGGGCACTTTTCCCACCCTCCTTCATCACCGAAGGCACCACGGAAGGAAGGGCCTGGGGACCAAATTATGAGACTAACCACTAGGCTGTCACTTGGGTAAGTTAGTTAACACCTAGTCCTTCCCATATTGACCCTGAAGCAACTTTCCCCAAACTGAAGAGTGCCTTATTTCCTTCTCTGTGTCCTGCCCTCCTCCCTCCTTCCTGCCCTCCCTCATTCTACACTGGTCTAGACCACCTGAGCTAGGCAGAACTCTAGGATGGCCTCTAATGACCTCGTGTCTCTCTTTCTCCCTGAGTCTGGGTGGAGCCCGTGAAATTGATGGGAGAGTCACTCCTGTGATTAGATTATGTTTCGGGGCACAGTAGACTTTAAGAAAGGGAGATTACCTTGGGTGAGCCTGGCCTAATCAGGTGATCCCTAAAGGGGACTGGGCTCCTCCTGAAGATGATGCTCTGCATGGGGGAGATTTGAAGCCGGAGTGGGCCTGGGAGGAGACCACATGACAAGCTGCTGAGAGTGGCCCCTGGTTAACAGCCAGCAGAGGATGGGGGTGGAGGAGGGGGTCCAGTCTGACTACTGCAAGGAACTGAATTCTGCCAACTGCTGTGTGAGCTAGAAAGAGGATCCTGAGTTCCCGAAAAACGAGGCCCAGCCAACGTCATGACTTCAGCCTCGTGAGGCACTAAGCAGAGAATCCACTTTAGTGGTGCCCAGATTTCTGACCTACAGGAACTCTGAGGTCATACATATGTGCTAACTCGTTATATAGCAATAGAAAATGAAGGTACCACTCTTGCCCAACTTGGAGGAAGTTTATTTTTCCTTCCTTAAACCGCTAAGTGGCCACAGAGCCAACAGTCTTGAAGGTCTGAGGTCACGGTCAGTGTAGATTCAGAGTTTTGACGCTGAAGGATGAAACAGGTGAGTCGACCACCGGTCGCACATCTTCGGTCTCCAGTGGCTCCGTTTTGAAGTCGAGGGGAAAACAGCAGGGACTTCAGGCAGCATGAAGAGAGGTGAGGTAGCCTGGAAAATGGAGGAGAAAACATATTCTGTTCTGTGAGCTGGAGGATTATATTAAATTCAGAGCTCAAATCTTTAGGAGGGAGGGAGACAAATCAAAATGCCCTGGGAGCTGGCAACAGGCGGGTTAAGGAACCAAAATCCACGTGCTGTTAAAGATGGTGGTAGGAAATGAGGATGTTTTCCTCGGGGAAGAATCAGCTCAGTGGGGCCCCGACCATGATCTTTCAGGTCAGCGAACTTGGGACACAGGAGATCTGCCTGCTCTCTGAGCTGGATGGAACGCCCTGGGGGATAGCAAGCTCCCTTCCAACAGGTGTCCCTCTGTAGGCTGGACAACAGCTTTCCAAGACAGAGAGAGAGTTTAGGTTTGTGTTATGAGACTGTGGTTTAGTTACATCAGGACTGCCTAGAGAGCTCCGAAATGCAGATTCACTGGGTCTGGGATGGACCCTGGGAATCTATTTTTCTTTTGAAAAATCTTAACCGATCTCTACTGATAGTTTGTGGGTAACTAAAGGAAGGATAAAACAGAGAAAAGCCCATAAATGCAGGTAGGTGAGGATTCTGCTCAGAGGCCGCAGATCCTGGCTGGCCTCAGGGTCCGAAACGGGCATCTCTCTTCCCTCCCCTCGCCTGCCCTGCCTGTCAGAGGCCTCTTCTCTCTTCCCTCCCCTCCCCTGCCCCACCCTGTCAGAGGCCTATTCTCCCCCACCCCCAGAAGGGCCCCAAGCACATCCTTGTCTTGGTCTCCCACACCTGGGAAAGCTTTGCCTTAGCTTCGTTTAAAATGCTCCCCAAAGCAGCTCCTGAGACAAGAACGTGGGAGCGAGTAGTTTATTTGGGCGGTGGCCCCAGGAAATATAATGAGAGGGGAAGCGAAACCGGGAGGGGATACAAGCCAGTAAGAAGTGCATTGATAAATGGGTTGCCTCTTGCATGGGACCCTCCAAGGAACCGCATGGAGTCCATGCCAGAATTGTCCAGCGGGGAACGGGGAAGCTGTGTGTCCCCGGCTCCTCTCCCTCACTGGCTGAGGGCTGCTCCGGGGACGTGCACTCCCCAGGCTGCCTGCAGCAGCTGGAGGTGCACACGCAGGTGGGCTGAGGGGCGTGGGACAGGTACCAACTGGCTCTGCCGTGGTTCCCAGCGCTAAACCTAAGCCTCCCCTCCAAACGCTCATTCCTCTTGCCGACGTGCTGGACAGTGGGAGCCATTCCCCATGGAAAGCTCCGCAGCTGCCCCTAGGGGTGGGGGCGGGCCCTCTGGCCCCAAGAAGGCACCAACATGGGGGGGACTCTATTTTTGACAGGCGTCTCCAGGTGAGTCTGGCAGTGGCCAGGCTGGATCTACTGCTCTAGATGACCTCTGGGTTTCCTTCAGAGCCCGGGAGTCAAGGTTTTAGGTTTCCCCCATAGCAAAACGAGTCGCCATTTATTGAGCACAGACTGGGATAATGTGCCAGCGCAAAAGGCAGAGGTTCTACCTGGGAGGCCCCCACGGGCTCACGGGGCAAGAACCAAGAGCACCAGTCAGTAAAACCTGAAGTGGAATTTGCTGCAGTGAAGGAAAAAGTATGCTTTGCTCAGTGCCACAGAAAAGAGGGGACAGAGCCGGGGAGGCAGAGAGGGGACGGAAGGGAGACTGGAATGGCCCGGAAAAGGTGGCAAGAAACGGATTGTGAGAAGGCTTGAATGCCCAGTTGAGTCTGAATTTTCATCTAGAAGTGAGGTGGGGCCAACAGAAGATTTTTTTTTTTTTTCACTTGGGAAGGGTGACACTAAATACCCATGTCCTACTCCTGGGCTTCTAGGTGATGTGTACTCCTTATCAGAGGGCGTGAAGAGGGACGCTTGCTGTCTCTGTCACGTTCATGCGGCCAGAGACAGAGGACTTGGAAATGGTGGGCTAGTCAGATGGAGGTGGCTTTGGGAAGAGCCTGCGCAGGGGGGCCCGTGTCTAGCACTGGGCTGTGTCATGAGAGAGAAACACGCCCTTGTGCTAAGCCACTGCCATCCAAGGGCTTACTCGTTACCGCAGCTTAGCCTGTTCTCTTCCGACCGATACAAGAAGGCAAGGCGGCAACAAGAGACGTGGATGCGGCGTTCATCCATGTCATTCTCAACCGTCCTGTGACGTGGGCGCTGAGGTCCCGACTTTGCGCCGAAGTCACGCGCAGCCGGCGGGTGAAGCAACAGGGACTCCCACCCGGGCTGTGTCTGATTCCGGAGCTTTGCCCTTCACAGGATTCCTCAAAGTCTGGCATGCGTGCCACTGGCAGAACACGAGGTAATTTTCGGTGATGTGCGGATGCAGAGGTCAAATTTAATTAATTTCGAATGTATCTGGAAGGCACATTGGAATACCTTTATAAATGGTACAGCAACCCAGAGATTTCACGGCTGTTACTTCTTAGGAGGAGGAGGAGAGTGTTTTTCACCAAGTGAGTTGGTTGGTTTAGAGTTAATTAAAGAAACAGAGTAAATAAATAAGAGTAAAGGTATGTGTGGATCCAGCCAAACTGCGAGGTTGGCGGGGGAAGGAGGGAGGAGGAGCGCGCGATAACCAGGTTTGCTCTTCAGGAAAGCAGTGGAGTCCTGGGGGCGCGGGAGGGGAGCCCTGCGCCCCTTGCCACGGAGCCGCCTGCCCGGGGCCCCTCGCTTTAGTGCCAAGGCGCTCTCTCGGACAAAACACTAAAGGCTTTAAGTTTCTGGAAACCCGAGGTGTGTGAAAACAAGGAGAGGGAACAGCAGGAGCCCTTCACGGCTGCCCGTCTGACTTGCGAGCCTTTTTTTTCTCTGGTTCATACCGGACACACTGTTCCCAATTTTCATTCCTGGGGGGGAAGAATGCTTCACATTTTGAAAACACAAATATTTATTTTCTTTCCTCAATGTATAGGCTGAACTTCCTCCCCCTAAGCCCTTGCTCCCGCTGTGGAATGTGAAAGCTGCCCCCTTTTGGGGGGGAACCTATCTCTGCTCCTGAAAACTTACCTGTGGCCCATTTCTGTGGCCGTGCTAATGAGCGGATGGGTGACACGGAAAAGGCGCCTGTGTTCCTTGGAGGAGCCCATAGAACGGCCATTCAGACTCGGGGCTGAAAGAGCTGTTTCATGGGCCCAGCTGCTGGCCCGGCCAAGAGAGCCGTGTACCCCGAGCTCCGGCCGCGGCCCCGTGCATCGGGGAGGGGAACGCGGGGCCAGGAGGCTGCGGATCACGTTCTCCTCAGGCAGCTCCAGTGGGCCGCGGCCACCGCTGCAGACCCCAGCCTGACCCTGGTCGGTTCCCCAGGAAATGCAACCCGTTTGTTACCTGTTGCTTCTTTCAATGTATTTCTTCATTTGCTGACCAGATACCCTGTTCCCGCGTCGTGCCGGGTCCTGAGGGTCAGTGGCGGCTGAGTCGGGCCAGATGCCCCCCGCCCCGCCCCCCAGCTTGGAGGGAGCTGATGGCCAGTGGGGGGCAGCTAACACATTTATGACCCAATTTTGGGAAGTGAGAGGCACTGCAGTTGTTTTGCCCTGCAGTGTCTTTGGAAAAAAGAATTATGCTTAAAAGTTGTAGAGGGATAAGGGACCGGCAGCCTTGACTAGCGTTTGGAGCTGGGGACGGCTATGAATGATACGAATAAATGAAATCTACGTGGGAAATGTCAGAGGGAAATGCTGTTTGCTTCCTCATTCTCTAAACCGGGGGCAAAGAGGGATGAGGCCTGAGTTCCAGGCTGGGCTCCGCCCCTAACTGGCTGGTGGCTTCAGGCAAGTCATGGACTTCTCTGGGCCTCAGTTGTCTCATCTGACAAATGGGCTGATGCCCTTGGAGCTGCTGACCTCACAGGTTTGTTTGGAGAACAAGGAGACACAGTAAGAGAGCGTGGTTGCCATTGTCGCTGAAGATTGTGAGACTCTTGGTTGGGTCACTTAAAAAAAAAAGTCTGTACATTTCTTTTTAAGGCATAACTCATACAGGGTGAGGCACACAGGTCTTAAATGTTAACGATCCTGTCTGCTGGAAAGATGATAATCCTTTGACCCCCATCTCCCCTTCTGTCTTCTCACTGCCTCCTCACACGGTCCCAGTGAGGCAGGCAAGGCAAGAACTACCATTCCCACTGCATGATAACAAGCCGAGGCTCAGAGAGGTTAAGTTAGCAGCTCTAGGTCACACAGCTGTTCAGCCACAGATGGAGATCTGAACCTGGGTCTCTCAGTTGGCCAAGCCCATGCTCTTTCCATATTACCAGACCTCCTTGCAGCAGCAGGGGCCATTCCTGGTGATGTTCCTTTACTTATAAGCCTTTATTTTTGCCTTCCAGTGCAGACCCTGGGCTGGGCCCAGATGCAGGGATGAATCAGTCAGACTCTTACCAGCTCCTGGGTGAGACACACAGTGATGGAAGCACGGGAAAGGGGTCCTAATCCTGGAGGAGCAGGGTAGAGAGGCAGCTCCACCAAGCTCCACCCAAGCAAGCAGGGTGGCTGACAGCACTGACCTGGGCCCCTGTTCTGGCAATGATACTTTTTAAAAAAAAAGATTTATTTATTTATTTTAGAGAGAGAAATAGCATACGTGCACACGTGTGAGGGGGCATGGGGAGGAGGGGCAAGGTGAGAGCGACAAAGAGAATCTCAAGCAGACTCCCCACTGAGCACGGAGCCCATCTCAGGGCTCGATCCCACGACCCTGAGATCATGACCTGAGCCGAAACCGAGTGTCGGACACTTAATGGACTGAGCCACCTAGGTGCCCCAGCAATGGTACTTCTTAGCGGTGTGACTTCCGACAAGCTACTTCATCTCTCTGTTTTTCAGTTCTTCTGGAAAATGGGGATCATAATAGTAGCTGCATCACGGGGTTGTCAAGGGAATTAAATGAGAAGATTCATAGAACCCTGCTCCTCTCATCCACCTTAGAAGGTAGGCTCAGAGAGGTGAAGCGACTGGCCCACGGTCACACAGGTAGCATCTAGCAAACCCAGGTAATCTGGCTTCAAGTCTTTGCTCCTGACTGTCCTCTCTACCGCCCTGAGCACACAGGTCATTTCCAACGATGATCTTGAAAGATTCTGTTAGGCAGAGAGTGAATGGGAGGGAAGGGCGTTGGGGGCGGGTGACCCGGCCTGTACAAAGGTCCGGAGGGCACCTTGGAGACCCCAGGTGAAGGTGCCCGGCAGGGAGAAGGTGGAGAGGTAGGGGACAGCTGAGGTGGAGTAGGGTCAGGGCTGGATGAGGAAATGGATGTAGGTGAGCGAAGCGGCGGGGTGTGGGGTGAGGGTGCAGGGCTGGGCTGGGGCTTGAGGCCCCTGGGCTGGGCTTTCCCTGGGCTCGGAGTGGCAGCTTTGGGTCAGGGCCCGCTCCAACCCCTGGAGGAGCCACCCTCCACCCACCTGAGATTTCCTGAGTTCCGGCTGCAGCCCGGGCTGCTTCTGCAGGCAAAGGAGCCCTTGTGGTCGGAGGGGCCTCTTGAGCCCAGGCCAGGTGGCTCCCTCCCTCTCTGGGCACACACACCTCCATTCAGCCCGGGCCACGCCCCCCAAGGGGGCTAGGGGCCCGGGCAGCCGCCCCCACGTCAGTGGGGGCCGCCTGGCTGGGAGGCTGGGCAGCGAGGTTGATAAGCCCGGGACCCCACTGGCCCCCAGCACTGTGCCGGCTCCTGCCCGCGCTGCCGGAACCATGAGGCTCCTCTCCAGCGCCAGCCTCGTGACGTGTGGCCTGCTGCTGCAGCTCCAGGCCCTGTGCACGCTGGGCCTCGCCCCCCACGCCAGAGGTGAGGGGGTCCACGGGAGGTGGGGGAGAGGGGGCTGGGCCCCGAGACGAGCAGAGGTTAGGTGGGATCCTGGGGTGGGCCGGGGCGGGTAGGGGAGGCAGGTGTGGCAGCAGGCTGGCACGGGGGCCGACAGCAATGGTGACGTGCGTAAGGGCCAGAGCAGGGGTGATGCTCAGTCTGTTCCATTGAGGGACAGGGGTGGGCCTGTCTCTGCAGCCTCAGAGCCTTCCCTGGGGCTCCCCAGCTCCCAGGCCACCCTCGGGGACCACGCATGCTGCCAGGGCCAGTCTTGTGGGTCGCTGAGGACAGAAGATGGAGCTGCACCAAGCCCAGGGCCGAGCCCACGCTCTGCTGAGTGCAGCTCTGGGGTGGCCAGGACTCCACCCCCCTTTCCCCAGCCCTTCCAGCATACCTGGGTGTAGGCTCCTACCTGCTGTACCGCTCCCAGAGCTTCAGCCTTGGGCACTGAATCCCAGAATGCCCAGCTCATCCTGTACAGATGGGGAAACTGAGGCTGGAGAAGGGAGTTCTCTTGGTTCCCGATCCACTGCTCCATGGTGTGGCTAATTCCCTCACCCTCTGTGGACCTCGGTTTACCCATTTGTAGCTTAACTAGTAGGGACCAGAGTGCGGCTGCAAGGTCATTTCTCAGGTCCCTTGAGGAACTCTGGTACCTAGGGCACTGTGGCTGGGGGGCTGGGACGGCCCAGGACCCCTTCCCTTTCCTGAGCCTTCCTGCATCCTCACTTAGGAGCAGCTCTGCTCAGTTCGGGACGCAGAGGGAAGGGCCTTTGTTCTGAGCCCCGCCTGGCTGCAGGGCCAGGACAGTGACAGTACCAAGCAGTGAGCTTTATTCTCCCCACAGGACAGATGAGAAACTGAGGCTCCTAAAGGTGCAGTGAGCTGCCCAGGGCCACAGCGGGGCTGAGCCGGGATTCAAACACCACTCTGCTTCATTCCAGCTCCATGCACTTTCCAGCACATGGTGCTGCCTGCCCGGGGTGTCTGGAAAGATGTGCCTCTGTAGGGATATGTTAAAAAAAGAAGAAGAAGAAGAAGAAGATAACAGGAGGGGAAGAATGAAGGGGGGGAAATCGGAGGGGGAGATGAACCATGAGAGACTATGGACTCTAAAAAACGAACTGAGGGTTCTAGAGGGGAGGGGGGTGGGAGGACGGGTTAGCCTGGTGCTGGGTATTAAAGAGGGCACGTTCTGCATGGAGCACTGGGTGTTA
>NC_138372.1:21256311-21273192 GCF_054177405.1 Leptonychotes weddellii | reverse complement strand
CCACGGGGCGGGGCCAGGGCAGGGGCAGGGAGGGGTGGGGGCGTGGCTAGAGAGTCTATCGGGGCGGGGCTGGACCGGAGGGCTGGACAGGGCGGGACTGAGTCTGCATGGAGAGCGGGCCAGGGCGGGACCGGACGGAGATGGACAGGGCCGACTGAGCGTCGGGGTGGGGCAGGGGCAGGGAGGGGGGGTGAGGGCGTGGCTAGAGTCGATCGGGGCGGGGCTGGACAGGGTTGGGCTGGACAGGGCGGGACTGAGTCTGCATCGGGGGCGGGCCAGGGCGGGGCCGGACGGGGATGGACAGGTCCGGGGCTGAGTTAACGACGGGGCGGGGCTGAATAGGGCGGGAGGCGGGGCTGAGAGTCAGCATGGGGCGGGCCAGTGATTCCGGCCCTGGGCTGAGGGTCTGGGGCTCAGACCTCACCCAGTTGGCGGCCTCAGTCTCCCTGAATGTTTGAAGGGCCACCCTGGCTGAGATGTCCAAGGCCCTGTGACAGTGAGATTCTGAGTTGTCTTCTTGTCCCCACAGTGGTGTCAGACCTGTGTGCCACAGGAGACCATGACTGTGAGCAGGTGTGCCTCAGCTCCCCGGGCTCCTACACCTGCGCCTGTCGGGAGGGCTTCACCTTGAACAGTGATGGCAAGACCTGCAATGGTCAGTGGGCTGGACACAGGCAAGCCCTGGGGAGGGTGGGGAGGGGGGCGGCTTGGCCACTCTCTAGGAAGCCCGTTCGAGCCTCTCTGCACTTTGCTTCTGGACCAATCTGCAAAGGTGATAGATGCCTCCTAGAACTTGGTGTCTGCAGAAAGTTACCTTCTGACTTCTGTCCCTCTTTGTCACGGTGGGTGGTGGGTTTAGTATGGTGGAAGGAGTTACACAGTCTTGAGTTCAACTCTTGGTGCCACTCCTTCTGAGTTGTATGATTTAATGGCTTTTGGAGCTTCAGTTTCCAACGCTAAAGAACAAGGCCAGGAACCTTGGCTTTCTAGAGGGAGTTTTGAGGACAAAACGGGCTGGGATAATCCTCAGTACAGAGTTTGGTGTGTGATGGGTTCCTGACTAGTGGTCAGGGTGAACGACTGGTCCCTAAGCTTCACCTCCTCTCCTTGCTACCCTTCCTAGCCTGCAGAGGCAGCAGCGGCAGTTCGGCCACTGACTTGGTCTTCCTCATTGATGGATCCAAAAGTGTGCGGCCGGAGAACTTTGAGCTGGTGAAGAAGTTCATCAATCAGATCGTGGACACGCTGGACGTGTCCGACAAACTGGCGCAGGTGGGGCTAGTGCAGTACTCGAGCTCTGTGCGCCAGGAGTTCCCGCTGGGCCGCTTCCACACGAAGAAGGACATTAAGGCGGCTGTGCGGAACATGTCATATATGGAGAAGGGCACCATGACCGGGGCTGCCCTCAAGTACCTCATTGACAATTCCTTCACTGTGTCCAGCGGGGCTAGGCCTGGGGCCCAGAAGGTGGGCATTGTCTTCACTGATGGCCGGAGCCAGGACTACATTAACGATGCCGCCAAGAAAGCCAAGGAACTTGGTAGGTGGTGCCTGGATCCTGAACGCCACTGACGGCCAGGAGTACCTAGGGAACAGCTCGACTATAGGTTGTCTGTTACTAGTGCCCTAAACCCAAGTTCAATGTGAATGAGGAGGGATGGGTTTGTCCAACTCTTTCTTATCGGGGATGAGAAAACGGAGGCCCCAGAAAAGTAAGCAGCTTGTTTCAATGGTCCTTTTGTAGGTGGGGTTTGGAGATTTTCCAGTCGAATGTTCCCCAGAACACACCGACTGTTGGAAGGCAACCCCACTTTGGGACAAGCCGGAGTCTCTGTTTTCAACACCTATTTAATGAGGATAATAATAGCCACCAGATGGATGATCATGGGGTGTATGAGGTTACGAAGCTCCCGGTCCAGAGAATCAGTACGGGTCTGACATAGGGTAGAACCTCAGTGAATGTTGGTTTCCTCAAGGTCTTTGTCCTAGGCACTGTGCCTGTAATTCCAGAAGCTGCCACCAGGAGGTGTCTGGTGTTGATCGCCTGGGCATTGCCCAGGAAGCTCAGCTGCGGCTGCCTGTCCCCATGACCACTGTCACTCATCTTGTTCCTCTTGGCAGGCTTTAAGATGTTTGCTGTGGGTGTGGGCAACGCCGTGGAGGACGAGCTGAGGGAAATCGCCTCAGAGCCCGTGGCAGAGCATTACTTCTACACGGCTGACTTCAAGACCATCAACCAGATTGGCAAGAGGTTGCAGAATAAGATCTGCGTGGGTTAGTGAGGCCAGGGATGGCATCGGTGGGAGGGGTGGGTGGGGCTCCGGGGGGAGACTGGGGAGCCATTCTGGAACTGGATGTGGGTGGGGAGAAGCAGGAGCTGGGGTGGCAACAAGAGTTGGCAGAAGCAGGAGGAGGGCTGGCCAGTCTCACTTTTGCAACCAGCAAACATAGGCTGAATGCTTATTACATGAATGGCACTGTTGTTAGTACTCTCCTAATATTAAATCATTCAATCCTAATTGGTAGAAATATTATTATTCCCATTTTACAGACAGGAAAACCGAGCCCAGAGGGGTGGAACAATCGTTAATAACCGGAGGCGCCAGGATTTGAACCTTGCTGCCTCCCCCGATCCTCCCAGTGGTAGAGAGGATGGATTCCAGAGTCAGAGATGCCTGAGTTTGTGCGTTTGCTCTGGCAGGAACTGGCTGTTGGCCAGGATCCCGTTGTTTCACTGCTCGGGTTCTTTATTTGTAAAATGGGATGATTAATGACTTCCAACCCAGAGTGTTGGATGAAGCCGCCAAGATGACCTCGAGGCCCCTAGCAGCAGTGCCCTGCATGCAGTGGGGGCCAGCACGGAGATGCTGGTATTGGAGGTTTTATCAGGGCTCTGTGGGGTTGGAGAACATTCGGAGTCTCCCCGTCCGTCACTTCTGGGAGTTCTGCCTCAGAACCCTACATGTGTCTCTGTCTTCTCAGCTCTCCCAGGCCCCCTGCACTCCCCCAAGACTCCCTAGTCCTGGCCCTAGGTTGTGACCGCTCCTCGCTCCCCCTGCCACACCACCACTCACCTTCCCTTTCTCTTTCCCTACTTCCTGCCCACTCCAGAGGAAGACCCGTGTGCCTGCGAGTCCATTGTGAAATTCCAGACCAAAGTGGAGGGGCTGCTGCAGGCCCTGACCAGGAAGCATATCCTTTCCCAGAGGCCACTGAGGGGCGGGGATTGGGGGGGCAGGGCACTGCAGGGCGGGAGAGGGAGCCACGCCCCTTGTGTGTGGGGTCCCAGGTGGGGACTCTGCCTCCTGCTGGAGACAGGCTGGACTCCGGACAGATGGGCTGGCACCGGCTTTGGTACTGATCCTGTCAAAAGCAGAGGCTCCTAGAGGGTAAACAGAGAAACCGAGGCAGAAGCCAAGATCTAGAGACTGGACACACATCCAGAGTCCTAGCCATGCTCAGGAAAACATGGAGCCTGTGGTCTCCCCTTTTCTCAGGCTCTCAGTGACACGAAGAATACCAGTCTCTACTCAGATGAGGCTGGGCCCGGAACAACTCCCCTGGCTCTGTCAGGACGGGGTGGGGGCCCAGGTGGGGGACCCAGCAGGCCTGAAGCTGCCACTGGGCAGGGCTGGGCCTTCAGGGCACACTGTAACAAGCGCGTTTTGGGGAAGGCACCATTCTGAGGGCAGTGACACTGGGGAGGACGCAAGCTGTAGATAGGGTGAGAGAACCCACTGGAAGAGAGGCTCTTGGGAGGTGGGGGACACAGGAAGTGGGGTCCCGAGTGCAGGTGGGACAGCCATCACCCCCCTGCTCTGGTCAGCCTGCGCCTGTCCTTAACCGCGAGTCCACTGGAAGCTGTGAGTAAGCGGCTGGCCGTCCTGGAGAACAGAGTCGTCTGAGGCTGCCTGTCCCCGCCATGGCCTCTCTCTCTCCCCACCGCAAGCACAGGCTGCCGAGTCCTGCGTGTGTCCCCTAGAGCCCCAAGTGTAGTCTAGCTTTGCCATTTCAGTGAGGGGGGGAGGGGCGGGCCCTGAGGGCACCAGGTCTCCCCCACCATCCTGCCAGCCCTGCTGGGTGTGTGTGTGAGTGTGCTAGGTGCCTGGCAGTGTCTGGGAGCGCGAGTGTGTGTGCGCGTGCATGGGCATGTGCACATGTGTTAGGAGCGTGGCTGTGTTTGGGAGCATGCGTGTGCGTGTGTGCATGCCTGAGGGCAGGCGTGTATCTAGAGCAGGGATGCGTGTGTGTGAGTGAGAACACAGGGGTGAGTGTGAGAGGGACTGCGTTTGCATTTTTTCAATTGAAAGCTTAATATATTCCTTTTTTTTTTTTAGTTAACCCTTTCTTGACTGCCAGTGCTGTGAATCTCTTTCCTGATTTTTCTATTCCCTTCTGAAAAACAATTAAATACGATTTAACTTAAGCCCTGAATGGGGCCAGAGGCAGTGTGGTCATTCGGGAAGCCGGACGAAGGCCTGGTGAGGGCGGCGGGTGCAGGGGGCCCCTACAGGGTGGCAACAGTGGTGGGAACAGTGGTGAAGGCCGCTACCCCAAATCCAGCGTGCGGTCGTCCTGCCCTTACAGGCTCTCCCTTCCTTCTCCAGCAGCCCTGCCCACAGTGGACTTGCGATGCCCTCATTATACACACGGGGAAGCTGTGTCTGGGTGTTCAGATGACTTGCTCAGCAAAGCATCAGCTGGAGAGATAGGACTTGTATCTAGGACTGCAAGACATCAAAGAAAAAGAAGAGCCATGACAGCAGATAGGCCGATTCAGGCATTCATTCATTCATTCAAGCATGCATGCATGCAGATGACAAACACAGAGCACAGGCCCATGGCAGGCAGTGGGAAGATGGTCGCCTACGAGGAAGACACAGTCCCTGCCCTTAATAGACTTACAGTAGAGTGCCCTATCACCCTCACCCAGCTGGGGAAAAAGAGTGGGTTTAAGTTGTAACAGGAGCCTATGGGCTGAGTGTATGTGCGTGAGTTAGAGATGCTGGGAGGGTCCCAGCCGCACCGGCCCTGGCCCCAGGTGCCCCCCCCCAGCCCCACACCCATGTTGGAGTCCTCTCTGTTCCCTCCTTGGGCGTCAGCAGCTTTGCCTCCATCCCAGCACAGATGGCAGCAGCCCCCCACCTCAGGGATGGCACATGAGAAAGTGTCCTGACCCCCATGTCCCCTCAGGTCTACCTGGGGTCTGCCGGCCTTGCCCAGGCCCCTCTGGAGCAGAGCCCCCTGCAATCTCAATCCCTCGTCTCCCAGAGTGGGAGCTTGGGTGATTTGCTGAACTCATTCCTGCATCATGGGGCATTTTTAGTGTTACTACTAGAGTCACACTTGAGAGCCCGTAACAGGCTTTTACGAGAGACTCAGACCATCCTGAGAGGGCTTCCTTAGAGGCAGTTTAAGCAGGCGGAATTACACCCCTGCACCCACCAAAACTCAGTGGCTCAAAACAACCACCTGTTACTGTCATGGTTCTGTGCGTTGGCTGGGCTTTGTGGGGTGGTTCTTCTGCTCCATGTGGAGTCGGCTGGGGTCACACTCGTGTGGGTCTCGACTAGGCTGGAGCCTCCAGCATGGCCCACTCACCTGCGCCAGAGCCCCCTGATGTGACCGTTGCGGGGGGAGACGGGGCTGCAAGGCCCGGCCTCTCTTTACTTCTCTCTCCACGTATGTCCCCAGGGGCTCTCCGGTGGGGGAGCCAGACTTCTTACCTGGCAGCCCAGGGCTTCTGAAAGCTTTTTAGGTCTGGGGCCCCACATTGGCATGGCGTGACTTTTGCTGCATTTTCTTGATGAAAGCAGTTTCAGGCCAGCCCAAACGCAAGGGGTGGGGAGGTACACTCCACTTCTCCATGGGGAGAGAGCAATGAAGAATTGGCGGCCACTTTTCATCTGCCGCAGGGGGGCACTCTCTGGTGTCCCATTCTGGCTACACTCCCTGCCTTGACCGTTCGTGATACCCAGGAAACCCTCGCGCCAAAGTGAGACGTACGTGGCTGAGCCCATTTCTGTTCCATGCAATGTGAGAGCCCTGACTCAGCCGATCTTTCACCTCTGTCTCCGACCCACGTGGTGGCCTTGGTGTCCTCGTTCTTGCTCCTCAGTTCTGGGGCCATCCTGGGTTCCAGGACCATGCCTCAGCTGCCTGGTAACTTGGTGGGGGCCCTTCACCCCTCTGGGTCCCCCACCTACATCCAAGACAAAGGATTCTGGCACCACCTCTCAGGTACTGCGGGGTGTCAATGAGGTGGGTGGGGGCACCCAGCACCGGACCCGCCCACACTTGGCACCCAGAGTGGGGTTGGCATCATTGCTGCCTTCTAGGGGGTGGTTTCCCAGACTCAGGGACACATCCAAGCCTGTCGGTGACTGAGCACCTCCCTTGTTCCCATCTGGGGCCAGTGTTCCTCGGGACACTGCAGCCACCTGGTCTCCAGCGGCTGTACCACCCGGGGCACCTGTTACCCGCTGGGAGACCAGAGTGTGCACCGTGGCTCTGGCCCACCTGCGTCCCCGCAGCTCCACCAGGAGGCAAAGACAAGGACAGCCCTGCCTCTGCTTGGAGGGGTGCCAGCACATGGGTGTGCCGCGGCTCAGGGAGGCGAGGCGCGGAGGGCGGCGTGAGCCTGCGAGCTTCTGGGGACAGCCAGCCACCTCCACCACTTCGTCCTGCGGCCAGGGATTGTCCAGCACCCGTGCCAGGCCCTCATCCAGACACCAGGAGTAGAACGAGCCCAGAGACGGCACAAGCCCCTGCGCTCCGGGGCTGACGTCCCAGCCTCGGTGTGTTTCTTGCTGTGTGAGCATGGACAAGCCATCCCTTCTCCCTGTGGGCCTTAGTTCTTCATCTGTTGAATGGAGAGAGGATCCAGAAACGAGCCGTCAACAAGGAGAATCTCCCGAGGGACGCACGGTGTCACTCAGAGCCCGAGGGCTGTCATTACTTCCTTGATGAAGTCAGACGAGAGAGAAGCGTGCCCGGGGGGCGCCTGTCTGGCCTGGCAGAGACCAAGCATCAGGCTCCGAGCTCCCAGGAACTATCCCATGGGGAGGTGACAGCGGAGGGGTTAGCAATTTGGGGGCCAACAGTCCTGGTGTGAGACCCCCCAGGCCCCCTTGTCTTGGACAGACTCCTTTGCCCTCCGACCTCAGCTTCCTCGACAGTAAACAGGGCAACAGCACCCTCCTCACAGTGTTGGTGCTGAGGGCACCTAGACGGGGGGCGGGGGGCTTGGCATGGTTGTGGCCAGCCCTGGAGGGCTCCCTGGAGGAGACGGCAGAGGTGGCTTAGCAGGGGGCCCGGGCGCTGCCCCTGCAGGGGAAGTTTGGAAGGTGAGGGGTGTGTGGGGGGGCGGCTGAAAAGGGGCACATGACTGGGAGGGAGGGGCAGGGGACAGTGAAGTCACCCTCCCCTCGTTTTTTCCTTCCTTCCCCATTTACTGAGCATTGCCAGAGGCCAAAGCACACACGAGGCATTCGGGATGAAATAGAAAATGCCCAGTGGTTTCTGGCCTCGTGGTGCTCCCAGCCTAGAGGGGCAGGCAGACATTGGACAGAAAGCCTCACAGGGAGCCCAGCTGCGGTAGCGGGCCTAGGACTTGGGGTATGCCACAGGGGCATACAACAGAGGGGCTTCCCCAGCCGTGAGGAGGTGGAGGAAGCTTCCTGGAGGCCGAATCTGAAGGCACTTTGGGAGTTAGGGAGGTAAAGGGGGCTGGGGAAGAGCGCGTCAAGTGGAGGGAATGGCGTGTGAGAGGGCCCTGAGGAGGAAGGTGTGCGGCCCTCATAGAGCCTGGATGCAGCTGCCTGTGGCGGGGTCCAGGGTGCAGGCCTAGGACCAGAGGAGGTGGGGACTGCACCTGCAGGGTGGTGTGAAGGCACGGGAGGGTTTTAGGAAACGAGGTGATGTGATTAGAAAGTAGGATAGAACTCTGATTAGAAATGCGGCTCATGTTTTCCCCACAAACACTTGATGGGGTGCGAGGCGGGCTGTGAAGGGACCTCAGCCGGGATGTGCAGGGACCGAAACCTCCCTCTCACACACCCACGGAGGTGCGGTGACCTGGAGGCTGGCCCTGCTGGGTCTTGTGCAGGGCGGCTGATCTCCCTGTCCCCGTGAAGCAGTGACATCCTTACTTGCAGGGAGAGGGGAGAAACTCCTCGGGACGGTGGCCCTGAGGACGCCGGCAAATCCTTCCAGTGACCCTGTGTGATAGCCTTAGTGTGACTTGTTTTACAGGTGATGAGATTGTTCAAGTCAGCGCAGGCACCGATTCCTGGGTTGACCCAAAGCTCAGGCCTTTCTTAAGAGCAGCACAAACTTAGCTTTGCCGCCTATGACGAGTGTTAAGCCATGGGCACATAGTAGGCCCTTGGAAAGTCCCAGTGGCTGGTCTCTTCCTCTGTCCTCCTCCCAGGTGGCCGGCAGGCTCAGAGTTTGGCAGAGGGCGGACCTCGTCCTAGAGGAGCCTGGAGCTGGACCCAGGAGCCCCAGGCAGAAGGGGCAGGGTTGGACCCCCACGGAGGGGCTGGTGGGAGCCAGGCAGGGAGTGAGCGCCTTGCCAAGGAGGCTGGGGGTTGGAGAAGGTGCTGGATGGGGAGACTGATCAGCACCCAGGGGCTTAGAACTGGCAGGCCTGAGGCTGTTGTTGGCCTGGCTCAGGCCCTGGTCGAGGCCGAGCTGGGGTGGGTTGGGAATCTGGGACCTCTGGGGCTGAGCCTCAGGATTTTCCAAGAAAGGAACAAATGGAAGGGGGTATGTGCCCAGAACTCGCCCATTTTTGAGTGGGAGAAGGTTGCTTCCTGTTTCCAACAGTGCCGCCCAAGCCATCCCATGGCAGGAGGGGGGAGTCCCAGGGAGGCCGGCAGGAGAAGCAGGGCAGGTCAACCACCTGGAGACCGGCCGGCCGGCACTGTGGCTCAGAACGGGCTGAGTTAGGGCTGGGTTGCAAGTGACAGAAATACCACACCAACCAGTGTCAGCACGAGAAGGGAGTTGATGGGATCCCCGTGATGGAGGGTGCTGGCGGAGGCGCTGGGCTCGGGGGCGTCTTTGGGCCTCCGGCTCTCTCCCCTCTTTTTTTTTAATTTTAAAGATTTTTATTTATTTATTTGAGAGAGAGAGACACAAGTAGGGGGAGAGGGAGAAGCAGACTCCCTGCTGGGCAGGGAGCCCGATGTGGGACTCGATCCCAGGACCCTGGGATCATGACCTGAGCTGAAGGCAGACGCCCAACTGACTGAGCCACCCAGGCACCACTGGCTCTCTCCACTCTTGACTGGTCTCCACCCTGGTGACCTCATGTCCAGCCAGACCCTCGTCTCAAGATGGCCCCATGCCCCCCAGCTCTGAGTTCACAGCCTTCAGCCTCCTTGGCTCAAGTGCCCACCCTTGAAAATCACTGTGGCCAGGGTGATGCAAGGCTCGGACTGGCCAGGCCGGGCTCTGCTTGTCCCTGGGTGACGGATGGATCAGGCACACAGGACGCCCCAGGACTACGAAGACTGAGTGGTTCCTCCAGGAGAAGGAAGGATGTGTAATCAGATCCAGGGTCTGGGTGCAGGCTGAGCAGAACCACCCCATATCCCCAACAGGTAGGCAGAGCCGGGGTTTTATTTAGATCCCAGCTGGAATAGATCCTGTGGATCCCATTCTTCCCTGTATGGGGAAGGGGGGACCACATCACCGGGCTCTGAGGAAGGTGAGGGCCGGCATCTTGGGGTCTTCCAAACCCCAACTCCTGCCAAACTCATCTTGATTCTCCCCACGTCGGTTGCAGGTCCCCAGGCAACCCACCCTCTCCATGTAATTCCCGCATCTTTCCCTGCTCTCCGTTTGATTAACAGAAGGTTATAAACAAGTCCCACGAAGAAGGAAAACCAGCGTCTCCCCAGGGCACCCATAGTCTATTGGCAGATGGCAAGTTACTTTGTAATCGATATTTTTGTTGTTTTGATTTGTGTATAGATAAACAGGACTAAACTAATTAGGATTTTTTCCCCCCTGTCTTTCCCCAGGTCTTGGATTACAATGGAAGTGCCTTGGCCCCACAGTGAATTGGTTACCAGGTTTCAATAACGGGTTTGTCTTTGCAATTACAGTTCATTAATGGATTTACAAGGGAGGGAAGACGGCACAGTCCGCTAAGGGGATTGTTTTGCATTTCTCCTCTTTTAATTACACGATTTTCTCCTGGATCAATGCTCTGTGAAAAATGGTGGTGGTGGGGGGGGTGTAGTCCCAACACCCCATCTGTTCCGGTTGCAAATGCAGTTAATATGGTAGGAGACAGTAGCTGCGCAGAGGCTTCCTGCTGCCCGGGTTAGGCCTGCCTCCTCTGGAGCTGCTGAGTGGCTGGGCAGCTCAGTCACCGTCGGGGGGGCTCGGGAGCTCGGTGCACACGAGGCTTGGTTGGCGTGGGGAGGGGCCGTCTCTGCTCTTGGGGTCAGAATCAGTTTTAGGACCCCCACTGAGTTACCTTTTCTTTTTGATCATCCACCAGATGTGAGCTGTTACACACACAATTTTGAATTCAAACTTCTCAGTGATGTTGTGAATAAATTTGTTTTGCAAACGGAGAAACCAAGGCTGCCAGATATAAAGTGTCACACAGCCAGTAAGTGGCAGGGCTGGGGTTTGAACCCTGGACTCTCTGGCTGCAAAGTCAGGACTCTTTCCAGAACATTGCCTCTCTGAGGTTCAGACTCACTGTGATGAAGGGGGGTTCTAGTCTTTTCTCTACAGGTTGGGACCATAGCAGGCTAACTGGCCTTCCTGCCTTGTTCTTTAGTCCATTCTGCATACGGATATCAGAGTGATGGTCCTACAGTGCACATCTGATCAGGTCACACCCTTGCTCAAGATCCTTCTCTGGCTGTCTTTTGTCTCCAAGATAAAATTCAGACTTACTTGGACACCCTAAGACCTATATGGTTTGGCTGTTGCCCAGGCCTGTTGAATTCCAAATTTCCTACTATTTTCACTTACCCTTTGCTGTTACCTGGGTGACCCAGTTTCCCCATCTGTGAAATGGACCCCTGACACTGGGTAAGATGATCTCAAGGACTGCCTTGAATCTTGAGGTTGAGGTATCAGATAGTGGCCTGAGGCTGCTAGGGAGGAATCTGGCCACAGGATGGCGGCATCGGCCCAGGAATGAGATGGCCAGCCAGGCTGGGGGATGGGGTTCTGCAACAGTCACTGTGAGCTGGGCTAGTTCCTGTCACTTGTGGCACTCAGTAGCCCACGATCTAATCCTTTCAAACTGCCCCCTCCCTGCCACATACAAAGGTTCCCAAGGAGACAGCAACCCGTCTCCAGGGGCAGAGCGTGGGTGGGGGTCTCCCCCGAGATGGTTGCTCTCTCCCGGCTCCAGCCGGCTATGTTCTCATATCCCTCACCCTGACATGTCCCGTGAGGGGCCTGGGCTGGATGCAGCTCTGGTCTCCCAGGGCCTGTCCCGGGCTCTGCTGGGCTAGGGGTGGCAGCTCAGACCTGGATGTTGGGGACTGGGCGGGGGGCTAGGTAGGAACACCCTGAGGGGCGTCTTCCTGCTGCCCTCCCCTCTCTTGTTCCTATGGGCAAAGGCCAGGTCTTTTGTCCTTATGTCAGGATAGAAGAGTGGGGGGAGGGGGATATTAGAGACCCCGAAATAGACATGATGGAGGGGTCCCCAAAAGGCTCCTCTGGCACCCTGGTCAATCCAAAGAGCTGGGGTGAGGCCCGGGCTGTCACAGACATGCTGTGTGACTTGGGGCACGTGACTGCCCCTCTGGTCTCAGTTTGCTCACCTAGGACGTGGGGAGAACAATTCCCACCTGGGGCAGACTGGAATGAGACACCGGGCGGGGGTGAGGGGTGTTCGGGGCTCTGGACAGAAACCCCACCTGTGCTGGGGTTTGGGCCCAGGTGCCCCCTCGGCTGCAGGTTTCCCACCAGGGCTTCAAGGAGGAGACAGCACCCCCTCCCTCATGGCAAACCTCCCCACGGGTCAGAATGTGTCCACTCCCATTGCCCCTCAGGTTCGCGGGGCCTGAAGTAGCTCCTTCCCGTCTGCGCCCCCCCCAAAGTGCAAGTGGCTGTCCTACCCAGTGGTGGTGACCGGGAGTGTGGGGTCTGCAGGGGGACCGCCTGTGTCCAGACCTGGGTGTGAAGTGGGGCTCCGCACTCAGGCCTGTGTGACCTTGGCGAGTCCTTCACTCCCCGCGCCTCTGCACCGCTGGGGGCTCGGGCTGGGCGGGCACGCAGTGGGCACCTGGTCCAGGTGAACGAACTTGCCACTCCAGCAGCCTACCAGCTTCCCCAGTGCTGTCCTTTCTAAGGTGCCCACCTGAGAAGGCACCTGTGCTCAAGGAAGCTCCGGAAGGAGCTCACCTGGGCTTCCCAGGGCCTTGGTAAATAGATATAGTGAATGAAAGTGTGATATGCGGGCCACACAGAACATATCTGCTCCCTCTGTGTCCCATAGTCTTCCGGTGGTGATAGTAATAAATAATTTACAAATAGTTATTTATAGTATATTACAGTACAGATAGTATATTATATATACTTATATATAACGCATTATAATACAGATATGAAATATGTAAATATGTAATATAACCATGTGAATAATAAATATAATATATAAAAATATAATAAATTTTAAATTATAATATAATATAATAAAATTATTATATAATAATATAGTATATTATATACCTATAAATAGTAACTTAGAAATATAAATCCACGGATAGCTAACATGTATCAGTGCTCACTATGCGCTAAGCATTGTCCTAATAGCACTAACCTCATAGATTCATTGTAGTTACTTTGGATGACAGGACTATCCCCATTTTACAGGTTGGGTAAAGTGAGGCTCAGAGAGCAGAAGGGGCTTGCAGAGGCAAGTAGAAGTTCTGGGTCTTGAACCCGGGCCTGTCTGTGCCACATGGCCCCTGAGTCTTCCTTCCTCCAGGGGGACATCTTCTTGTTGCCCTAAGTGCTCTTTGAAGTTCGTAGGTTGGGATCTGGCCCCGCTGGTTCTGCCTCTGGACTCCCTCCAGCTTGGCCACAGGCCCTTACAGGGAGGGCCAAAATCCTTCCAGGACCCTGCAGCCTCCACTGGCACCTGGAGGCCTCTCTGCCTGCCGCCTCCCTCCCCCCACGGCTGGCTGTTTGGGCATGTGGCCACAACTTGGGAAAAAACTTCCCTTCTTCTTGGTATCAGATTTTCCCTTGCAGTTTCCTGCCTTCATTCCTGGCAGGAGCCCTTGGCCCACGGACAGCCAGCACCTCCCAACCCCTCTCCTGTGGGTGGTGCAGAGCCAGGGATTCTGTCCCAAGCCTGGGGCTTCCTCCAGGAGCCAGGACTGGTGGGGCGCACAGGTGGTGAGCACCCCCATATGCACCCCATTCTCAGGGGACCATTGGGCCCATCGCAGCCTTCCCCACGGGGCCTCCCCTCAAGGGGCCCGTGGTCAGCCAGGCCCCCTCCGGCTGCCCTGGTGTTTCCTTTGCCAAGGCCCAGGCTGGGGTGACAGGCAGGGTGCAGCCTCCCCAGGAGAAAGAGAACCGCCTCTGTGCTGGGCTGGGCTGGGAGAGGCCAGGCCATGTCCACCCGCCCAGATGCCACCCCCTCCCCGCTCCTCCCTGCCTCTCTGGAGGCAGGCCTGGCGCCTCCCAGGGAGGGGGACCGGCTCCCGGTGAGTCGGAGGTGAATGCGGTGGCGCACAGAGAAACTGTATTTTATATTCCACCAGTCATGTGTTTATTTTCATGAGTATCAGAAAAAAAAACCCCACAAGCAATTAATGCATGAACCCCTTGATTTCATGGATTTTATGGCTCAGGGTGAGGCACATTGAAAACGGAGCCTATTTCGAGTCGATCTGAAGGGAACTTGAGTCCACACGGTGCAGGTGGAGGTGGAGCTGGAAAGAACCCAAAAGGCCCAGAGAAACCACCCGAGTTGGGGGGCGCCGAAGAGGTCCGTGAGCTCCGTGTGAGATCCGTGGGGGCCGGCCTTGCTCTGCCTGTGGCTAAGGGAACTTGGGCAGGTCACTGCTCCTCCCTTGGCTCCTCTGTCATGTGGGCTGGGCAGCAGTGGCGCGCGGGGTGCTGGGGAGAGGGTGAGATGGGGTGAGAAAGGTAGAGGGCTGGCCCCAGCCTGGCACGGGGTCAGCGCCCCACTCTGGTGGCGGCGGGTGCTTTTACTATTGTTAGCATCAGTGTCCCTATTCACCAGGGGCTCATTCTGGGTGTGGGGACTGATGGTTTTCATGGGGGAAGAGAGCTTGTCACCCAATCCTCAGCCCAGCCTCACGCCAGCAGCCCCACCAGGGGAGCCCTCCTCACGCTTCCCAGCTCCGGGCCAGGCAGGCCTGGGTGTGTGTCCAGCTGGGCCACCGGCTAGCGGGCAACACAGCTTCCTGGAGCTGCCATGTCCCTGACTGTAGGCTGATAATAGAGACTCACCTCGCAGGGGTGTGGCTGTGGGAAGCAACAAGAAAAGGCAGGTCAAGTCCCCAGAACAGTAGGGCTTCATCCTGTGTGAGTTTGTCCTCCAGTGGAGTGAAGATCTGCTGGTTGGACAGGGACAGTTTGGTGAAATCCGGGGGTGGGGGGTGGAGTGGTCAGAACCAGCTCTGAGTGCTAGATGTGTTATCCTGGATATACTTATCTGTCCACCCATTCATCATCCATCTATCTGTCTGTCCATTCAGCATCCATCCATCATCCATCCATCCACCCATCATCCATCCATCCACCCATTGTCCATCCATCCATGCATCCATCCATCATCCACCCATCCACCCATCATCCATCCATCCACCCATCCACCCATTGTCCATCCATCCATGCATCCACCCATCATCCATCCATCCGCCCATCAACCCATTGTCCATCCATCCATGCATCCATCCATCATCCATCCATCTACCCATCATCCATCCATCCACCCATCCACCCATTGTCCATCCATCCATGCATCCACCCATCATCCATCCATCCACCCATCCACCCATTGTCCATCCATCCATGCAACCATCCATCATCCATCCATCCACCCATTGTCCATCCATCCACCCATCCACCCATTATCCATCCATCCATGCATCCATCCATCATCCATCCATCCACCCATCCACCCACTGTCCATCCATCCATCCATCCACCCATCCACCTATCCAGTAAATGGTGGCAGGGACAGCAGAGCCATGATGGGGAGTTGGGATGCCCTCTTGATTGTGACAGTTGCTGTCCCTGGTGTGGACAGGGGAGGGACATGAGTAAATTTGGATTTGAAGGTCCCTCTGGCCACTGCATGGGTATGGACAGGGCTGAAGGTGGGGGGAAGAGACCAGTCAGGTGGCAGTGGCCGCAATGCAGGCTGGAGGTGTGAAGGTCAGAGTGGCCTTTATAAGGGCAGTGCCTGGGGAATGCACGGGGACTGCGGCAGCCCCCAGAATGTGTGTGGGGAGGCAACCAGCATCCACGGCTGATTTAGGAAGTTCCCAGGACTGGGAGGAGAAAGAGGGTGATGGCTAGTGGGAACATCAAGTTCAGGTTTGCATGTTTGTTGTAAGGTGAGAGAGACTTGAATGGACAGATAAATCGATAAAGAGATTAAAACTGCTCCTCCCTCTCCCCGTGCACAGATTGGGGATGGGAGGGACTGGTTGGAGCAGGTCTGGGCTGCGGACAGAAGGAGGGAATGGGGTCTCCATCTTCAGGAGGAAGGGGAGGAGGGCCTTGTGAGTGTGGGAAGGTTTGGGTATTTGGTGTCAGGGATTCTAGGGAGTTCCTATTTTGAGCCTTGGATTTTTTCTGGATAGAGGAAGTGAGGCCACCTGCTGCTAAGGACAGGGGAGTGGGAGGGGAGCATGAGGAGGGGCTAGGGGCTGAAATCATCCCCTTGGTGATGAGGCCTGGGGGGCAGATGGAAGCTGAGGGCTGACTCCAGGATCCTCTTGGGCTTTGTGGGGGTGAGTGAGGTGTGCATTTGTCCGCTGGGTCATGGGCTGGGCTCTGGGCGGGACTGACCATGGGCCATTGTCCAGGCTGGCCCCCAGCTGATATTTGAACTTGTTGTGTCCCTGTGTGCCAAGAAACCTGCTGTGAGGAGGGCCCTGAAGCACTGGGCCCAGGACATGCACCTGCCTCCCAGCTTGTCCCCTGACTCATGTCCAGCTCAAAGCTGTTGGAGGGTGCTTTCTAATGTGTGAACTTTATCCTGCCATGCCCCAGCTCGAGAACTTTCAGTGGCTCCTAACTGTTTAAGTTCAGCTCTCTTAGCCTGGAATTCAAGGCTTCTCAGAGTCTGGCCCTGCCTTCTTTCAGGCTCTGTCTTCTCCCTGCTTCTTCCTAACACAGGCTCTTCTGTCCCTCCTTTCTTTGGCATATGCTGTGCCCCTGCCCTGAATGCCCTTCCTGCTCTGCTGAGGCTGGTGATCACTTAGGCACTCTCTCCTCTTGTCCTTCCTGACTCCCCCAGGTAAAGTCTGTTCCCTCCTTAGTGCTTCCTTGGGGCTCCACCAGGCCTCTGTTCTGGCCCTAGCCAGCAGTCATCCTTGTGCTTGTGGCTACTCTCACTGGGCTAGAAGGTCTGTCAGAAATCAGTGACAGTGTCTCCCTCTAATCCCTGTCCAAAGTGGTTCTAGGTTCCTGCTATGAATCAGCAAGAGGATGATTGGATGGACGTATGGGTAGATGGATGGATGGATGGATGGATGGATGGATGGGTGGTTGGATGGATAGATGGATGGATGGATAGGTGGGTGGATAGATGGGTAGAAGGATGGATAGATGGATGGATGGATGGATGGATGGTTGGATGATGGATGGATGGGTCAATGAGGTGGCTGGCTGGATGGGTGGGTGAGG
>NC_138372.1:21235396-21255811 GCF_054177405.1 Leptonychotes weddellii | reverse complement strand
AAGTTCTGATGAGGAGCATATGGGAGCTGTCCAACACAGAGCCTGGCACCCAGGACATGTTCGGGGACTGCTAATTCATGAGTCAATTCTCTCCTCGCTTCTCCTCTACTGGGGAAGTCTCTTGGGGGTGGCTCTAGATGCCCCAGTGGGGAAGGTCATGCAGTGTCTGTGCCGAGGCGGCTGGGTCCACAAGATCCCAGAGCTGCCCACGTGTTGGCAGTGAGGCTCAGAGAGAAATGGGACCTGATTTGAGTCCCTGTGTCTCCCTAGCTTGGCAGCTCCCTGCCCCGCGCCTAAACCACACCCCCCTCAAATTCTCATGGATAGGAAGTACTATGTGGGCTGATGATCCAAACCCTGGAGGATGCCTGTTGGCCTCCCACCAAAGTTTCAGTCCTGCTGTCCCATCAGATGGGGGAGACACACAAAGAAAGAAATCACAGTGTAGTTGTAAAGGACCTGTGTGGAGAAGCTATATACTTTAGAAGCAGAAGAGAGGAGAAGATTTACTCTCCAGGGGTGGGAGAAGGCAGGGAGGCTTTCCAGAAGAGGAGGACTCTAATCTGGGTTTTGCTGGATCAATAGGAGTTTGCCAGGTGGACAAGGTGAAAAAAGGCATCTTTGAGAAGAACAGAATGCACAGTGGAAACAGGAACCGGGTAGGTTCCAGGGTAGTAGGCCAACTATTGGAGAGGGAAGGCCAGGTCAAGAAGGTCCTCAAGTACCAGGCTAAGGGGTCTCTGGTTACCTCCATGCTCTGGCCTGTTTCTGCTCCTACCCGTCCTCTGCAGAGGGAAGTCAGCAATGGGCTGTCTGCCCGGCTAGATCCAACTCTATCCCACTGGACTCTCTCTTCCAGATCTCCTCTGGCCACGATCTCTGCTGCTCGTGGGTCAGTCTTGACCCAGTGGTATCAGCAGAGGTTCCCAGCTCTGGAGGGGCTGAAGTAGAGCAGACGGGTGGTGTCAAGAGCCCGGACTCTGGAGTCACAAAGACCTGGGTTCACGTCCCAGTTCCATCACTGACTCAGTTCTCTGAGCCTCCCCTGTGACTTGGGGGTCATAATGCTGCTCCCAGGGCCATCAAGACGAGGCAAAAATGGCAGATAATGAAAGCAGCTCCTCACTAAGCAGGTACTAGGGGTCCACAGCCCTGTCCCCACTGAACACACTCACCTCATCGACTGCTCTCCACACCTGTCCCTGTGGACCCCAGAGCACCAAGGGTGGTCTCCTGGGGCTGTGATTTGGTGGCCCTGAACTCCCTCCCTCTGCCTCACCTGTTTCTATCTGCCTCGCCCCACCTACTTGACTAGAGGACCCACCATGGACCCCCCCAAGGGAACTGGGGTGCACAAATCCCAGAGAAGCAAGGGCAGGCGTGGGCCATGAGGTGGGTTGGGTGGCTGGTGGAGAGTGAGTCCCCACGTGTGACAAAGACACACACGCACACACACACCCCTCAAGAAACCTGAATGGTCTGGTTAAGTGGGACGAATCTCTCTCTGTTCTCCATTTGCGCTCTCTCTCTTCCTCATTCGCCTGGGCAGACACGTGTGTCCCAGCAGACGTCACCACACCTGTGCACGGACATCTCAGGTGCACATGGTCCCTCGTCTGCTCAGGTCCCGCAGTCGCACCCCTGCGCTTTTCGCCTGTGGTCACTGGCCTGCCCGGTGCCCAGGTGGGGTGGGGGGATGTGGGCACTCTAGGTTCCCCTGAGCACCCCAGTGGGCTTGAGCCGATGGGTGATGAGCTCTTGCTGACGTTCCAGGTGCCTGGCTGCTGGTTTGGGGTAGAGCAGAGCCTTCGAGGGTGGGGAGGGTGGAGCAGGGAGACCCCATGGGCAGCCGCAGAGATGGGGTGCTGCCTGGTGGGGTAGTGGTGGCAAGAAGTGGTTGGAATGTGGCGGACTGTTGAAGGTAAAGCACTGGGACTTGCTGGTGGATTGGGTGTGGATTAAGTTTGGGACGCCCATTAGACATCCAAGAGGAGATATCTAGAAGGCAGTTGGCTAGAACAACCTCTTGGGAGGAGGTGATGTTCTCAAGCCTGATGGAGGAGGGAGACCCCAGCTGCCACGTGCCCAGGCCACGTAGCTGGCAAAGAGCAAGGCTGGGACTTGAGGCCTCATCTGAATCCAGGTCCATGCTGGGAACCACATGCCGTGGGTCCCACTGCGTGCCCGCCCTGGGCTGGGACACGGGGATGAAGGACGGCGTCCTGCCCCCTGAGGGTCCCACTGCGAGTCGGGGAGTTGGAGATGAACAGTGAGTAATGAAGAGTGTGTCTGGGTGGTTATTCTGTCTGGACGTCACTCCATAGATGGGGAAACTGAGGCCCAGATTGGAGCAGGGGCTTGCCTATTATGACAGAGCCTCTGGACCCTTCAGGAGGAGGAAGGGAGGTGAAGGGGGAAGGTCAGGCGTGCTGCGTGGGCCTGGCAGTGTGTTCATGGAAGATGCGGGGTGAGGGACCTCTCTCTGGCTGCTGTGCAGGGGCTCCGGGGGGGCTCACCGTGGCAGCTGCCCAGGGGGGCGGAGGAGAGAGATGGCCACAAGGGAGCTGCCCCTTGAATTTAGGTCATGCTGACGTGATGTGGAGGCAGGTGGTTGAAAGAAGAAAGATTACAGAAAACCCACAGCAACATCAGCCCCCACTTGGCAAAATCTGAATTGACATGATGTTTGGTCTGCTTTGGAGACCCAGAATGGCCTCAGAGTGAAGTGCTGTGAAGCTGTCCCTTCTTAGGGACAGAGGGAGGGCAGATGGCCCAGGGCCGGGCAGAGTCACCGGCAGGGGCATGGAGCGGGCAGCTTTGTCCCCATCTCTCTGGAAGTCCTTCTGCCCTCCCAGGGGGTGCTGACAAAGGCCTCTGTGACCGATGGCCTCAGGAGTGGAGAGAGCAGGGAGGCAACAGTGGCCCCTTGGCTTTGTCTTGGCTGCCTGGGGGTAACGGCCTGGTTTCTCAAGAGTCCCCTGTATCCTACAGAATGTAGCTCCCTGATGGCAGGGCCTGCTGGGTGTTCTCTGCTCACCCCCTAGCTCTGCAAGGTGCCAAGCATGTAGTAAGTGAATAAGAAAATGCAAGACCCTCTACCTTTCCCCCCACACTCACTCCAGTATGTATCTGGGGCAAGGGGGCTCAGTCACTTGTACAAAGTTTCAGGACTCACTCAATGCCACACAAGGCTCCCCAGGGCCTGGCACTTGGGTCCCCTGGCCCCCAGCATGGTTTGGGAGAGTGAGGGACGCCATCCCTGTCAGAGCACAGTGGGTGTAGGCTCTGGAGATAGAGGATGTCTGGGTTCAAACTGTAAAGCTACCTTTTTTTTTAAAGATTTATTTATTTTGGAGGAGGGAGAGACCCATGGGGGAAGGAGCAGAGGGAGAGGGAGAGAGTGCATCTGGAGCAGACTCCCTGCTGAACGTGGAGCCCGAGGTGGGGCTTGATCCCACGACCCTGAGATCATGACCCTGAGCCAAAACCAAGAGTTGAAACGAAGAGTCGGATGCGCAACCGACTGGGCCACCCAGGCGCCCCTACAACTATCTTTTACAAAACATGTCATAGTGGGTGACATTTTAACTTGTCTGAGTCCCAGTTTCCTATTCTATAAAATTCTGCATCAGAAGATGTTTTGGAGGAGTCAATGAAGAAAAAACGCACATGGAATACTTAGCCTGGAGCTGGGCAGAAAATAAGCAACCGAGGAAAGATGATATTATTATTATTTTAGTAGTTGTTGTTGTTTATCATGATGCTTGTTCATGGAGCAGGGGCCCCGCCTGGCCTGTCGCTGCTGTGTCCCCTGAGACCACGCTGGCCCAGACACAGCAGGTGCTCAGAGGCCGCTGCCCGTGGCGGGGTCCCCTCCGTCCAGCAGGATGCAGCCCCCCCGCCCCGACGCCCCATCTGCCACAGGGACGGCAACAGAACCATGTGACTCTCGAAGAAGGCTCTGTTTCGTGGAATTCTCCATCTCTTTTTCCCTTCAGCCTGGGATCCATCGCCTTATTGACTTGAGCGGCTTTACATGCCGCTCGTCTCTGGCAGAATGACAGAGAGCCAAGGTCTCGGCGCCCTTTGCTCCAGCTTTTATCTGCCTGATTTCAGGCAGTTGGAGCCCCGGCCGCCACTCAGCGGGAGAAACGTCCAAACTATATTAAATCCAAGATGTGGGCAGGTGACAGGAGAACACTTGTCACCCACCTCTTGACCATCCCCCTGGTCCTGAGCCTGCAGTAGGGAGAGGTCTCTGTGCACTGAGCCCTGGCTCCTTGTACCTTCACTTCTCCATAATCACAGTCTTGGAATTGGAAGCAATTTTCTCGAGGTGAGAGCTGACAGTGACCAGACGCAGGAGCTTCATGCCAGGACAGCACCCGGCTGGAGTGCCCAGTCGAGCGGGTACCTCACAGGAGCTCCTGGGCTGGGTTGTTTTCTCCTTTTAGTTTTTATTAGTTTTTTAAGCTATGAAAGTGAGGTAAGCTCACTCTGAAAGTCCTAGCCATGTGGAATCATATAAGGGTTTTTTAACTGTCCTGTTCCCTTGCCTGAAACTCACTAACTCACTTCCCAGATGAAACACTGCAATTATTGATCACAACGAGCTCGCTGGATCGTGCCCACTAGGGCCCTTTGGATTCACTGCTCTTTCAACCCACAGTCATCAGCCCCAACTATCCTTTTTAAGGATAGTTAAGGGGCTCAGAGTCACAGGGTGACCTCCAAGGCCACTCAGCTGGTTTCAAAGCAAGGGCTGAACGCACATCTCTGTGCCTTCCCACTCGACTCACACTGACTGTTAATGGCTTGGCATATATAGGTATTTCCTAAGTGTATAAAAACTTGTCTTTCTTTTATGAACATGAGATCATACTCTAAGCATCGTCTTGCAGCTTGCTCTTTAATTTGAGGGTATTTTCCTACGTGTCCCTTTCCCCCCGAACGTCCTTTGTGTCGGAGGCACCCACATTTGTTTAGCTGGTCCTTCTCAGGCGAATGTTCAGGTTGTGTTGGGTTTTCCGCTATTATTGGCAAGGCTGCAATATGCACATAACTCTCTGACTTCTTTTCCAGATATTAATTTTGATGGTACAAGCACTATATGTATACATTCTCTTTGTCAGATAGTTGAACGATTGAGACAAAGACTTCCCTGGGCTACCCTGTTCTGCAGTCACCTCCACATTTCAGTCCCCTCTCCATAGTAACCTCTGTTATCTGGGTGACACATAATCCTTGCAGACCTATTTCTATGCATTTCTATGCATACATATGCATGTGCTTTTGCTTTGGGTGTTTTAAAAAACATGCAAGGTATCACGCAATATGCATTTTTGTGCATTTGGCTTTTTTCTCCACTAGGGACATCTCCGACATCTTTATATGTTGGTACGTAGAGAGCTACCTCATTCCTTTTAACGAGGCTGTGTGTCATGTTTCGTGGTACAGATGCATCATCTTTTTTAAAACCATTTCCTTATTGATAGATATTTAGGTTCCTTCCATTTTTTCCCCTCTCTATAAAAAGTACTGCAGTAAACATCCTTGTGCATGCCTCATCCTATGCACGTGGGAGCAGATCTATACTAGAGAGTATAGATCCCCAGGCATGGGATTGCTGGGTTGAAGGAATCGCCAGGCCCGGTCTTATCTGAGGCCACCGGAGGCTGGGGGTCCCAGGGGGCAGGGGGCTGGCTGTTGCAACAGCATGAGGCGTGATGACAGGGAATCCACTCACTGTGGCCGTGTTCTCAGTGGCTCCTGAGGGCACTGTCAGCTCCGGAAAGTCCTGCGGTCCGAGCAGCTCTCTGGACAGCACTGTCAGAACAGCTGTGCAGGTCCCACTCTCTCTCTCCCTCTTTGTACTCACTGGAGGGTGGGCTGGCCCATCCAGACTGACCAGTTATTTTGGTGGTTTTGGTCCGTTTCTACTAGTTAGCTCTACTAGGGAAGGTGGGGGAAAAATGGCCCAAGCGTTACCTGGCTAGGTGTCAGACAGAACTCTGCCCTCCAGGAGTTGCAGTCATGCAGGGACACGGACTTCTGCCATCTGACCAGGGCTGTGACAGGGGTGAGCACAGGATGCTACGGGGGCACCAGGGCGCTTCGCACAGAGCCCGGGGTTGGGGGGGGCAGTCAAAGGAGGTCCTGTTGGAGGGGCTAGCTGAGTGGGTCTTAAAGGACGTGTGTATATACTCAGAACATCTGTGTATTTATATGTTTGCTTGCTGGTTATTTATTCGCGGTTGGTTTGTTTTTAATCCCATCACCAGTCTCCCCCTTCATCTGGTAATGGTGCACGCCTCTGCAGTTTTGATCTCCGACCGAGCACAGGGATGGACATGTGATCCCGGCCAGCCAATCAGAGCGCTTCATCCCTGAGGCCCCAGGAAGCCGGCCAGCTCCCGCCAATCAAGGCCTTCCCTGGGATTTTTCTGCTGGGGTTGGTGGGAGAAACCCCCTCTTGCCTTCTGAGGCGTGGAACTCAGAGTGGAGGCTTGGGGTCAACCTTCTTGGACCTCATGGGGCATGCCCAGGTGCAGTGGGAGAACCTGAGGCCATTTTGCAGAAAGAAGCAGAGACAGAGATGAAAGAGGGTGGAGAGAGCGTGCTGAGATCCTGTTTCTGGCCGTCTTTTTTAATGCCCCAAGAGCTCTGAGCTGCTTCTCGGTCCCTGGGGCCAAACATCCCTCCTCTAAAAGGCCTCAGGGGCTGGACTGGGGTCTGTTGCTGTGGCCCAGAGTCTTGGCTGATATTGGGGGTGGTTATGAGGGCTCCAGATGGGCAGAAAGGGCGGCTGGGTATGAGGGTCCCTCTGACCCAGCTTCCTGACGTCAGGATCCCTTCCTAGCCTCTGTCCACTCGTCTTCTAAAACCCAAATCAACCGTGATTGTTCTTTCTTAAAACACTTCAGTGGCTCCTCATTTTCCTTAGGGTCAAGTCCAAACTCCTTAGCCTGCTGCACTGGGCTCTGCATGGATTGGCCCTTGTCTGTCGCACCTCACTGACCACAAATTAGGTTCCAGCCGTACCACACTTCTTGATGCTCCATGCATAGGCCCTTCTCTCTCCTCCAAGCCTTTGTACATGCTAGTCCCTCGGCCTGGAATACCTGTCCTTCGCTTTTCTACCTTACCCTCTCCCCACTTTTTTATCAGGACGATTCCTACTCCCCTTCTGGTTTGGAAGTAAATATGCCTTCCTCCAGGAAGCCTGCCTGCCTGCTCTCCTGCTCTGAGCTCCCACAGCGTGGCATTATCTGGCTCATTATGGGACTCTGAGCTCTATGAAAGCAAGTTGATGTTCATCTTGTTCATTACTGCCCTCATGCACACCAGCTTCCTGCATACTGTTAATAGATATGGGGGGGAATTAATCAACATGTGAGTCCTAGTTCAAGAGGCACAGGGTGTGGTGGAAGCTGCTTGACTTTGGAACAAGACAGACGTGGGTCCTGATTGTGCCTGCACTTGGCTATCCCTTGGCAAATTACTTCATCTTTCTGAGCATCCATTTCCTGAAATGCAGATGGCAATATTCTTGCCCACCTATTGGCTATTGTGAGAAAGACAGGGGAGGTGGTAGCGTTTGGAGAACTCAGAGGCGTTATGCAAATGGTAAGCTTTGTTTTTAAAGCAACAGTTTAGGGCGCCTGGGTGGCTCAGTTGTTAAGTGTCTGCCTTCTGCTCAGGTCATGATCCCGGGGTCCTGGGATCGAGTCCTGCATCGGGCTCCCTGCTTGGCGGGAAGCCTGTTTCTCCCTCTCCCACTCCCCTGCTTGTGTTCCCTCTCTCACTGTGTCTCTCTGTCAAATAAATAAATAAAGTCTTAAAACAAAGCAACAGGTCAATGAGAATCAATACATAGAAATTCTTCTGGCAAATTTTCTGGTCTTTTATTCCCCCTCAGGGTGAAGGTACTGAACACCCTGGCTATAGGGAAAGGGAAAAGGAAAGGCAGACACACCAAGAGCTACAAAGTATCAAGATCTGTATTAGACAAGTTGAGTATATTACTTTTCTCCAGAAAGGTTTCCAATGACTTTCATTAGATTAATTGCTAAGTATTTTATACTTTTTTTTCTGTTGTAAATGGCACCTTTTTTCTTTTACTGATGCGTGGAAGTGTAATTAGGATTATATTTAACAAACTTGTTAAGCTTCTTTATTTTTTATTGAGGCATAAATTGACAAAACAGTAAGATATTTAAAATGTACAATGTGATGATTTGCTATATGTATAAACTTCTTTATTAATTCTATTTTTTTAATCTGTACATTCTTTTAGCTTGTCCACATAGACAATCACATCATCTGCAAATAATGACAGTTTTGTTTCTTTCTCTCGCCTTTCTTTCCTTTTCTTTCTAATCTTCCTAGCAGTGGTGGTGGCAGGTACCCCCGTCGTATTCTGATTTCAAAGGGAAAGCTGTTTCTGTAGAGCCATAATGTATGACGTCTGTGCTAGACTTTTCAGAAATGTTCTTTATCCTGCTAAAAAAGCCTACTTTATTCTCAGTTACCTAGGAGTTTACCCTTGAAAGGATACTGAATTTTATTTACATCTTACTGAGCTATTCATATGATTTCTCTCTTTTAACCTTTCAGTGCGATGATTCACATTAATTTTCTGATATTGAACCAACCTTGCATTCCTGAAATAACCCCAACTTAGTCGCAATGTGTTTATTGTTTATACATTGATGGATTTCATATGCTAATATTATGTTTCAGAAGTTTGCATTTTTGTTTTTTTTTTTTGGCTTGTTTATTTTCACTTTTTTTTTTTTTTTGGCATTTTTGTTCTTGAGGGAATTTGGTTTGTAAATTTTCACTCCCATATTGTTCTTGTCCGGCAAACTGGAAACCTTTTTGAAAGACTAGATTGATCTCTATCTGAAATGTTTGAGAAAGCATGTGATGAAACCATCTGGGCCAAATGTCATCATGGGAGATTTTTACTTCTAATCCAGCTTCCTTAATTCTGTCATAATGTTATACAATTATGTAGTTTTTAAAATGCCTTTTTTGAGTCAGTTTTTGTAAATTGTATTTTTACAGGAATGTGTCTGTGTCATCTGTTTTCACATTTATTGTCATAAAGGTGTCCCGATATTCTCCTACTTATTGATCTGTTTAATCCTGGTGGCTTCTATCATCTGGTCTCTTTCCCATGGTTAATGCTGTTTATTCATGCCTTCTCTCTATTATTTTCTTTTCTTATTTCAACCATGCCAGGGGTGACTCTTCTTTTAGTCTTTTCAAAGAACCGACTTTTGGCATTGCCGATGCTCTCTGTTGTATGTTTGCTTTACCCACTCTGTGCCCCAGTGTCTCCATCTGTAAAAAGAGGGACAGTAACTGTATGCATCCTGTATGCTTGTTGGGAGGTTTACTTGAGCTAATTCATGCTAGAACTGTGCTTGGCACATAGTAGGTCCTCAACAAGTGTTTTCTCTCATTTCTCTTTGCTCTTCTTTTTGTTAATAACTTCTGTACACCCCTCTTTCCTTTCCCCACGTTTCTTTAAGTTTATTCTGTCATTCGTTTCCTAACTTCTTAGTTTGAATACTTCAGTTTGGAGTTCTTTTCTAATGTAAGCATTTAACACTATGATCCTCCAAATGCCACTTTCCTGGCACCCAACAAGTTTTAGTATATTGTAGTGTCATCATTGTTTCCCTGTGTAATTTGATTTTGACAGTTTTGTTTCTTTCTCTCGCCTTTAGAGATACGTTTTAATGTCTAAACATAGGGCATCTTTTTCTAGTTACCTCTTTTTGGTTTTTTTTTTGTTTTTGTTTTTTAAAGATTTTATTTATTTATTTGAGAGAGAGAGAGTGAGAGAGCACAAGAGAGGGGAGCGGGAGAGGGAGAAGCAGACTCCCCGCTGAGCAGGGAGCCCAATGCGGGACTCGATCCAGGGACTCCAGGATCATGACCTGAGCCGAAGGCAGTCGCTTAACCAACTGAGCCACCCAGGCGCCCTAGTTACCTCTTTTTGTAGTACTTTTTTTTTTTGAGAGAGAGAGAGAGGGCATGAGTGGGGTGGGGGGCAGAGGGAGAGAGAGAATTCCAAGCAGACTCCCCAATGAGTGTGGAGCTTAGAGTGGGGCTCGATCTCATGAGCCTGAGATCATGATCTGAGCCAAAGTCAGACGCTTAACCAACTGAGCCACCCAGGCGCCCCTTGTTACTACTTTCTAACCTAATTGCTTTGCCATCTGAGACCAAGTTCCAATCCTTTGAAATTTGTGGAGCTTGTTTTATATCCTGGTGTAAGGTCTGGACTTCGGTCTATTGAATCTCTTCTTCTAGCACTTTTCTAGATGTTTGAAGATGCCTACTTCATCTAATGAGTTGTAAAGTTAATCAGTATTTTTATACTGCTTCTAAATAATTCAAGAAGCCCAGAATGCTCTGATCACCCTTTACCTGGGGTTCTTTCATGGTATTTTTATTCTCTCTTGTTAATTTCTAGCTTCTGAAATGAGATATTATTATTTATTATTGTTGTTGAAATTTATCACTAGGATTATTGTCTCATACATTTTATTTAGTGTTACTTTAAGCTTCCCAGGTGATAATCAGCACATCATCATTTTGTCTCTCAGTCCTTACTTGGTGACTTGATTTCCTTCTGCCTAAACCACATCTTTCGGCGTGGAATAACCTTTTGCCTGAAAAAGGCATGCTTCAGAATTTATCTCCTGCTGGGGATACTCCTTGTTTTCGCTTGTCTGAAAATGTCTTTGTTTTGCCATTTGTGAAAGATAGACTTGCTAGCCTTTCTACGTCGATGGTGGGTTTTTCTCGGCACACAGAAAATCGTACCTCACGGTCTTTTCATGCCCCTGCCATCACTGCTGAGAATTAGCCACCTTTGCTTTGTAGGCGTCTGTCTCTTCTTCTTGTGGCTGCTTTTAAATATTCTCTTTTTCTTTCTTTTGGTATTCAGCAGTTTTACTATCTATATTTTGGTGTGGCTACTTTAAAATGGATCTCATGTCATGTGTTTCAGATGAAGTTGCTGTCTTCCAACAGTTCTGGTTCATTGTCTTCAAGCAGTTGTCCACTGCCATTGTTTCTTGGCCTCTCCTTCTTTTCCATCTTGCGTGCTTGTGCTGCGTCCTTCCAGCTCACAGACATGCTCTGCACCAGTTTCTAAACTGCCATTTTCCTTAGTCCATTCTGAAATCTGTCTGTCTGTCGATCTGTATTTTTTCAGGAATTGGCTCATGTGATGGTGGAGGCTTAGCAAATCCAAAATCTGCAGGGTAGGACATCAGGCTGGAAGAGCTCCACATACAGAGTTCCCAAATTCAGAAGTGCAAGACATAAAGCATTTTCTCTTTCCATGACTGGTCTTGACATGTCTGGAGCCCATTCTGCAGGGCGGTGGGAATCTGACCTTGGTTCCAGGATGACTCCCTCCTTTCCCCAGGGTTATGTCCCATCAGGGGCCTACTCTCCATCTTGGTACCTGTGGAAATATCGTCTGCCCTCCCCAGGGCTGTGGAGACATGCAGGGAGTTGGACCTTGTCCACCTGTGGGACCACCCTGAGCTAGCCCTCTTTTTTGAAGTTCTGGGCTGCACGACCCCTGAGGGGGCAGGAAGCAGGGAGGGCAGACAGGAAGAAGAGAAAATGAGCAGATCCTGTGGCCCACTTTCGCGCCCTCTTCCCGGCTGTGGTCCCTGAACTTGGGTCCCGTGTCTGAGTAGGGGCAGGAACAGGTGTGTGACTAGACCAGACAGAATCTGTCAGTGCTGGCCCATGGACAGGATTAACCCCACGCAGAGCTGTGGGACCCACCTGGGATGCCTTGGGGGTGAGGTGGGCCTGAGGCAGAGCACATTTGCAGGCCGACTTGGGAGAGAATGATATCATTTTTGTTTATGTCTCCATCAGGTTCAGCCCATTCAATAGACTGAGTACATATATATTTTGTATTTTATAGTGGGGCATTGGGACTCCCATATGCTTCTCCCCAAAAGCTTCAGGCATAAATATACTTACCACAGGCTTACCTATAATAGAAAAAAAAAAAAAACCCACAACTTGACAAGATGGGTTTGGTTAACTAAACTGTGAATCATCTGGAATATTCTTTTTTAAAAAATATTTTATTTACTTATTTGAGAGAGAGAGAGAGCGGGGAGGGTGGGGAGCAGAGGGAGAGAGACAAGCAGACTCCGCACTTAGCGCAGAGCATGACGTGGGGCTCAATCTCACGTCCCCAGGATCATGACCTGAGCTGAAACAAGAGTTTGACGCTTAACTGACTGAGTCACCCAGGTGCCCCTGGAATATTCTGAAGGCAATGTAAACATTGTTTATGCTTGTACTAGAGGGGAAATGCCTCATGCTATAATATTAAGTTTCTAAAAAACCCTAGGATGCTAAATTATTCATACAGATTGATAATAACTGTGCCTGAAAAACTGATTAAAAAACACGGGAAGAAATGCAACCAAATGTTAAAAATACACCTTTGGGTGTTGAGAATACACAGTAAAAAGAAAAACAAAACACTTATTTTTTTTTTTTATTGCCAGTATACACTGCTTTAATTTAATTTTTTTTTTAAAGATTTTATTTATTTATTTGAGAGAGAGAGAATGAGAGAGAGAGAAAGCACATGAGAGGGTGGAGGGTCAGAGGGAGAAGCAGACTCCCTGCCGAGCAGGGAGCCCGATGCGGGACTCGATCCGGGGACTCCAGGATCATGACCTGAGCCGAAGGCAGTCGCTTAACCAACTGAGCCACCCAGGCGCCCTTAATTTAATTTTAAAGTGCATATAGTTATTGTTGTTTTTCCTAAGTAGCTGGCGGAAGCTTTCAAACTCTCCTTCCACCCCCTCCCACTCCCCCTCCGTGACTGATGGAGGCAGCGGTTGGGTTCGCAGACTGGAGTCTTTCCTGGTTATGAGAGTACGATCATACTTCACGCAACACCATTTCCCAACAATTTTTTTTTCCCTTCTAAGTTGTCTTGGAAATGTCTCTCTGACAGCATTATAGATGTACCTCATTTAAACGTAACAACTGTGTTTCATTCTGTTGTGTGGATGACCATGATTTATTAGCAGACCCCCCACTGGTGGACATTTGGGGGTTTCTGGTTTCTCCTAGTACAGGGCTGCTAGGAACACCCCGGAATGTGTATGCTTTCTGCTCTTCATGAGCATTTCTGTAGGTCAGACTCCCGCATGTGGACTTGCTGGGTCAGAGGTTATAACCATTTCAATTTTGGTCAACATTTCCCAATTGCTTTCCAGCTGGTGGGAGGCCTGGGTGGGCGGGGCGGGGGGGGGCGTGGCGCTGGGTATTGCTTTCATAATAGAGATAAGAATAACAAAATAAATTTTAGCATTATTTTTTAAAATTTTAAATAATTGTCCCTAAGCCTCCCTACTCCCATTCTCTTGGGCTGCAGGGATGTCCTGGGCCATCAGTCCTCAGGTGTGATTCTGAGCAGCGAGCTCAACTATTTACTGTAAGACACCTAGTTGTAAGGAGATGGTGCACATTTTAATGCATATTTTTAACATGGGCCAAAATCGTGGAATTGATCATTTTCTTTTTGGTTATCATGAGCACACCTAGTCTGAAGAAATCTACTTTTTTTTTCTTTTTGTAGAATAATTTTTGGCATTTCACAGACTTACATTATGAATGTCAAGGTAATACATTTTATTTTTTCATTGTTTTGTGGCAACTAAGTGGCAAATGATTCAAGTGTATTTGAAATCAGAACCAACCAACCAACCCCGCCACCCCCATTCCTCAAGGTTCTGCTTAGAATAAGCAACTGGCCATGGGTCAGGAGGACCAGGTTCTAGGCCAGCCTCTGTCATTTTCTTATTGTGTGACCAACATGCCTAAGTCGCCCTATCTGTGCAGTGGGTGCTCAGGGCCTGGCTTCTGGACCCATCCCCTATTCTGGCTCGACCTCTCTGCCCCTGGGGCTTGTATCCAGGGTTGGAAGATCTGGACATTTCAGGAAGATGCATTCCTTCTCGTCCTCCGTGGGATGGGAGTGCTGATGTAGTCCTAGGACTCTGGTCCCCCGCCAGGGCTCTGGCTGTTATTTCTGGACTTATCAATTCCAGAGCACAGATGTGCTCCTGTTCCCTGTCATGAAGGACAAGCTGGGGGAGGTAGCATGAGCCTCCTTGTCACCTTGAGGGGCCCCGGAACGTCGGTGAGGTCTCTAAGTTTGGGCACTGAATGCCAATCAAGGCGGGCGAGGGAAGGCACCCTGGCTCACAGGGGCAAGCTGCTAGGTGAGCAGGTCATCCCAGCTCAGAGACTTCAAGTAACTCCCCCAAAGTCACACAGCAGGTGGCAGCTGATTTAAGCCCATTTTCAGAACATGAATGCTGGAAAGCTCTTTACAGATGTCCAAGATGAGCACCCAGTGCACAGATGGGGCAAATCAGGCAGTTGGCCTCGGGTCACACAATGAGAAAGTGACAGAGGCTGGCCTAGAACCTGGTTCTCCAGATCCATGGCCAATGGTTTATTCTAAGCAGAACTTTGAGGAACTGGTTGGGGGTTACTGGGACAGAGGGAAAAGGGCATCGGGGTCTGACAGGAAGAGGGAATGGTCTGGCTTCAGACCGGGGGGCTGTTTTGATGATTGAATAACATGATGTACAGGAAATGCCCCTCATACTGTCTGGCCTAGTCGGTGGGAAACAGTTGTATCTGTCGTGGTTCTTGACTTTAATCTTCCTACTCACTGTCTGCTGTCTGAAGGATCATCATGGCCAGAGTTTACACACCACGGACTCTAACCTCTCCGCAGATGGGAAACCTGAGGCTCAGAGAGATCAATAACTTGCGTAGGGTTACACAGCGAGTGAGTGGCAAGACTGGGGTTTGAACTTAGGTCCATGAGATGCCAAGGGCTTGTCCCGCACCGTGGCCTGCCTGCAAATCCTCCTCGCTCCCTTATAGGGCTGCTTTACTGCCTCAGCTGCATTAAGGTAAATCATTTTGCTCCATCGGTGGGTCGGGGCTCCCTGTGGGCCTGTCCCTGTAGTTGGGGCTGCAGAGGGAGGGGGCTGCTGGGCCCCTGCTCTGGGTTCGCACTTCCCACAGCGGTTGGTTGTTTATCTACTTACTTCATCTGGGGAGGCCCAAGAGGCAGGTCCTGAACCCTACAATAGGAGGCCTCCTCTGGAATTCTGATCACCTTCCCAGGTCACGGGGAAGCAGGAGAAGGAGCTCACGCGTGCATTTCTCCCTGAACCCTGCCTCCTTCCTGTCCCTGTCCTAGGCCCCCTGTCCCTTGTCCTAGGGCTCACCTGGAACATTACTGCAGTCTCCTGACACCCCACCCCACCTGCATACTCCCTCCCCCTACCTCAGGTATTCCGCCCTCCATGTTAGCCCAGAGAGAGCATTCTTGAACACAGCTCTGATCCTGAGCTGCTTCTGCTGCACGACCCTGGGTTGCCAAGAGACAAAGTTCAGAGGGCACAGGCTGGGTGTGTCTGCCAGCTGGCTGTCCAGGACTCTGATTCTCCTCCGGAGAATTTCCCTTCTGCCTATTCTGACTGTTGGTTTAAGCAGGACTGGCCCTGCTCCCAGCTCCCTGGGGCTTGCCTGCAGCTTTTTGGATTCCCAGTGTGGATTATAAACATGAAGCAGGACTGGTGTTTGCCTTTGGGTTCAGTGTTCCTGCAGGGACCTTGCTCACAGCCTGTCTTGTCCACTGTCCTGTCCCCAGAGGCTAAAACAGGGGCCTGGAATATGGTAAGCACTCAAGAAATGGTCAATGAATGAACGAATGAATGTCTGCCCAAAGTTTTGCCCTTTGCCATCTGCTGTGTCCTCCTTGCCTGTCGAACTGTGGAGGCCGTCCCCCCCCAACAAATGACCTTGATCTGCACTTAACCGGGTGTGCCAGGAACCAGTCTGACCTACCTCCCAGGAGACTGGGGCTCTCAGGCTGGGGCTGTGTGCCCTGGAGAAGTTTCCTCCACTCCCTGAACCTCAGTTTCCCCATTTGTACCCTGAGGTTTCTGGGCTAGCTCCCTCTCCCTGAGTCTTTTCTGATTCTCCAGCTCTGACCTGCTCAAGTAGGCCATGTGCCCTGGTGGCCTCGCTGGCCCTGCGGGGGGGGAGGGGGCTGGGCCGTGTTGAGAAGCCTGGCACGTCCACCGTTCATGTCTAATTAGTCTGGTAACTGTTTACTGCCTCTTGAATTCCCTTGGCAAACAGCCCCATTACTGGGAGTAATTTGCCGGCACCGACCTGGGCTGTGAGGCACGGAGGATTCAGAGGATTCGCCCCGGCCCACCTCAGCCTCCACACCCCTGGCGCTCGCCCCTCAAGCCCCCGAGGGCAGAGCGCCCGCCTTCTCTGGGGCCCTGGGACGGGGACTCTGGGGAAACGGGCGGTGCTGCCCAGGGCTTCCAGCACACACTCAGGAGCACGATGGATGGGGCTCGGGTTCCAGCCCTGCTACTGATGCAGGCAGAGTGCCCCCTCGGGCAAGTTCCTTCTGCTCTGACAGCCTCAGTTTCCTCGTCTGTAGAATGGGGATGGCCGTCTGCCCAGTTGTCTTCCCTCTTCCTGGCATCTGCCCCATCCCTTTCCAGGTGACGATAGGGGGGCTCCCAGGGTCTGACCGGATCCTGCCGCCACCCCTGGCCAGGACTCATTGGTCGACAAAGGTGGTCTCCTGACCAGAGCTAAGCCAGTGCGGGCCCGATGCCCTTGGCCTCAGTCACCGAAACTGCAGTGAGAAAGTCGGTCCCTTTCTGGGACTGAAGATGTGACTTCCAGCAACTGTTGGGCCCTGAGTTTTCAGCTGGTGGAAGCAGCCAATGCGGAGGTAAGAGACGGAGCCTAGCGGCCCCTGGCCCCCGGTGGGCCCTGCTGCACCTCGTTGTTCCAGCCTTCCTGCTATCAGTCAGGGCAAGCTGGATTTCTGTCACTTCAACCAGACCAGTCCCGAAGATCCAGGACCAGCAGCCGTTACCGCCCCACTGGCTGTGAGGAAACAAGGTAATGCCAAGCTGCCTGGGGCCCTACTCTGGGCTGGGAGAAGGGGGGTGAGGTACGGGGGTGGGTTTCCTGCTACCCTACAGTCCCATCCTGGGTACGTGGCCCCAAGAGCCTGGGTCCACCTTAAACCCAGAACAGAGAGCATCCTCTGTCAGGACCTTCGCCTCCTTCAGTCTGGATGCTAAATCTTTATTAATAAGAGCCCAGCAGAGAGTAAGGCTCAAAGGGAATGGCCGCAGGCTTCTAGGGGAGTGGGCTTTATTAATAATGAGGAATGGAGGGAAAATGCCTTAACTCTAGTCTGGGCCCACCTGAGGGGCTGTTACTGGCATTGTGAGGACGGTGGTTGGGGACCAAGTTCCTTCACAGGAAGTGCCCGCATGGTCTCTGCACCTGATCACCATTCATTTGTTCACAAATGGACACTGAGCATCCACCAGGAAGTCCCAGGAGCGCCCTGGGTGTACCTGGTGGCAGGTTCCTCCTCTCGCGGAGCTCAGCGATGGGCAGGGAATGCCCACAGAGGGAACAGAGTGCTGGGCTTCAGGAACAATGTGCGGTTTGGTGAGGTTGGAGTGGACTGGATCTGGTCTGTAGGAGGATGGGGCTGGAACTGCGGAAAGATGGGGAGTAGGCTGGATGGATGAGCAGGTGTTCCAGAACAGAATTCCACTGCTCCTACGGGGGCCCTCCGTGATGGGGGCGTGCAGGTGCCCCATGGTGTGCATGGTGAGAGCACCTAACCTTGGGCCCCCCTGCCAGCACCACATAGCTCTCCAGATGACCCAGGGAAGAAAGCCGGGAATGAACTCTCCTGGATCCCTGCCTGGAGGAGGCACGGCCCTCAGCCTTCAGGCTTTGCAGGGCAATGGGACTTTGAGGCAAATTCCTGGGTGACTCCAGAAGGGGGCGTTCTCTGGGCCAGGTGCTTGACAAGAGCTTGTTTCTGGGCAGAGACCTGCCTGAGGGAAAGCTCGGACCAGGGCGGCTTCTGTCTCTGCACGCTGCCCTGCAATTTTCCTCCTCCTGGGTGGTGAGAGCATTCAGCGTGGGGTTGCTGGTGCCCCAAGGCAGGCTGGGACAGCAACTGCTCATCTTTGGGGTTTGGCATTTGAGGTGTTCCCGCTGCATGGCTCTCTGGGCCTGGCCCCCGGGGGTCCCGTGGCTCCCGGACCCGGCATAGAAGCCGGGTCTGGGGAGACGGAGCCTCGGCCAGCCCAGCAGAGCCCAGAAGAGGCCTTTGATTCATGAACCACTGGACTTGGGTGGAGTTAGCCACCACCCGGGTTTCCAATTGATTTCCAGGGGGAGGAGGATGGAACTATAAACTTCTAGAACGCGCTCGCAGCCTGGTGGGAATCTGAGCCCCCGCAGTGGGCAGGAAGTGACTGACCCACCCAGGCCTCCTAGAGGGAAAATAATGAGGTAAGGAAAACCCATCTTTGTGGGGCTCGTCTGGGGCCTCAGAGACAGAACTGCTGCGTCTGGAACATGTGCCCAGCTCTGCAGATGCAAGGGGCCCGGTGGAGAGAAGGTGGCCTCCCCTCCCCTCCCCTCCTGGCTCAGAGGAGGCTCCGGTTTGCAAAGGATGAAGTCGGCAGAGTCCTGGCAACTTTAGAACTCAGGGGTGATCTCCGGGGACCTATCCTCCCCACAGCCCCCAGCCGGCGCCTGTCCTGCAACCTCCTTCCCCAGGTGGGCCCTGGGTTCCCTGCAGGCTTCAAACAAGGAAGGGAGGAGGGAACCACCTTCTCTGTGGGTTTGGGAAAGGGAGCCCTGGATCAGAATTCCATGGGCTGCTTCCACCTGCTGGCTGCGGGACCTCAGGTTAGCTCCATGCACACCCTGGGCCTCAGTTTCCTTGCCTGTGAAACAGGAGGCTGCGGGATGAGATGAGATGCCACATGGGGGTGGGATGTGTGGAAGGGTCCCAGGGCGACGGATCCCAGGTAGAGAGCTGACTCTGATGGCCATCGTCTGTGTGATCCTGGGCGTGTGCCTTAGCCCCTCTGAGCCTCAGTTTGCCCCTCTGTGAAGTGGGAATAGAGTGATGGCCAATGCTTCGTACTGTGTGGGGCATGTGGTCAGTCATCAGGGTGCTTACCGACCCCCTTCTCCCGGGTGGCCCGCCCGGCCAGGGCAGCAGCTGCGGGTCTGGCCCTGTGCGGGCTTGGGTTGGAGGAGGGGCTCCGTGCTGATGAAGCTGGTGGATAAAGCATCTCCCCCCCCATCCCCCACCCACTGGTGCTTAGAGAGGAAGTCATGACACCGAATCTGAATCCTGGCCTGGCTGCGTCACTGGCTGTGAGGACATGTCCCCTCTTTGCTCCTCAGTTTCTTCCTTTGTAAGATGGGGAGCACGATAAAGACCGCAGACGTTCCCGAATGACTATTCTATGCCAGGCATATTGTAAATACTTTACATATAAGAAGTCATTTAGCCCTCACGACAATCCCATGAGGGTAGTATTATTATCTTCCCACCTTACAGGTGAGGAAACTGAGGCTCAGACTGGCAAAGCAGGTTGGCTCAGGTCACACACAAGCGGGGGTATAAGCCCAGGTCTTTGACTCCGAGGTCCAAGCTGGAACCCATGGCCATGTGCTGCCCCCATGGTGTTTCTAAATAAGACAATGATTTGGATGGGCTGGTTCAGCGAGATGGATGGGCCGAGCCCAGAGCTGGGGGTGATGGTGGGGACCTGGGTGGTCCAAGGAACTCCTCAGGGGTGATGCACTATGCTTGGGGCTAAAAAGACTGGTTGGATTTGGGGCCCAGGTTGAAGGGACAGTGCTGGGGACATGGAACTCCATGCCACTGAGCATAGGCTGGGAGGGCCAGACCTCAGGGACAAGGTTCACCTTGGGGGCAACAGGGAGAGCCTTTGGGAATTGCTTATGGGGCTAGAAAATGCTCAGGCCTGGCTGCAGGCTCTGATATTCTTGGGTACCACTCATTATCATGTTAGCTGGTTTTCTGTGTCTTTTATTAGGCAGTTGCATGTTTTCCAATATTTCAATATTATTGTTTTGTCAACTTGATGTCTTAGATTCTGTAATTGGGGGAAGAGTTGAGACTTTCCTCCTCTGCCATTACTCAGTTCTATGGACTTGTCCTGCCTTATTACTTAGCAAGTAATATGTTTTCATGAATTTTCATTGATTTCCAGATAGAAATATTTCTTGATGCCTTTTTTTTTTTAAGATTTTATTTATTTATTTGACAGAGAGAGAGATAGCGAGAGCAGGAACACAAGCAGGGGGAATGGGAGAGGGAGAAGCAGGCTTCCCGCGGAGCAGGGAGCCTGATGTGGGGCTCGATCCCAGGACCCTGGGATCATGACCTGAGCCGAAGGCAGACGCTTAACGACTGAGCCACCCAGG
>NC_138372.1:21222211-21234896 GCF_054177405.1 Leptonychotes weddellii | reverse complement strand
GTGCAGCCCAGCCCTGCTGGGGGGGCCTCGCTGTCCCCACTGCCGGCCCCCACTCAGGCCTGCACCCATCGCCGCCCTTCCAGCCTTCCTGGTCCTCCCGGCTTCCCAGAGAGATGGCCTAGTCTGTGGGGGACATCCAGGCAGAGTGAGCCGCACTCACCAGGGTGCTGGGGTGGGGGCGCTCAGCAAGGAGGCTGGAGGAGGTTGGGAGGGAGGGCCTCCCAGATAGGGTCAGGGGCTAGATCGAGAAAGGTGAGCTGCATTAGGGAGGGGTGAGGACGGGTGAGGAGGGTGAGGAGGGGTGAGGAGTAGCTTCTCTCTGTCCTCCTGTCCCCTCCGGCAGTGGAGTTGAGGGAATGAAATCCCAACTCCCAGGCTCTGGGCAGAGGCTGAGAACTGGGTGCTGGAGATAAGGAGGAGGGAGGCAGGGATGGGGGTGGGGGTGCCCAGGCCCGGGACCCTTAGGGGGATTTTCTGTCATCAGCGGGGGGGGCTCTCCCAGGAGGACTCATTCCCTGAGACCCACCTCCTCCTGACTTCCTCAGTGGATGCGGCAGCAATGCGCATACTCAGGTGAACCACTAGGTGCAGGTCCCGTTGCTGCTAGTTAACCATGTTGACTTGTAAAACAGCCATTTCAATCGATCCAAAGTGCATTTTTGCCACCAGCCGGGAGCAGGTTGCTTTTCCTCCATCAGAAACCCGCTCAGTGGGCAAGATGCCTCACCCCACCCCCAACCCCGGCCCTTCTCTTCCCTCCCCTCCCTTCCTGGAGGACAGAATCCACACAGAACCGAGAGATCCTCCAGAGCAGCATCTCCCTGATGTTGACCTGACATTTGGCTTCATCAGCACCATCCAGGGGGCTCTAAGCAGATGGAACCCCCAGTTCCACCCCCTGAGACCCCCAATCAGGGGTTGGGTGGGCCCTGCCCTGCTCAGGGACACCCACCTGCTCCCTGTTGCCTGCTGGAAAAATCTAACTCTTCATCCCAGCATTAGGGCCCCTGGAATCGGGCTCACCTCACTCTACGCGCACCCCCCAACCTCCCCTTCCCCACAGGACTTCCTGGCAGGAGGAGGTCTGGTCCAATATGATTGGATGAAATGAGTTTTACTGCACAGCTGCTGTTGGTCCGTCCCTGGACCTGAGGCTGGTCCTGTGCCCCCACTCACAGCTGGGGAAACAGAGGTGCAGGGGGCTCAGGGGGCTGAGCTCAACTCCCATCTCTGTCCACAGCCATGGCTGCTGCTCTTCCTGCCTCATGGCATTCCTCCTTTCATTTATCCATTTGACAAATATTTATTGAGCACCTGCTACATGCTCAGCTCTATTCCAGGGGCTCAGGACATAACGGGCAACAAAACAGACAGCCTGCCGAGGAAGGTGGTCAGATACGGTTGGGGAGTCGGACAATTTATTACTCAGACAGCAAAAGCAAGATCAAGAAAAGTGCCAGTTCCCTGTGTCCCATGTCCCATAGGATGACACCAAAACACAAGGGGCCAGATGACAATGCGACATGGGCAGCGGGCTGATCCGGGGATGAGGAGCCAATCCCATGCATACCGTTTTGTCACCTGCAGCTGTACCCTAAGGAAGACATGCCCGTGTTCTGAGAGGACCTCAGGCCATTCAGCCAAGACCTATCAGCTCTGACTGTCTTGCCTTCATGACCTGGGTGGAGAGTGCAAGGTGGCCAGGACACCCAGACACAGCCATTTCCCTAGGCAGCCCTGTCCTCATGGGACCCAGGCATCAGGTTGTTTTAAAGCTTCCAGGTAATTCTAATTGGCAGCCTGAGGTGAGGGCCTTGGTCTAGATTTTGCTCGATTTCTGAGGTTTCCTTGCATCACTGCCTGATACACAGACAAACACATTGGTCCTATACTCTGTATCACATAGAGTATAGACCTGTCTATCCACCACTCTCTGTCTCTGTCTCTGTCATATACAGTACTTAGCTGGTAAGCACCACTCATCTCTTACACGTGTCATTGAGAACTTACCTGTTCTACAAGGGACACCTTCCATCCCTCTACTTTTTCGATGAGGCAAGTGAGTGGCTCCAGAGAGCCAAGATTTAAGTCCAGGTCTACCCCCTCAGTGCCCCACCCCTGTCCCTCACACCACTCCAGCCGCTCTGAGCCCGAGATGCTGATGTGCTCTGTCCAGATTCTGTGATGTTCTAAGCGTCTGATAATGTCCCATTCTAGCACCGAATGATTTTACTGTTTTGTGAACCTTACTTTGTGATTTTGATAATTCTGTCTTAATGTTACACATTTTTTATGTCCAATGACTGTGACTTATTATAATTTCCCTTTAGTAGTCTCTGATTCTGATATTCGGTGAGTGGAGCCTTCTGGGGCTGGGAAACGCCCCACCCCCGGAACAGGCAGCCAGCTCCCCAGCCTGAGTCTCCCCCAGGCTTCCAGTTACCCCTTCTTCCCTTCCAAATCCCGCCAAACCATCTTCAGCTGCTGCCTTCTCCGGGCCCGCTGCCGATGTTCTGAGTTGATTGTCTGTCACAAAATGTTCTTAGCCGTGACAGTGACAATTAGGACAATAACGCTGGGTGACAAAGTCCGGCCAGATTTAGGACCCGCCGTGAGTCAGGTCCCTGGAGCCCAGGCGGCCACCCAGGCACCACCCAGTGATGCTGTCCCTCTGGAGAAGTGCTGCCCTGCGTCAACCCCCACCTGGGCCGGGTTCCTTGGCTGTTCATGTTCCAGGCTCCCCCCTCCCTTCCCTACTGAGCCTCCTGCTCTCTCCCCTCCCTGTTCTCAGGACAGCATCTCTGCTGGGGCCTCTCCTGAGGGTGCTGCTGTACTCAGAATCCCAACCCCAACAGTGGAGGCTCAGTCCCTGTTAATGGTCCTGAGACCATGGGGCGCCTGGATGGCTCAGTCGGTTAAGCGGCTCCCTTCGGCTCAGGTCCTTATCCCAGAATCCCGGGATTGAGCCGCGTGTCGGGCTCCCTGCTTGGCGGGGAGTCTGCTTCTCCCTCTGCCCCTCACCCCACTCATGCTCTCTCTCTCTTTCTCAAATAAAATAAAATAAAATGGTCCTGAGCCCAGGCACTGCTTAGATGACAGGCTTTGGCCCACCCAGGTTTCCAGTCGGGGCTCTGTCACTTCCTTGCTGTGGGATCTTGGAAAAATTACTTCACCTCTCTGAGCTCAGTGGCCTCACATGTGAGTTGGAGATAATAGAAGCGTCTGCCTTATGGGGAGGAGGCCAGACTTACATGGAAGTGATAGTACAGTTATTGGCTCAGCAATCCCCCAGAAACACTCCATTGCTGAGGGCTGTTATTATTACTGCTGTTGCTATTGTTGTGTCAGGGCTGGGGAATTTCTCTGGTGCCAAGTGCACGGAGATGAGCAGCTTCTCCTGCATTTGGAGGGTGCCGGCCCTGGCTGGAGCAGTGAGAAGAGAATGAACTTCCACCCCATGGGCCTGGGTGCAAATTCAGCCTCCAGTGCTCACTTGATGTGTGACTTGGGCAAGGGGTGGAGACTCCTCAGCTTTCCCCTCTGTAAAATGGGCACAATAATACCGACCACGTAGGATTATGTAAGGATTTGTTGAGGCTGCCTCAGTGGGAGGCAGTTTCCTAGGCTCAAATCATTTGAGGCTGTGACTTCTGGGGAACTTCTCTACCTCTCTGTGCTCCACATCCTCTCTGTAAAGCAGTATCTGCTCTCAGCATTCCAGGCCCCGAGGGAGTGCGGGCGCTCAGCGGCCCCTGAAGATCTCCCTTCCTGAGACTGCTGCGCTGACAGCTGAGAAACCCAGGCCAGGAGACATTAGATTAAACGTTTGGGAACAAGACCATCTACGGCCGTGCTAAATTATGCAGGGCGGACAATTAGAGAACGAGAGGCTCTATAATAAGGGGCCCACTGGGCAGGACAGAGGCTCTGTGAGCAGGAGCCAGAGGTGAAGGAGAGGCGCCCGCTGCCCGGGGCAGGTGTTCGCCTCAATGACGCTCATCTTCCCCCTTAATAGTCATGTGCGCTCGCTGGGAGGTGGGAGGCGTTTGCAAAATGCCAAATGGTAAATATGAGAGCACTGAAGTCACCTGATGCCCCGCCTCCCAGGGACAGTGGCCCGGAAATTATTGATGTCTTTCTTTATTCTTTGTTTCTCCCCATACGCTGTTTTCACGTCGCTGTCAGGAGGAGCTAGGGTACCATGCAAGAGCAGAGAACCCTCCAGAACAGTGAAGCTCTCTTCTCGCTCCTGTTACAGGTCTGCTGGGGTCAGCGGGGAGGGTTCTGCCCCTGTAGACACCTGGGGACCGGGCTGATGGGGCGCCACGTCCTAGGGGGTCAGCAGGTCCTCCTGCTTCTCAGTCACGGGGACAGGGAAGAATGGACGGGGAGAAATGAGCTCTGACCCTTAGATGCTACCTCCTGGAAGTTTCACTCCCCACCTCCATTCATGTTTCTTGGCCAAGGCAGGTCTCACGGGCACCCCGACATGCAGGCGATGGGGACATGCAGTTCTCCTGCAGGGGGGCCCAGAAAGACAACTGGGTCTCAGCGAACCCCGGCCTTGTCCTCCACACGCTGCACCCACAGATTTGGATGCTTCTCACCTGACACTCTGGTCCGACCAGTTTTCTGTCTCTTTTATATTCCTGGAAATAGTCATTTGACTGATGTTCCTACTATCCTCCCACTTTTGAAGTTTGAATGGTTCCATTCTTTCTTACTCTCGTAAATAACACTGCCGTGGATTTCTTCATTCTTCAATCTTCCTCCAAATGTCTATTTTGTTAAAAGAGATTCCTGTAAGATGTTGGGTAAAATAGCATGAAGTTTTAAGAATTGAAAATGGCTAATGTTTAGGGAGTGAATAATCCTCGAGTTCTGTTTGCTTGGCCTTCATGTGACCCCAGATCTGGAAGCTTCTCCAGCTCTGCAGGCTCCCACCCTGGCCCCACCACCATTGTGCTTGCGCCCTGCCTCTGCTCTGACCCTGTTCCCATCACTCTCTCCCCAGCAGCCAGGTGACCCCGTGAGACTCAGGGCAGAGTCATCCCTGTCCCGCTCCATGCCCAGACTCCTACGTCACTTGGCACAGTCCCCCCAGGGACCCTGAGGTCTCCTGCTCCCACCCCCCTGTCCACTCTCCACCCATCCCAAGTTGCACTCCTCCGCAGCCCCTCGGGCTCCTTCCTAGGCCTGGAGCCCTGTGCACGGTCAGCCTCGAGGCTCGCCTTTGCCCTTCCCTCCAGCGGCAGCCTCCTCTCCACGTCTGCCCCGCTCCCTGCACGGATCTAAAGGTCTTTGCCCCAGTGTCATCTGCTCTGACTGGCCTTAGAGCCAAGGACAGACTGGCTCCACCCACCTCAGCAGGCTCAGCACCTGCCACCTTTCCCCCATTCAAGGTGGTCCAGTCACACAGCCTTTCTTCTGCCACCTGGACCTCTGAGCCTTTGCACATGTTGTTCCCTCTGTCTGGGGCATCCTCCAGGCCAGTTGACCCAACTGACTCTGCATAGAAGTGTCACTTCCTCTGGGAAGCTCCCTCCACAAGGTGGGGCCCCGTGGCCCTCATCATGTTGCCCCTGATGACAGTTATTGCGTTCACGTCAGCCTGTCTTATGACTGGAAACCCCGCAGGGTGCCTTAGTCACCGCACACCCCGGGATCTAGCTCTGGGCTTGGTACACGGCGGCTGCTTCACCATCCTGGGGACCCAGCCTGTCCAGGGCCCTGGGAGGGAGGAGGAGCCTGTGGGCCAAGGACGGGAAGGACGAGGACCGGGGACATGGGCCCGCGTGTGCTGAGGGATGCGAACTGGGCTCCCTGCTCTGCTCACAGCTGCCTGGACCATCAGGATGGAGCCAGAAGGCCCAGCCCTCCGCGGACGAGGCCCGGCGAGCCCTGGGTAGTGGGCAGTGGTGAGTATTCAGGTCACGAGCCCTCCTTGCGGGCCCCGTGCCACGGGAGCCAGTGGGGCTGGTGCATGAGGAAGCGAACAGAGCTCATCCTTAGTTAAAATAGAATTTGGTTAAATGCTCACATCATTTCCCTGTAATCACCCTCGGGCTCTGCAACTGCCTTTCTTCTCCGTTTTTCCTTCCCTTCATGATGGTTTATCGCTTTTCTTATTCTTCTCTTGGTTTAACTCTAAGACAGGAGGGTGCTGAGCTGACTGGGGAGCCCCTTTTGCAGGATCCGAAGAAACTATTTTGCAAATTGCAGGGACTGATTAGAAATGAGAATGGCAGTTCCATCAATTACAGCAGGAGGAGGAGAGAGGGGTGGTCTCGGCTGGGGGGGAAGGGGCGGGGCAGTGACGGGGGCAGGTGGGCAGGGGAGGTAGCACCGCCCACCCCGGGGCCTTACTGAGCCCCTGCAGGCTCCACCCAGAACCTCTGCGCGTGAAGACAGGGGTGCAGACACGCACAGCGCGCACACGGACAGACAGACTCACACAACACCCGTCATGAGCACCTGTGACTCACACACAAACATCCCCCCATGCACACACAGGCCCACAGGCACACACTCATCCCACATGCACACACGCCACCCAATCCAGCCCATCCCCCTTCTTGGATTCCTCTCAAGTCACCTGTTTTGTTTGTGCCCCCCCCCCACCCCGCCATGACTCTGTGTGACCTCCGTCAGCTCCCCCCCGGATCCCTGCAGCGCCCCCTCGTCTGCACTATTACCCTTCCTCAGTCACGGATTCGGGTCTGTTGAGCCCCTTCGATGTGGCAAGTGCTGTCCGGGCACGTGCGAGGCGGCAGCGCCTGATGGAACCCACGGTCCGCCACAGCCTGCTGTTCTCCCATCCTTGTTTCCCTTGGAGGTTAACCCTGCACCAAGAGGGCCTGGAACGGAGTAGATATTTAACTTATTCTGAAGGAAGGAAGGAAGGGAGGAGGGCAGGAAGGAAGGAAGGAATGGGTTCTGCACTGATACCAGAAATAGTCTCTGAGCTTCATTGTTGAAGGGTTCCTGTTCCGCGGCTTGGAGCACTTGCTAACTCCTGCACACTCGCATCCCAGTGGAGCCAGCGAGTGCTTGAGCTGCCAGGGAATAACTGCTTCCTGCTACGGAGGGAGAAGCTGGGGCCCGATGCAGGCAGCAGAAAGTCCAGTGGCTTAAACTATTAAGCTGGAGGTAGACTGGGTCTCAGGCAAGGCTTGATCCAGCATCTCAGCTGTGCGACCAAGGACCCATGCTTTTCCATCCCTTGGCTGTGCCTCCCAGAGTTACCAACTTTACCTTCAGTCTGGCTTTTCATGTGGTTGCAGCATCAACATGGGCCACGTCCTTCCTCTTTTCCATTACTGGAAGACATTGGCTCTCCCAGTCCTGGAGGTAGAGGTGGGGTCAGGCCTGCCACCCAAAGGGGGAGGCCTGGAGTGGATGGTAGAGGGACACACATGGCGTCCCCTCTTCCCAGGGTACAGAAACTACCTGGCCCAGATGAGAAGCAGAGGTCGGTCTAGAACCGGGGTCTGAGGAGGAGGGCAAGTTGTGAGGCTGTTTGAGGGAGAAGGGAGTGTGTGTGTGTGTGTGTGTGTGTGTGTGTGTGTGATTTCCTCCTGCCCCCCGCCCCCAACCCCCATGCCTCTGCCTCAACTAATACTCCTTCTTTGGAGTGTTGGTTGTGACAGTTGACAGGACTGGAGACAGGGACACGCAAATCCAGGCTGGAGCTACTGCCCTCACCCTCTCTGGAGCTGACAATGGATTCTGCTCCCAGTGTAGACGAGATCCTCACCCAGAGCCCCCTCTCCCCCCTCCCCCCACCACTGCTAACAGCCCCTGTGACAGGCACAGACGCTGCCTCCTGGCTCCTCATCGGAGGGGACAAGACATGGTCCCCCAGGTCCCCGCAGCTCCGTGCTCTGGGCAACCGCACTTGCTGGAGACTCAGGGGCCGTCAGAGCTGGGCGGATGGGGAAACTGAGGCCTGCTTTCTCTCCCTAGAGCTGGGCTCCAGATCCTTGTTCTCAGACCTGGTTTTTCTGTGGCATCACACACAGTCTCCCTCCCGTGAACTCCCCGAGTTAAAGCTGGAGGCCCACCCCCCACCCCCACCACCCCGCACCCCCTGTCTCCCCAATCCTCCTCCTGGCTTCCCTCACCCTCAGACGCGGAGGCCAGCCAGACTCTCCAGCCTCATCCCCCCACCCTCACCTCCTCTCTCTCCGCCCCTCAGCCCTCAGTCACACTGAGCTCTGGAAAGTTAATAGTCATAATACACGGCGTTTATTGAGAATGTAGAATGTTTCAGGTGCTGAGCTGAGTAGTTTACATGCATTGTCTCTTTCATCTCTGCAACATATTTGTGATGTTTTCTATGTGCCACCTGCTGTGCCAGATGCTTAGGAGATAATCATGAACAGAAACTCACTTCTTGGCCTCTTGGAAATTCCGGTTTCACCAGAGAAAACAGACATCAGCCAAAGAACAAAGAAATAAAATTACAAAAGATTCCAGCTCCCGGTTCCAGGCCTTTGGAGAAGATTCTAAACTGAGCTGTAATGTGGTCTATAATCCCATTAAAAATATCATTAATTTATTCTTCCTTCATTCGTTGGGCACTCACTGTTCCCTCCCATGGCCAAGGGCTGGAGCCAGAAAGCGAAGGAGGGGGTATCGAGCACCTGTCGCCTGCCAAACACTGTTGTCTCATTTTGTCCCCACAGCGATGCCGCAGTGTAGACATTACTTTCCCTACTTTGCAGGCGAGGAACCTGGGGCTCGTGGCTCAGGGCTGAGGTCACACAGCACCTGCTCTGTGTCTCTAGACCATCCAGTGAGGGTCAGACAGTCCACAGCATCTTTTCCCCATCTCTGTCTCCCCAGGAAGGGGCTCCCATTCTGCGCAGGAGCCTGTCCTATTATCATTATGATGACAGTGATGGCCCCACCAGCAGCAGAAACAGTCACGGTCACCCTTCCTTGCAGAGCCCACCATGCGACTGTCGATGTGCAAAGCACGTTGCTTATATGATGTCATCTCATCCACACGACGAGTGGGCAAGGCAGGTAGCGGCCCCATTCACACACACGGTAGCGGCCTGGTGGGAATGAGGGACGAGCCCCAGGGCACTGGGGAGTCAGGGGCAGAACTTGAACCCAGAGCTGCTGGGTCCTTGACCGAAAGGATGTGTCATTCATTCAAAGAGAGGAGGGAAGTCTATTCCTGACACAAGAGAAGAGAAGCCAAGGAGCAGCGGGAAGAAGGAAACAGATGCATCAAGAGAAATCGCCACGAGAGACCAGGAGCCCCAGAGAGAGGGGGATCAGGGCAGATGCCTGGGGTCCCATGGGGACTCCAGCTCCTGGTGCCAGGCCTGCGTCAGGCCCAGGTGCTCCCCAAGTTCCCAGAGATGCCCTTGGAGCCTGGTACTCTCCCCTCCCCATTTTTTTTGCCTAAATGACTCTGAGTGCTTTTCTGTTATTTGCAAAGAACCCCGACTCAGATGGCAAGGAAACCCGCTTATTAAAAAAAAAAAGTGCTTAAAAAAGGGAAACAATTCCAACAATGAGTGTCTCTTGCTTAGAGAGCCTCATCAAATAAGAGGAATGAGGTTTTTGCAAACCTATATGGAAATTAAACCCACAATCTGGACACACACTTGTTTGACAAGTGATAATTAACTGCTGACAATATAATTTCAGTTTGGATGCAGACGTGTTTTTCATTAAAAAGTAATCAAAGAGGTACTTGCATCTGGGAGTCCAGCCTCCAGTGGCAGGAGCTCGGCTCCTCTGCTGGCTTTCAGGCCTGGCACTGAGTGCCCACTGTCCTTGGCCAAGTGGGCATGGACCCCAAATGTGCCTGGAGCTGGCCAGCAGGGGCGAGGTGCCGACCCCAGCTTCGGGGACGGAGGGGGTGCTCTCTTCCCTCCAGCCTCTCCTATCCAGGTCCTGCAGGGGTCATAGCCCATCCCCTGTTGTACAGAAGGGGAAACAGGCAGAGACACGTGGGCATCACCTGTTTCGGGTCACAGCTGGTGAAGAGCCAGCTGGAGATCTGAACTCTGGCTGGTCCGACTTCTAAATCAGTGCCACTCACCCCACCTTCCTCCTTTTCCTCAAATCAACTCAATGCTGCGCCTGTTTCTCATCTGTAAAAGGGGGTAATAATGGTACCCACCTCATGAGCTTATTGTGAGCCTTAACTAAGTTCATACACAGAACAGTGTTTGGTACATAGAAATCCTTTAGTAGATATTAGCTATGAGACGCATTCACTAATTCACTACTCAGTGATGTCATTGTGCCACCTTCACCCTCATGCCTCCTTCCCGTGAGACCCGCCGGCTCTACCCCTGCAATCATCTGAGTCCTGTCCGGGCTCTGTCCAGACCCCCCACATCCATTTGACAGGAGCCTCATTAGCAGCAGGTGCAGAACGAGGGTTGGCTCCTTACTCCTCTGAGCACCAACGTCTCAGCTCCCGGGGACAGTTGTCACAGAGGCTCCACTTGCCTCCCCCAAGCTCAGTTTGAGCTGTGGGGTTGTTTTTATCTGTATTTTTATCCCCTAAGTCTTCCCAGACGTCCATGGAATTCACAACCCGCACCCCCTTGTTCCTAAGAGCAAGAGCAACACAGAACCACTCGCTGCCCCTGGAACATTCTCTAACCTTTACTATCTCTAGCCTTTGCACGTGCTGTATTCTCTGCCTGAAAAGGCTTTCCCTCCACTCACTTCCTGATTAGTGAAATCTGATCTTTGGAGACCTGATGACTCAAACATCATCTTCTTGATCACACCGTAAGCCTGGGTCTGTTTGACCTGACTCTGAACACGGAGAAGGGGCTGTTTATGTAGTATTAAGCCCCTACTATGTGCTTGACTTAGCACATCTAGATATGTGTCATGCCAGTTAATCCTAACCCTGTAAGGTGATCTATAGTATCCCCCTTTTTACAGATGAAGAAACCTAGGCTCAGAGAGGAGAAATAACTTGCTCAAAGTTACGTATCCAGTAACTGCCAGAGCCTGGGCTATTGACACAGCTCTAAGCTGTGTCTTTTTTTATCTTTAGCTTATATGAATCCATTCAGTCTCTCCCGTAAAGGCAGCAAGATGTCGTGCCCCCTAAATTTACATTCATACTTGTCCCTGACCTAGACTTCAGATGCAGAAGTACCCACTTCCACCCACACGAGCCCAGGCACGTGCAGGCAAAGGAACAAAGCCTCAAACACATCCACATGGGCATTTGCACTTTCCCAAAGATGTTAGTGAGCACACCCACTGTACTCCAAAACTGTCCATGCCCCCAGTCCTGTGTGCTGCGCCCTGACCCATCCATCCGACTCCCTCCTGAACACCTGGCCCCGGACGACCCATGGATCCTCAGGCACAGGGTGGGTAGGGCAGAGGACAGACCCGACATGGGGATTGGGTTCTGACTTCTGCTCTGGAAAACCTTCCCTCTATGAACTCTAGAAACATTTGATCAAATATAGCAAAAGGGCAAGGGCCATCCCCTGGAGGTGAAGAGGGACTGGCAGCCAGGTGGCAAGTGTGTGAATGGGTGCGGCAGCTGCCATATTGCGAGTGGTGGTGGTAGACAGTCACCGGCTGAAGGATTAGGCTTTATGCCCTCCAGGGACAGAAAATGATGTTTGGGGTGCAATGCAGGAAGCTGCATACAGCCGAGACCTTCAAAGGGCTGAACCTTAAAGATAGAGTATTCAAGGGTGCCTGGGGGGCTCGGTTGGTTGGGCGGCTGCCTTCGGCTCGGGTCGTGGTCCTGGAGTCCTGGGATCGAGTCCTGAGTCAGGCTCCCTGCTTGGCGGGGAGTCTGCTTCTCCCTCTGACCCTCCCCCCTCTTGTGCTCTCTCTCTCTCATTCTCTCTCTCAAATAAATAAAATCTTTTAAAAAATAGAGTATACAAGAAAAACAATTCATTTCTAAGAAATAGGATACAGAAGGGAACTATGTCAGTTTCCACTTGGACTCTGAGAGAATTGACAACCTCTTTGGGTGATAGTGGCTACAAGCCTGTGCTGTGCTTGGGTTTGTGGCTTTAATTTATACTGTAGGCACTGTTCATAAACCCCCACATGGAGCAATTAACATACAGTTGGTCCCAGGCTGGTGATACTTCTGGGGCACCTGGCAGAAGCCCATGCAGAGTGGTTCAGGAGGGGCACACCTTTCCCTCTGGCTGCTCAGAATTCCCACGGATAAAGCCTCGCTGAAGATGAGCTAAAAACTCAAGTTATAAACAAATAAGAAAACAATTTACCATCTGTGAGAGTTAGTAACCATGTAGGCCAGGACAATAAAAACCCAAAGAACTTCAAATAATAGAGCAATTCTGATAGGAACTATAATATAAATGTATTTTTTTTTAAAGATTTTATTTATTTGACAGAGAGAGATACAGCGAGAGAGGGAACACAAGCAGGGGGAGTGGGAGAGGGAGAAGCAGGCTTCCCGCTGAGCAGGGAGCCCGATGCGGGGCTCGATCCCAGGACCCTGGGATCATGACCTGAGCCGAAGGCAGACGCTTAACGACTGAGCCACCCAGGCGCCCCTATAATATAAATGTATTTAGGGTGATTAAAAATACAAAAAAAAAGTTACAAAAGCACAAGAATAAGACACTATTCAAAAGGGAGCACCTGGGTGGCTCAGTTGGTTAAGCATCTGCCTTTGGCTCAGGTCATGATCCCA